>NW_027269317.1:615000-1187500 GCF_023055355.1 Agelaius tricolor | reverse complement strand
GACAGATACCCTGTGTCATGGAAAGAGTGGAGAAAGATGCCGAGCACAGGGGGTGGGATACTCTTTTAGGTGGTCTCCTACTGCCACGGGTGTCCTGAGCAGTCTGTGTCATCCCATTGTTATCCTTTTGATACCAATTCTGCTTGGTTTTATTTTATCAGCAGTCCCATTCGTTATGAATTGGAGCATGAAACAGCTGACAAGATTGACGTCTATAGTTAATGCACACAACTTGGCTGATGTCCCATGCACTGTGAACATCCCCAAGCCTTTGACACAAGGTAATTATGAATGAAGCATATGTGTTTTGGAATAACCCTTAATTTCCATTTATGATTTTGTGAAAATTATTTTCCACTTTTAGTGAATTATTTTAGACAATCATTTTTAAGTTAATGCTTGTATTATGATTTGTTGATTGCTTTTGCTTTTGATTATTTGTGACTTGGTTTAACCATTTGAAAATTGTTATAAAAGTAACATTGTTTTAATTATTCAACCATTTGTGAAAATTGTTATGATAATTGTTGCAGTGTGTTTTGTTAAGTTATTAGGTTGGTTTGTTCCAATCCCCTTCTGTCTGAAAATGGTTCTGCCCCAGTTCTCCCTTCCCGCCTTTGGAGCTGTCTGTCTTCCTGGCTCCACCTCAGCCAACAATGTATCCCCTAAACTCCGCCCTGGTTTCCCGGGAAACCCTTGTATCTTTTCTTCTGATCCCTCCCCAGTACCCTGCCAATCACTCTCACTCCCCACCCTTACTGCTAGAATGTTCCAGCAGGGGAGTTCGATGGTTGGCTTAGGGACCGGGGCCCCTCCCCAGAATGTTTCCCGTTGGTGTTGCCCACGTGTCAATCCCTTGGACCCCACTCCCCACTACACCCCCATTGGCCCAATGCCTGGCACCTCCCTTGTTCTCCCTACCCCTTAAAAACTTGCTGTCATCCCTTCCCCCATCTTCTACTGTCGGTCCTTCTGGGATTCATTAAAGCCTGGATTAAGCCACAGTTGGAGTCTGCCGTCTTCTTTCCGCTGGTTGCAGCCTTTACTAGACTCCATCCTGCACAAGGTGTGCCTACAGCTGCAAGCTGGGCACTGCCTTAGGCACTATCCCGAAGCCAGCTATCGGGAGAAGTGCCCCCTCGTGCTGCTAGCAGTGCTGGTAGCTAGCCGGACGCTGACAATCGAGTTGCACTGCTGCAGATAATCAATATTAATTGTTCGTTTATTGTTTCCCTTTTCCCCCTCCTTTTCCTATCCTTTCTTCTCCTTCTCTCTTTCTCTGTTTCCTCTCTTTTTGGAGTCCCTATTTTTGCGGGTTATACTACCAACGTACAGCGAGTTCTGCAGACCCATCAGCGACACTCCAGAGTTCTGCTGATGAAGATCCCTCAAGACAATCGTGAGTCACGGGGTCGTGTGAGAGTCTGTCCGAATTTTCCCTCATCTGCCTCACGATCGTCATTGGGGGACCACTGAAGAGAAGACCCTCCCGTCTTAAATCTCTGGCTCCAAAGGAGAAAGTCATGTGCCTGAGACCTGAGAGCGTTGCCGAGCCATTGTTTGCACAGGTGTTGTTTGCTGTGTGCTACACTGAGCCCAATGAGAAGAAGAAGGAAGCACCATGCCCTTTTTGCAACAACAGCCTTGGGAGCTGTCCCACCTCTCGGCCTGGCTGGATTCTCCTGAGTTCTGGGTGGGCCCCCCACAGAAGACCCTCACCTGTTTTACAACCACCGTGAGAGACAGACTGAGATGTAAGGAGCCTCTCCATCAAGGAGTGAGACATGAAACCCCCATGTGAAAAGGCCCCTCTGCTCCTTCCAAGGGCTGGGACTGAAACCCCCAGCCCGGGGCAGGTGTGTGGGGGAGGCAAGCTGACCAAAGCGAGATGTTTGCCTGCAGGTTGTGACCGCTGGACCAAGAACACAATGGCTCTCATTTACTGCTGAGAACATGGACTACCTGTTACATCTATTCCTTATTGTATCTGTTTCCCCCCTCCCCGGCAATTTCCAATAGAGTTATCATAATAAAAACCTCTGAGTTAGCAAGAGATTTCGAGATCTCCCCGACATAACAGGCGGATCCTCGACTGGACTGGACCAAAGGACTTCGTCTCTATGTTTGGTAGCTCTATCCCCCTCTTTCTCTCTCTCTCTCTCTCTTTTGTCTCTCTCTTCCTCTATCTTTTTCTCTCCCTTAATCCCTCTATCACATTTTGCTGTGGTCATTCAATAAAGGTGCATTTGTTTCGATTATCATTGCAAACCCCCTTGTACAGTGTCGGTTCTTTTTGCACCCTGAGATCAAACCCACGAACCATCACGAAACCCGTCCGTGAGGACAGATCGTGACATCCCCCGAGGACCCCTCCTCAAATTCCCCCCCAAAGCCCCCCCAGCACCCCCAGACCCCGCTAAATCCCCCTCAAGTTCCCCCCAGACGCTTCCCAAATTCCCCCCAAACGTCCTCAAGACCCCTCCCCAAATTCCCCTTACGACCCCTCCAGGACCCCTCACCTGTTCCTGCGCCTCCTCAGCAGCTCCCGGAGCCCCCCGTCCTCTCCCAGCGCCTCCCCCGCTCTCTCCAGCGCCTCCCGCAGGACCCGCCCGAGCCCGGGGCGGCTCCCGGGGGTCCCTGAGGAGGTCCCGGGGAGCGGCGGGGGGGGAAGAGGCGCCCGCTCCATGCCCGGGCCCGGGGTCACGGGGCGCTGTTTCGGGCTCGGCTCTGATTGGCTGGAGCGGCGCGGGGAGGGCGGGAGTTGCTTAGGGGAGGCGCCCAGTGATTGGTTGTTTTCGTAGAGGGCGGGGTGATTGACAGGAGAGGGCTGGGGGAGGCGGGCTTTGGCAAAGGGAAGGCGCTCAGTGATTGGTCGGATAGAGGCAAAAAAGGAGGGAGTTTCTGAGGGGAGACGCCCGGTGATTGGTTGGTTCAGCTCGAAGGAGGCGGGAGTAGCTTAGGGGAGGCGTGCGGTGATTGGTTGGATCGGGAGCACGGGGAGGCCGGTGTTCCTGAGGGGAGACCCATGGTGATTGGTTGGTTTGGGGCAGGGTGCGCCGTGATTCGTTAATTTGGGAGATGAAGCACGGTCGGATCGTGGGATCGTTGGGGCGGGCCGCGCCGCTATTTGCTGGGAAAAGTCCGGGACTTTTAAGGGAACATTCCTATTTTTTGGGGGGAAAAACTCTTGGATTTTTAAGGAAAAATTCCCGTTCTTTGCAGGAGAAACATTCCCGGCTTTTTTGACCCTACATGACCCCAAAACACTTGAAATAAACCCCAAATAACCCCAAATAACTCCAAACAATACCTAAAAGTCCCCCAAATAAGCCCAAAGAAATACAAATAACCCCCAAAAAACAGAAAAAGAAAACCCCAAATTAAACCCCCAAACAACCCCAAATAATTTCAAGTACACCTAAAAAAAACCCCATATACACCAACATAAACCCCAAGAACCCCAAATAATTCCAAATCAGCCCAAAGAAACCCAAATAAGCCCAAACAAACCCAAATACACAGAAATAAACCAAGTAAAACCTAAGATAAACCCCAAATAGTCCATAAATACCCCCAAATCAACCTCAAACAATCCCTAATTAAACCCAAAGAAATCCCAAGTAACCCCAGTTCCTCCCGTCCGCACCCCAAAACAGACCCCGACCAATCAGAACGCGCGGCACTGATGACGATCCAGTTGATGCGCCCAAACTCAGAGCACTGGCCCCGCTCAGCGACTTACAGCCAATCAGCGCCCGGCCCAACACTGACTCATCAGTTGCCAGGCACAGACCAAGGCCTCTCACTGCGGTAAACACTCACAGACCGCGCGGGGTAATTTCCAGCCAATCAGAGCGTGTCTCGCTGATGACTCATCAGTTGCCAGCAGCGCAATTTGGGGAAGGGGGGGGAAGGTGACCCTGGGGATGGGCTGGGGACCCCAAATTAATGCAAAACAGGGTCGGGACCCCAAAACGGAGCAGGAGGGGCCTGGAACCCCCAAAACCAAACACGGGGGAGGGGACTGGGGGAAGGATCGGAAAGGGGAGGGAGAGTGGGGAAAAGAGGGGGGGTGGGACACCCAAATCGAGGTGGAAGGGGTATGGGACCCCCAAAGTAAGCTGGGAGGGGAGTGGGATCCCAAAACTGAGCTGGGAGGGGGATGGAACACCCCAAATTGAGCTGGGAGGGGGATGGGAACCCCAAACAGGATGAAGCCAAGTTTGTTCCTGGAATGTGTAAAGTAGTTTATGGATATGCAAAAAGGCTATGAATATGCAACAGGATGATGTCATGGGAGACAAGGACCATCGAGCAAAGGTTGTTATGGCCACCAAGACCCCCCAGTAATTTCGGGGACACCTCTTAATTAATCTGGTTTTAATTACATAGCCTGTTGCTTATTCATAGACCCTCATGCATATCCATAAACTCATTTACATATTTCAGGAACTATTCTACATGGCTTGTCCTTGGGGGTGTCTCCCCATTTCAGGAGACTCCACTGAAATGGAAAATTTAAACCCTCTCCCTTTGATTAATACTACTACTACTACTACTACTACTACTACTGCTACTACTGCTACTACTCCTACTACTAAATTAAAATAATAATTAATTTTGGAATTAAGGAGCTCTCAGTCAAAGATATGGGAGTAGAAATAAGAGTTCTTTATTAGGAAAAATTAAAAATACAAATGCAGTAATACAAACAAAAAAAACCAGTGACAGAGTCAGAATCCCCTGGGAATCCAGTGAAAAAGGTTGATCCTCTTGGAATCCAATGGGAAAAGATTTATCCAGTGGGAAATGTGGGAGATTAGGGACCGACCACAAGATCTCGCGATGTTGGGGCAGACAGAACCCCTCCCCTTTGCCGTTAAAGTTACTTAGCCCCCGTTTTGTTGGCCGTTAACCCCCGTTATCTATAACCCCGTGGAACCGTCAATAAACGCCATTCACCGTCCACCACCTTGGTGCATGCGAGTACTTGGTCCGAGC
This sequence comes from Agelaius tricolor, assembly GCF_023055355.1. NCBI lineage: Eukaryota > Metazoa > Chordata > Aves > Passeriformes > Icteridae > Agelaius > Agelaius tricolor. The sequence continues at coordinate 1,182,499 of NW_027269317.1, read as the reverse complement.
GGCAGGAGGGTTGCCGCCGTGCCATTCCCGATCCAGGCCGTCACGCCTCAAGCAGAGGCAACAGGGAAAAGGGCTGATCCTCTGGGAATCCAGTGGGAAAAGGCTGATCCTCTGGGAATCCAGTGGGAAAACGTTGATCATCTGGGAATCCAGTGGAAAAAAGGTTAATCCTTGGGAATCCAGTGGGAAAAGCTTGATCCTCTAGGAATCCAGCGGAGAATGAGGCTGATCCCCTGGGAATCCTGTGGGAAAAGATTTATCCTCTGGGAATCCAGTGGAAAAAGCTGAAATTTTGGGAATCCAGTGGGAAAAAGGCTGATCCTTTGGGAATCCAGTGGGGAAACAGCTGATCCTCTGGGAATCCAGTGGGAAAAGGGCTGATCCTTTGGGAATTCATTTCTTACCCCCCAAAGACAGGGCAAAGGCAGGGACATGGAGTTTTTATAGGGTATCCCAAAGGTGGAGTTGGGGTTTGGGTCAGGGGAGGAGTTCTCAGCAACACAAGAAGGGTGAGATCAAATTCCTGCCTCATAGCAACAGCAGCACTCCACAAAGAACCTGTCCCCAAATCCTAAATTCCCTCTAAAACAACTGAAAAATTATGGAACTTCAGATATATTCAATCAATTTCCTTCATTTAACACAGCTTGGGGTGTTTTTAAAGGATGAAGGTGAAGCAGAGGAAAATTAAGGCCAAACCAAAAGGAGAAGCAGCCAGGTGTGCTCCCAACATGGATCACAGGGAATGTGAGTGACCAGGGCTGCCCAAAGTGCCTCCTCCAGTGGGGGATGGAGCTGGAGCAGCGCACGAAGCTCTGCCCGCACTCGGGGCACTCGCAGGGCTTCCCTTACTGGTGCCTCCGTTGGTGTTGGGTCAAGATAGAGCACCTGGAGAAGCTCTTCCCACACTGGGGACACTCGTAGGGCCTCTCCCCTGTGTGGATGCGCCAGTGCTTGACAAGGGTGGAGTTGAGCTTGAATCCCTTCCCACAGTCAGGGCACTGAAAGGGCCTCTCCTCTCTGTGAATCCAATAGTGCTGGAGGAGACAGGAGCTGGTCTGAGACCTCTTCCTGCATTTATCACACTCATAGGGCCTCTCCCCAGTGTGGATCCTCTGGTGCTTGATCAGGTCGCAGTTCCACCCGAAGCTCTTCCCACACTCCACACACCTGTGGGGCTTCTCCCCATCATGGAGCTGATCATGGAGCACCAGCTCCGAGCTCTGGCTCCATCTCCGGCCGCCTTCCCGGCCCAGGCTGGCTCTTTCCCCCTCACATCCCCGCCATCTGCGTTTGCAGCCCCTCCTCGTGCGGCAGCTCCAGGGATTTTCCTCCCTGTTGGCTTCCTGCGCCATGGAGCCGCTCAAAACGGCCTCTGCCACCAGGTTCTGCCGCGGGCATTTGTCCTCCCTGCTCTCCATGCTCAGCTCCTGCTCTGGGGGAGGAAGGACAAGGACAGGATGGGATTTGCCTCTGTGCCACAGGCAAGGGCAAGGAGATCCCCTCAGGGCGTCCCCGGCAGGACGGCACCGCCACCCCCCCGATGTCCCCCCATGGGGCCTTTTCCGCTCAGCCTTGGACTTCTTCATTCTCCAAACATCTCCCAAAAACCCCAACCCAGGGACCCCCCGGGATATCCAGGCCGAGCTCCCCCTCCCCGCTGACTGGCGCGATGGGGGGGGCGATGATCCCACAGGTGGGGGCTGCAAATTCAGGCAGGGCTCGAGCGCGACACCTTCAGCTCAGCCTCGATTCGCCTTTGTCCCTCCTCTTCCTCTTCCTCCTGCTCCTCCTCTTCCATCCCCCCTCCCATTCCTCTGTGTTATCCCCACCTCCTTCTCCTCTTCCATCCCTCCCCTTCCATCCCTTCTCCTCCTCCTCCTCACTGACCCCACCTCCTTCTCCTCCTTCCATCGCTGCTCTCTCTCTGCCTTCATCCCTCCTCTTCCATCTCCCCTCCCCCTGCTCCTCTCCCCTAACCGGCTGGAACCCTGAAGGAAAGGGGGCAGGGAAAGGGCGGGAACCGTGAGGGGAAAGGTGCGGGCTCAGGCCAAGGGCGGCAACTGTGAGGGGACCCTCTGGGAGGCTGACACAGACTGAACATGAATGGGAGAGAAATCAGTACATGTGAGAGTTCTGTTTGCTATCGAATACATTCCACACACCCAGCCCCACACAATCCCCATCCCACCGCTCCAAATTGTCATCCCACTTTTCCCAATCTCCCCCCTCACCTGTCTCAGCCTGGCAACTGTGGAATTGAGTGAGTTTTGTGTGGGATTGAGATTTTTCAGGTGGGTGTGCGCACTTTTGGGGTAAGATTGAGCTGTTTTCACTGGGATTTGAGTGGTTTTGAGGTGACAGATCCATCCCTCTTGGCTTTTGCAGTGCAAAGAGATCCAAAAGAGAGAAACATTAAGGTCAAACCAAAAGGAGAATCAGCCAGGTGTGCTCCCAACATGGATCACAGGGAATGTGAGTGACCAGGGCTGTGCCCAAAGTGCCTCCTCCAGTGGGGGATGGAGCTGGAGCAGCGCACGAAGCTCTGCCCGCACTCGGGGCACTCGCAGGGCTTCCCTTACCGGTGACTCCGTTGGTGTTGGGTCAAGTTAGAGCTGCAGGAGAAGCTCTTCCCACACTGGGGACACTGGTAGGGCCTCTCCCCTGTGTGGATGCGCCGGTGGGTGATGAGGGTGGAGTTGCGCTTGAATCCCTTCCCACAGTCAGGGCACTGGAAGGGCCTCTCCTCTCTGTGAATCCAATAGTGCCGGAGGAGACAGGACCTGGTCTGAAACCTCTTCCTGCATTTATCACACTCGTAGGGCCGTTCCCCAGTGTGGATGCGCCGGTGGGTGATGAGGGTGGACTTGTACTTGAATCCCTTCCCACACTCAGGGCATTGGAAGGGCCTCTCCTCTGTGTGACTCTGATAGTCCTGGAGGAGATGGGAGCTGGTCAGAAACCTCTTCCCACACTTGGAACACTCATAGGGCCTTTCCCCAGTGTGGGTCCTCTGGTGCTTGATCAGGCTGGAGCTCTGGCTGAAGCACATCCCACACTCGGAACACTTGTACGGCCTTTCTCCAGTGTGGATCCTCTGGTGGCTGATCAGGATGGAGCTGCACCTAAAGCTCTTCCCACAGTCCCCACACTCAAAGGGCATTTCCCCAGTGTGGGTCCTCTGGTGCCTTATCAGGTGGGAGCTCATGGTGAAGCTCTTCCCACAGTCCCCACACTCGTAGGGCTTCTCCCCAGTGTGGGTCCTCTGGTGCTTCATCAGGTTGGAGCTGTCGCTGAAGCTCTTCCCACACTCCCCACACTCATAGGGCTTCTCCCCAGTGTGGGTCCTCTGGTGCCTGATCAGGGTGGAGCTGTCGCTGAAGCTCTTCCCACACTCCCCACACTCATAGGGCCGCTCTCCAGTGTGGATCCTCTGGTGCGTGATCAGGTAGCAGTTCCACCTGAAGCTCTTCCCACACTCCACGCACCTGTGGGGCTTCTCCCCATCATGGAGCTGATCATGGAGCACCAGCTCCGAGCTCTGGCTCCATCTCCGGCCGCCTTCCTGGCCCAGGCTGGCTCTTTCCCCCTCACATCCCCGCCATCTGCGTTTGCAGCCCCTCCTCGTGCGGCAGCTCCGGGGCTTTTCCTCCCCGTTGGCTTCCTGCACCGTGGAGCCGCTCAAAACGGCCTCTGCCACCAGGTTCTGCCGCGGGCATTTGTCCTCCCTGCTCTCCATGCTCAGCTCCTGCTCTGGGGGAGGAAGGACAAGGACAGGATGGGATTTGCCTCCGTGCCACAGGCAAGGGCAAGGAGATCCCCCCAGGGCTGAGCTGCAGCCGGGGGCCCTGCTGGGCTGGGAGATGGAGCAGCACAGAGGGGAAAGGGGCACTGACTTCCTCCTCACCTGCCTCAGTGTCCCGGGGCATCTTCCTCTTCCTCGCAGCCTCCCTGGGGTTGCCAATGGGAAATCCTGGTTTGGGGAAAACAAGGGATGAGCGCGTTTGTAGGAGCGTCGGGGGGTAGGACGGTCGGGACGGACAGAGACGAGAGATCTCTGCAGCCAGGCCCTGGAACTTGCGGTTTATTGCAAAGGGCCTGGGTGCAGGCCCTGCTTGGAGCTGCCAGGCACAGCTCGGAGCAGGCCCAAGAGAAGAGAGGGGTAGAGAGGATGAGAGGGTAAGAGAGTAAGAGGGGAAGAGCATAAGAGAGTAAGGTTCCCGTTACACTACAGTAAATCTTCTTCTGTGTTGAATATTCTATTTCTCACTAGCCAATCTAGTACAAGATACAAATCCTATAGCATTTATATACAGCCTGTAAGAATCACTACATCACCATACTGTGTTACATTTTGAACCCTAAAAACTCCTCTTTGGACCCCTTCTGCTGAGCTAGTAGGGTCTGCTCTGACCCTTGGATCTGTCTGCAAGCAGAGGGAGTTGTTTCATCAAAAGGGGATTACCTTCAGTTGGGCCACACCATTGTTTTCCTGTTGTTCACTAACTGAGGTATCTCAAAGCTTGCTTTCATTTCAATCTTCCTTATACTTTCTATATTCTCAAAATCTTTTGCCAGACAATCATATTTATAAGGCTTTCCTGTTTCATCTTCCCCAACACACATTGAGTTTGAAGGTCCCTCTGCCCGACTCCATCTCTACAAGTCACCAGCCTTCTGGGCTCCCAAAAAACCTCCCAAACACCAGGATTCAGCCCTGAAAAAGCCTCCCAGGAGTTCCCCGGCCCTGGACCCATCCCTTTGGTGTTCGGGAGTTCCACCCTGTCCCAGCTGCTGGGGTCACGCTTGGATTGGGGGTCCCCCTTCTCCTCGGTGCCTGCCCTGCCCAGGCTGCTGGCAGTCCCAGCAATGCCAAAAGCTGCCCCCGCTTCGCTCTCCCCATTTCGGGATGCCGGGGCTCTTTGGGCTCCCGGGCTCCCTTCTCCCCTCATTCTCTGCTCTGGGCTGCAGCAGGTCCAAGGAGTCCCCCCTGCCCCTCTCCAGGCTCTTGAGGCTCCCGCCAATGGCGGTGCTCCCCCCTCTCTGGGCTCCCCACTTTGGGCTCCTGGGGCACACAGGGCTCTGCTCCTCCAGGCTGCCTCTGCCGGCAGCCGCCACCACCACCCCCCGATGTCCCCCCAAGGGGCCTTTTCCACTCAGCCTTGGACTTCTTCATTCTCCAAACATCCCCCAAAAACCCAACCCAGGGACCCCCCGGGATATCCAGGCCGAGCTCCCCCTCCCAGCTCACCGGAGCCATGGGGGGGGCGATGATCCCACAGGTGGGGGCTGCGAATTCAGGCAGGGATCGACGGCCTGGCTCCCTCAGCTCAGCCTCCATCTGCCTTTGTCCCTCCTCTTCCTCTTCCTCCTGCTCCTCCTCCTCCATTCCCCCTCCCTCCTCCTTCTGCTCTGTCTTATCTCCCCCTCATCCTCCTCTTCCATCCCTGCCCTTCCCTGCCTCCTGCTCCTCCCCCAGCAGCAGCCACACCCTCGGTGCCCGTTCCCGCAGCCCTCGCAGCCCGCGGCAGCAGCGGCGATGGAGCCGGGACAGGTCGGGATGGGCAGCGCGGGGCTCTCGGCTGCTCCCAGCCGCTGCGGGCGGGGGGAACCCGGCCCGGGCCAAAGGAGAGGCAAACTGGCCAAACTGGGGGCACATCACAAAGCTAAGGATGCAGCAGAAAATGGAGCTGAAAGACTTATGTTAATATTAACTCCAAACAAGGAAAAACTGCAAATTCCAAAGGTTATGGAAGACGAGAAAAAAGAATCAAACAAGATAGGAAGTGAACAAGATAAATCAAGGAAATGGAAACTTCTTGATGGAAGACAATTACTTAATAAAATGGGCTTACTAGGAAAATATTAGAAGACATGCATCAGAAAACCCACTGGGGTAATCAAGCTTTGTGTGATCATTTTTTAAGGAACTATGGCTGCACTGGGATTTTTGGAGGAGCAAAGCAAGTTACTGAAAGATGCTTAAATTGCCAAAGGATAAATAAAAAGGTGATGAGAAAAACAACATTAGGAGGTCGTGAGTTAGCTTGTCGACCTTTTCAAAGTATCCAAGCAGAAGTTTAGATTTATAAGGTTCTAGATTTATTTGTAAAAAAACCCGTTTAATCTAGAAGAAAGAGAACATGCCATAGGTTAGACAGGAGATTTTAGGAGAATAAAAATCTTTAAAGTATCACCAACACCCGAGACAAAACAAGAAAAGAAAAAGGGGAAATGAAAGGGAGGGGAACAAGAGGAAGAATCCGAAAGAGAGTGGGATCCTTTCCAGGCCTTGCCCCCTCCGTTCGCGGCCGAGGCGCCTGTCCCGGGTCCCGGCTCGCTGCCCGCCTCAGCTCCGCCTGCCCCGGTTTCCATCCCAGGTGCGGGCTCACTGCCCAGGGCAGCTCCACCTGCCCTGGCGCTGGCGGTGAATTTGTGTGCCCTGCTCCCACTGCCCGGCCCGCGGCCGCTCTGCCGGCCATGCTGGGGAAGATGGGGGTTGCTCTGTCCTGCCGCCTGGGCCGAGGTCACCGCGCCGACCGCACCGAGGCCGGGTCCCAGCCATCCCATCCCCGGCTGCCCTGCCCGTGCCAGCTGCGCTGGGCACCGCCGCTGCTGCTGCCGGGGTCTCCCACCTGCCTTTTCTCTGCCGGGAGCTGCCGGATCAGCCGCCAGAAGCCATGTGGGGGCTGCCCACGCTCCGGCTCGGTCTCCACGGGAAGATCCCCCTCTGGCGATTCCGGCAGCAGACCCTGCCCACACTCCCACCGAGCCTCGGTGGGATATCCTCCCCTGACCACATCCTGCTCTGAGTTACATCCCCTTGGTAACCACAGCTCCAGCTGTTCAGGGAAACTCTCTCTCTCTCTACAGAAAGCACCTTATTGAAACACTAGGAGCTCAGTTAAAAGGCAGCGCTCTCCAAATTCTTTCCCAAAACACGGGAGAAAGGCTATAGAAGGTAAAAAAGTGAAAGAGTTAGATGAAGGGATTGCTCTATTTCCGTTAAGAGAGGTTCCCATGGCAGGGATGCGCTGCCCTGCCCCGCGGGAGCCACCAGCGCCCCTGCCGGCCGTGCCCGGAACTGCACCCAAGGGGAAAGCGCCGCAGCCGAAAGGCCGGGACTGGCTCCGGGCTCTGTTTGTTGGCACTGCCGGAGCTGGTGTTCTTTGTTTGCTTTATTATACACACTAGTAAAGAACTGGTATTCCTATTCCCATAGCTTTGCCTGAGAGCCCCTTGATTTCACTAGTCTAAAAATTAAGAGGGAGGGGCTTTGCATTCTCCATTCCAAGAGAGCCTTTTTCTGCCTTCCCAAGCAGACACCTGTCTTTTAAAGCAAGACAAACACCCACAGGCACTGAGGGGGGCTGCAGGAGGGGAAGAAGAAGGCCCTGCACCACTTGGGCACAAAGGCCCAGCAGGTGAATGCAAGAAGGGAGCAGCAAAAGGCCAAGCTGAAGGCAAAGGCCAGGGCAGAGTTCCTACAGCCCCTGAGGGATCAGCCCCAGGGCCCAAGGGGGCCCCAGCACCCAGGGCACGGGCTCGGCCACAAGCACCCGGCAGAGGCATTGCCCTCCTCGGCAGGGGACAGCCCACCCAAACAGCCCCTGGCAAGGAATCAGGGCTCCAGCTGCAGGGCACAAGGACACTGCAAGCACAGACAGCAGCACCCTCAGGACCAGCAAGTCCACCCCTTGATGGACATGGATTGGCAGCGCTGTCACAGCTCCCATCACACCAGGGACCCTCCACACTGGAGCCCTTGAGAACATTCAGGTCGGTCTGCATTGAGAGGAGGCCTCTCCTGATGGACACAGGGGCCTCTCAATGCACTCTGAATCTTAGACCTAAGGGGGAAAAATGCTAAAAATATGTTTGATAAGTGAGGGGATAAGTGGGAAAGATGTATGGTTTTATTCAACCACTGTTAGCAGATTTGGGAGATGGATTTGAAATGAATGAATTTTATTTGCTCCAATTTGTTATCATGATTTACTGGGAAGGGATTTGATTGCTAAACTTGGAACACAAATTAATATTATAAAAGGTGATACAGAGGCCAGTTCTGTTCTACCTCTGTGTCAAATGTCTGGCCAGGCCTATGCTGAAGTGAACCCAGAAGTGTGGGCAGCCCCAAAGAAAGAGGGAAAATTAGATAAGGAGCCTCTCCAAAGTACTCTGAAGCCACCAGGACAAGTGGTGTCTAAAAGCAACAGCCTGTTCCAGGGGAGGGAAGGAAGGGGAATCAGACAAAGCGCAGGTCACCGCCCCATGCTCAACTCAACCCAAGGAGCTCTGGGTGCTTGTAAGAGCCTGGCACTGAAATGCCCTGGGCAGGAAGGCTTCAAAATCTTCTGCTGACACCATGGCACCTAACAGGGGGGCAAAAGCAATTCTGACTGCTTCAGCAAGCACTGGATCAGAGATCAAGGTATATTCTCCCACAGGAAGCTGGGCTGGCACAGAGCCTGCCCTGGCACTTTGCTGTTGCCAACACCCAGCCAGGACATCGGCTCCTGCCTAAGGAGTGCAAAGCAGCACCACTGGTGGCCAAGGGGCCCATGCCAAGTGTCCCTGAGGCCAGAAACAGCCGCCAGCACAGCTGAACACGGGGGGACCCCTCAGCCTGGCCTCAGGGGCTCTGAAGCCCCGGAGATTTGCACTTCCCGCCTGCAGCAGGACCATGGCAGCCGCCCCTGAGCCTGCCCTGAAGGCAACGCAGCAGCAGCCAGGGCTCCACAGCGGGCCAAGCCCCTGGGCCTGCCCACAGATCCTCTGCTCAAACCCTCGGAAATCCTGGCCACCCTCCCCTGGCACCTCCAGCCACTGCGGCCAAGCCTTGCTGCCACTGCTGCAGCTTCAGCGCTGGCTGGGCCTGCACTGCCACAGCTGCTGGGGAGCACCACGGCACAATTCCACTCTGGGGCTCACTCACACCCACACTCTGGGCTGACTGCGACTGCATTGCTGCAAAATGCACCCATTCTGGTTCTTTTAAATCTTCTTTCTCTGCTCCGGCTTGGTTTGTCTTTGCCTTGGGGAAAGGAATTTTAAAGGTTTTATTTAAGGGCTGCTACACCACTCAATGGAGATGAGTTCAACATCTCCACAGACTGGGAATAGCCCAAAAGACACCCACAGAGATAACGACCAGCAACAAAACATCAACGCCCAGCAGCAAACAGCAACCAACAGCTACCCCAGACACTGCCCCCGGCACAGCTGGAGACACCTGGTCTGGAAAAGGCTGAGCAGGAAATCAACAGCAGAGGGGAAGAAATTCACAGCAGAGGGGAAGAAATCCGGGTCCAACAGGAAACCAAATACTAAAAACTTACACAACTTGGAAGCAATGAACAATAAACCAGGGGATTTCTATGGGTTTTGGATGGTAAAAAGTTTAGGAAAAATCTAGTAAAACTCACGTGTCACTGAACAATTCTCCCTGCACACCCGGATTATGTGTGGGTGAAAGGATTTCTGTTGCACATCCTGGCCAGAATCAAGTAATGTCTTGACTCTCTAAAACTGGAAATGTTGGAGAGTTTTGGCTCTTCCCACCATTTTGGTGACAAGATTACAACATTTGAATGTTTTTTTCTTAATAATCCTTCTGGTCAGTAAGGTTTGGGTCAGGGGTGTCAGAATCAATTTTTATTCTTAGGAGAAGTAGAGGCTTTTTGGGTATGTGTGTGCGTGTCTCTTAGTGATGGCACAATTTTGGTCTGGGTTTCTCCATGCTCACCTTTAGGATGCATTTTGAAAAACTAGAAGAGGTTTAAATGCGACGCTTTAATGCATAAACAGTTAACACAACACAGTTTAAAAATGGGAAAAAAAAAAAAAAGCATCAAAAAAAAGCAAGGGAGGGTGGGTGAGAAAGGAACAGGGGAGTCATCAGATTACTGCCCTGGAAGAGAAGCTTTGGTTTTAGTCAGCCTGCAGAGGAGCTTTAGAAATGCAAATGAACACTGCTGGAATTGGGCTGATTCCCTCTGCCCCTCACCCCAAGCTCTGCCTGCTTGCACCGATGGAATTTGCACAGCTCAAGGCAGAGCCCAGGGTGAGGATATCTGACCCTGCAACAGAAACGGGTGAAGCTGCAAAGAGAAACAGCAAATGGAGAATGTTGTGAAAACTTCACTATAAATAAACGGGGGGGAATCATCCCTCTGCCCACTCCCACATGTGCTGTCCCTGTCTATGTTATATACAGGGTATAATAGAGCACTGGGGATTTTTTGCTACCAAAAATTCAGGGAAATCAGTTGGGAATCCAAGTATTTGATGATTTAGAGAAAAACAGTCAATTGATGCAGCCCTGGCTGGAGAGAGCGGACAAAAATGGAGAAAAGATGAACGGCCACCAGAACAAATCCTACAACACCATGGACCAGCCCCTGGGAACCTGAACCAATTCATATCAGGAGCCACAGAACCCATTGCTCATTTCAATGGCATCATTAGATTACAAGCTGTCCTCAGAATAACCAACCAGACAGCTCCAGCTCCTGACCTTCCTGCTGAGCAATCCACTGAAATGAGGAACACAACATTTCACCATGGGATGGGATCAGATCATCTGTTAGCAGAAAAAGGAGGAATTTGCGGAAAATCAAATGACTCTGTGAAAAATGCATGTATTTTATGATTGGCTTTTCGCAAATATTGAAATGAATATTATATGTGTTGTGTTAGAAAGTAATGCTGTATTAGTTTTCTTAAGTACTGTGTTAAATATAGTTTTAAGTTATAAAAATTATTAAAATAGAAACGATGCTATGTAGGATACTTTTTTAAAAAGAAAGGACTCGCAGCGAGATAGCAGCCACAGGACACCTAAATCTTTCAGAGAAGAATTTATTGCCCTCTTATCAGAAGAAACCAACTTCTTCCCGCCTCGAAGGCGCTGTCAGGATTTGGAGGAAGAAGTTGTGATGACCAGACAGAATCCTGTATTTGAATGGAATTTATGCATCATGTATGAAGTGTATGAATATGCAACAGGCTATCGTTTTTAAGGGTTAATCCTTTGTTAACGGGTGTCCTTTTTCGGGTGCTGCCCGGAAAAAGGTACCCGGACGTCCGTAACTCTTTGTCTCTATTGTCTCATATTGTCCTAATTCAATTTCTCCAAATTATTATTACTCTAATTGTATTACTATTTTTATAACCATTTTATTTCTATTAAGCTTTTAAAATTTTGAAAACAAGTGATTGGCGTTTTTAACAACTCCAACTGGTCTTGGCAAATAGATGGCAAAGGAAAAGTGGTGAACCAGATAACAAAGGAGAAAAACAAACAGCTCATGCACCAATCCAAACGTGAAAAGGACGGGAATGGGACACGGTTTTGTGGTTCCCTGGCAGACCACGGGTTAAACGAATGCTGTTTCTCCTCTGATGTGCTACAGCAACTCTCACCTTTTTACCGTGCTCCACACCTTGAGAGTGCAGCTCATTCAGCAGCTGAGCGAGGGGATGCAGGTGGCAGCCAGGCCTCCTGATCCAGAAACGGCTACAGAAGGACAGGGAATGAGGGCACTGAGAATAATCCCAAAACCAAAGAAAACTCAGAAAGGAAAAAAGAAAAAAAAAAAAAAAAAAAAAAAAGAAAAAAAAAAAAAAAAAGGAAGTGAGAAACCATCAGTTTCAGTAAATGTCACTAATTAACATGGACTGCTGCTTAGACAAAGTCCCGCTAAATTCCTGAACTTCCAGAAGAACAAAGACTTAAGAGAGCCGTGAATATCGGCTGTTGTACAAAAGTGGGGGTGCACATTAACGAGGACATGCAGTTGGCGGATCGCGAAGTCTGAACCTTCCAAGTACTTCAGCCAGTGGGCAAAAGGAGAGGGAGATGAGGCCGGGAAAATGAGGATAAAAAAGAGGCTGCGAAATGGCAGCGAGCACACGGCAAATGCCCCACGGCCTCTCCCTGTGCTCAGCAATAAAGTCACTTGTACAGGACTCCTCTGTCTCCTCTGGGCACAGAAACCTCCGGCCACGTCAATTTCCCCGCACAGCCCCGGGCACGGGGCAGCCGCCTCTGTCCCAGCCACAGCAACCGGGCCGAGCCAGCGCTGCTCCGGCAGCGGCTCCTGCCGAGACAGCGGCCGCAAGGAGACCGCGGGCAGCCGCTCCCGCAGCGCCCTCACGCCAGCGGCAACACGCGCCGGACACGGCACAACGAACCCGCCTGAGCCCCCTGCCGCCCCCGAGGCCCGCAGCAAGCCCCGAGCCTCCGCACAACCCAGCGCGCCTCCCACCTGCGCTCCGGCCGCCTCCCAGCTCCGCCGCCGCCTCACCGCGCTCCGGCCGCTGCCGCCGCTCCCGGGCCCGCACACACGCTCCGCCAATGGCGCCGCTGCCGAGCCACGGCCGCCCTCAAGCCGCCACCGGGGCCCTGCTCCGCCCCGCTTCCACCAATCAGCGCGCCAGAACCACGACTGACGGCACCGTCGCCCAATCGCAGCCAGGGGCGGGCTCTGCACACGGCACAGGCTCGCCCCGCGCTCTCAGGCCCCCCGGGCTGCGTGAGGGCAGAGCCGGAGATGAGGAACAGCCCTGGAACGGGCCCGGGCCCGAGGGGAATTGAGCTGAAAACACAAACAAACTTCTCCGCACCTCCCGCCACGGCTTTCCCGGCACTGCGGCTTCGGTGGCTCCGGCACAGCGGGAAGCCCTGGAGCCTCACTTCTCCTACCCCTAATCAGGAGCATCAGTGCATCGCTTTGATTTCCCCCCAAAAGGGAAAACTGCCCCAAACGCCTGTGGATGAGTGGGGGAGGGGAGGTATTTCTGACAGAAAACTCCAAAACCTCAGAGCAGGATAATGAGAAGTAAGTGAAGAGCCTTAAATCCAGCCTTCCCCCACGCCTCCCTCCTTCCAGCTGCACCTCCTACCCCGGCAGTGCCGGAGACAGGGAATGGGGCCGTGCTCACTTCATGCCCCGGGGCTTCTCCCTCTGCTCAGGGACAGGAGTCGTTCCCCTGCTGCACCCTGGGCTCTCTCCCACCGGAGACTTCTCCAGGAACTTCTCCAAGCTGAGTCCATCCCACGGGGCACAGCCCCACTCCAAGTGCTGCAGCGTGGGTCACTGTGCCCCGGGGTCAGTCCTGCCAGGACAGGCTGCTCCAGCGGGGCCCCTCTGGCCACGGGGGCACAGCCTCCTCTCAGGCATCCCCGTGCTCCAGCGTGGCTGCTCCGGGGGCTGCAGGGGGATCTCTGCATCCCCATGGATCTGCAGGGGGATCTCTGCATCCCCATGGATCTGCGGGGGGATCTCTGCATCCCCATGGATCTACGGGGGGATCTCTGCATCCCCGTAGATCTCTGCATCTGGCACCGCCGTTTTTGGAGGAGCCAGGAATAGGCTGAGCTCTGCCTGAAGCTCTTCTCACATTCCCCACACCCTTCCCGGCACAGGGAGGCTTTTACCTCCTCACAGCTCTCCAGGCTGGGTTTGCAGCCCCTCCTCGTGTGGGATTTCTGGGGCTTCTCCTCCCCATTGGATTCCTGAGCCGTGGAGCCGTTCCAAATGGCCTCTTCCATGAGGTTCTGTGGCAGGGATTTGTTCTCCCTGGTCTCTGTCCGCAGCTCAGTGCCTGGGGGAGGAAGGACAAGGAGAGGAAGAGACAGGGAGAAGTGAAACGGAAAAGGCAGGAGGAGAGGAAGGAACAAGAAGGAACAAGGGAGGAAGGAGATGGGAAAGGAACGTGGATGGATGAAGGACAGAATGAGGAGAAGAAGGAGTGTGGACAAGGAGAAGATGGGATTTGCCTCCATGCCAGAGGGAAGGGGAAGGAGATCCCCCCAGTCCATCCCTGGCAGGATGGCGTTGGCAGTGAGGCTGTCCTGCAGCGATGCTGGGCTGGGAGATGGAGCAGCAGGGAGGGGAAAGGGGCAGTGATTCCTCCTGCCCTGCCTGGCTGTCCCAGTCTGGAGCGTCCTGGCGCTGCCGAGGCCCTTGGAGCGTCCGGCACTCAGGAGCCCGGAGCTCACGGCTGCTTTATAAAGCTGACAAAGTCGGCAGGATGGGTCTGGGTATGATCTCAGCAAACTGGGTTTATTGGTACAGGAACAGGGGACAGAGCTGAACAGGGTCCAGGGACAAAGACAGGGTGCAAGCTGAGGGCACAGGGGGTTTTTATATGGGGTAGTGAGGGTGGAGCTGAGGGTCAGGGTCCAATGGATATGGGGGAAATGGGGCAAAGGAGGGGGTGTAAGGGTCGGGACAGCTAATAGGGAAACAGGGGCAGAGGAATGCAGTAAACTGGGGCCAATGGAGGGACAGAGAGGGAGAACATTCTAGGCACTAACCAGAGATGGGTAATAGGGGGTGAACTAGGGTAATTAGGGCAACGGGCCAATGGGGTAACATAACTTTCCAGAAATCAGCATGTGCCTGCAAAGATCTGTGGGAGAAGCAAGCTTCTCACCATAACCTTGAAATCTATTCTTCTTATTGGGGACCAGTCCTCCATGGGTGGGAGATTGAGACTTCCATGGGCCTCCACACCAGCGCATCTTCCATTTCCTCGCAGCCTCCTTCTCCTCCGTCCAGGCAAATTTTGGGATTGACAAATCCTGGCTTTGGGGGAAGAACAAGGGGTGAGCACCTTGGGTTTTGTGAGAAATGAGCCTTACTCTTTAGAATTTTTGAAAGTTTAATAAGGAATAATAAGGGACAAATCAGTAACAGTGCTGGGTGTTGGCAATGACCAGAGGCACACCGGTTAACCACAGCAACTCTTCTTGTCTAGTTTCTCCATTGTATTGTTCAAATACATATTCATAATGATTGTACAGATTCAAACATTTCTTTGAACTCGTTTACGTGTTCCAGGAATTCTTTAGGTTGGTTTGACCCCCAACTCGCCTTTTTAGAGCACGTGCAGGAATCGTGGATTGCTGTTCTGAGGGTTGTGTGTCACTGCCTCACAAGGGCCCCTGTTCTGTGGTTTCAGCAGGTGACAGTTATTGACAGTGGAAGGGTCAGTGGCAGGGGCCTCATCACATCCCTTCCTTGAATGTTATCTGACCAGGCAGATGCTTTTAGCTATTTCCACAAGTACTTTAAATGAACATTAGCTCTTTCACAAATATCTCTGAGTTATTACTGTCAGTTAGTTACAAAAGTAAAAGCATTAGTTCTTATTTCACAACTACAGCTACTTCTGCAAAAGTTAACATTCTAATGCACAACACATGGCATCCACTTGAATATTTTGCAAAAGCCAAAACTATAATGTATATTTTTCACACTGTCCACAAACTCAAATATCATCCATAAATGATGTTCTGAGGATATGAGCTACACAGGGGCCAGGGCATTGGCCACAAAAAGCTGACAAATTATACTGTAGCAAAAGCAGTGAAAAGTGATTACAAACTGTACTATTTCAAACTCGTTGTGATTAAGAATATTTTGCAGAAGTCAATACATAATAGCAAAAGCCAACACTACCTAGTTATTTATAACAAACCCAGGGCAGGTTTTTCCCTTGCATGGAGCACCTGGGCCTTCCCCGGGCCCCTTCTGCCCTCCTGCAGAGCCGGTGGCATTTTCCAGCACACACAGTTTGTAACCAAGAGCCGGGTGCAGCCGAGAAGGCTCCAAGCGCCTCCTTCCAGGCTGACTCTGCAGGTGCCGAGGCTGCTCTGGGCTCTGCCAGGGCTCTGCTGGGGCTCAGCTCTGGGCCAGGCTGGGCCCGCCCTCCCCTCACATTGCTCCGGGCAGCTGAGTCACAGCGGGAGAGGGAAGGGGCACGTCAGGGGAGTTGAGGTTTGAGAGAGTTTTTATTCAAAAAACTGCCATAACAAACAGGCTGTCCTAACTACCATAACTAACTAGCAGTGCTAACTACCATAACTAACTAGTTGTCCTAACCACTGTAACTGAAAGCTGTCCTTTGATGAGGGAGGGGTCGATGCCCGTGGATCCCGCCGTGCCCCGGTGCGGGAAGAGCTCCGTGCCCCGCTCCAGGTCCAGCCCCCGTTGGAGGATCCACGCTGGATAATCCCGGGTGACCCCCAGGGTCAGAGCCCCCCGCGTTGGGAACACACCTGGCTGGGGGCTCCACATCTTCCTGGCTCCCCGTGTGGACACGTGGGTGAAGGCCGGAGGATCCCCGCTGCTTCTCTGGTTTCTGCTCCTCTCCTCATCTCCCCCTCCTCTTCCTCCCGCCTCTCCTCCCCCGGTTCAATCGCTCCTCCAGCTCCTCCTGGTTCCTCATCCCGCCTCCTTCCCCTCTTCTCTCTCACGTCCCCCGCCCCTTCCACCACCACCTCCACCTCCACCTCCTCCTCCTCCTCCTCCTCCTCCCGCTCCCCCCGGGCCCAGCCCCCACCCTTTTTCCCCCTCCCTTTGCCCAAATCCGTCCCATCACCGCCCCCCCCAAACCCCTCCCCATCGCCCCCCAATAAACGGCCCCGGGGCCAACTGGGAAGCTTTATTGGGAGCACTGGGAGCAGGCACTGGGCGGGGGCAGAGCGCCAGCGGGGCTGGGGGGACACGGGACTCCCCCAAAATCAGCGGAGCGGGGACGGAGCGGGGGGTCCCGGCCAGGCCCGAGCCCACGGGGAGGGGCTGCGGCCGCCGCCGGCTCAGGAGCTCTGTGGGCAGAGAAAAGGGGGTGACACCGGGCTGGGGGCCCCGGCGGGAGCGCGCACGCTCCGCCACGGCCGGGACGCCACCCCCGGCACCCGCCCTGACCTTCTTGCGCACGTAGAAGCCGAGTCCCAGCGCCAGGAAGGCGAAGCCCAAGACGAAGCCCCCGATGCCCGTCAGCATCTTGCTGCGGGCGGCGTCCGGCGGCATCTCTGGGGGGTCCGCAGGGCTCAGCACCCCCAAAACCCCTCAGGGACACCCCGAGCCCCTCCCAGCGCCCTCCCTGTGGCCTCCAGCCCAGCCAGGAGCCCCTGAAACCTCCCCGGGATCCCTTTTTGTCCTGGCCAGGAGCCACCAAAGCCCCTCCCGTCCCTCTGAGGATCCCACAGCCCCCTCCCAGTTGCCCCCAGCGCCCCAGGAGCCCCAAAGCCTCTCGCAGTCCCTTGGCAGCCCCAGCAGGACTCAGCCAGAGCCCTCCCAGTCTGTGCCCAGCACAACCGAGCTCATGGCGAGCCCCGCTTGGCCATGGCCGATCTCCTTCCAGCCCCTCCGGGCTCACTGCGATCCCTCCCAGTCACACCCAGAAACCCCAAACTCCCTCCCAGTCACACACAGCGCCCCCAAACTCCCTCCCAGTCACACCCAGAACCCCCAAAGTCCCTCCCAGTCACACCCAGAACCCCCAAACTCCCTCCCAGTGCCCACCAGGAGCCCCCAACCCCATCCCACCCTCCCCAGCCTCCCCCAAACCCCTTCCCAGCCCTTGCCCAGTCCCCAGGGCCTCTCCCAGTCCCAGCCCGGCTCTCTCCAGCTCCCTCCCAGTGGCTCCCAGCACAGCCCAGTGGCTCTGCCAGCGGCCCCAGGGGCTCCCCCGTACCCCAGTGCCGGCTCAGGGGCTGCTCCAGGCTGACGTGCTCCACCTGGCAGCTGTAGGTGAGCCCGCGCCGGGGCGGCGTTTCCAGCAGCACCAGCAGCTGGTAGGTCCAGTCCCCGTTGGGGACCACGTCGGTGGCCACCACGTGCTCCGAGAGCTCCTGCTGGCCCTGGAACCACCTCACCTGGATGGCAGCAGGGTAGAAATCCATCACGGAGCAGAGCAGGCGGCCGGGGCCGGGCTGGGAGCTCGAGGGGGGCACCAGCGAGATGGACACGCTGGGGGGGCACTGGGAGAGAGAGAGAGAGAGAGAGAGAGAGCAGGGACACACTGGGATCAGCTAGGGGGCACTGGGAGAGAGAGGGGAGGGCTGGGCTGGGCTGGAGAGGGACTGGGAGGGAATGGGAATGGACTGGGAATGGACGGGGAGGGTCTGGGAATGGATTAGGAGGGACTGGGAGGGACTAGGAATACACTGGGAGGGAACTGAGTGGCACTGAGAGAGGTTAGAAGGGATAGAGGGGCACTGGGAGAGAGGGTGGTGGTCTGGAAGTGAACTGAAACTGAAGTGGGAATAGACTGGTAATCGACTTGGAGAGGCTGGGTGGAACTGGGAAGGCCTGGGAGGGACTCGGAGTAACTGGAAATGGACTGGGAAATGGATTGAGAGGGACTGGGAATGGATTGGGATGGACTGGGAGTGAGTGAGAATGGACTGGGAGGGATTTTATATGAACTGGGAGGGAGTGGGATAGACTGGGAATGGACTGAGAGGGACTTGGGTGGAACTGAGAGAGGTGTGAGGGGATGTGGGGCACTGGGAGAGAGGGTGGAGATCTGAGGGTGAACTGGGAATGAACTGGGAACATACTGGGAACTGACTGGGAGAAGCTGGGTGGTACTGGGAAGGAGTGGGAGGGACTGACAGGAACTGGAATGGACTGGGAGGGACTGGGATTTATGGGGTTTGCACAGAGAGATGGGAGGAAATGGGGGGAACTGGGAGAGAGGTGGAGGTCAGAGAGTGAACTGGGAATGAACTGGGAAAAGAGTGGAAATGGACTGGGAGGGACTGGGGAGGAATTGGAGATGGCCTTGGAGGGACTGGGATGGCACTGGGAGGGATTTTGGTGGTACTGGGAGGAACTGGGAATGAAATGCGCGGCACTGGGAGGCCGAGTCCAGCGCAGGGCACTCCGCGCTGCGGGCCTGCCTGGCAACAGATGAGTCATAAAGGAGACGTGATCTGATTGGGCATTTCCGTCAGCTTTACGCGTCGCTGAAATGGACGCGCGGGGGGGCACTGGGAAGGACTGGGATGGACTGGGAGGGACAAGAGGCCCCGGGGATGGGCACAAGGAGGGCTGAGGGCTCTGGGGCGATTCCGCATGGACATTTTGAGGGGCTCCCGGTCATTGGCAGGGCAGGGCTCGAGCGGGCACGCTCTGCCCCGCGCTCACCTCGGCGCTCTGTGAGGAACGGGGTAAAATTCTTGTACCAGCACCGGCAGAACCAATCCACCGCAGTCCGTCTGTCCTCCATGAATACCGCGTTGCTGTTCCAGCGCTTGGCCAACTTCTCCCCATAGGGGGTGAACCCCACAAAATGCCCCACGTCGCTGTCGAACATTATGAACTGCTCCCGGTTGTAGATGGCCCTCTGGACGTACCTCACCTTCTCCGTGCCGTTAATGAAGTAACACTCGGACTTTGTCATCCTCTGGAACACCCCTGAGTGTCCATGACACCGGTCAGGGGTTGCCCACCCACCACCCTCCCTCAGCACCCCCGGAGCTCCGGGGCCCACCCCGGATCCCCACTCCGCACCCCCTGTGCCCCACGGCAGACACGGGACCCTCCTGCCCGTGCTGCCGCCTCCTCTTTGCCGCCCTTCCTCCATTTCCCCTTTCATATCCTCTCCCCTCCCACCTCCGGCCGTTCCCAAATCATTTTTGGGGTCCTATTTCCCCATTTTCCCACAAATTCCCCAATCCCCGGCGCCCTCGGGCTCAGTTTTGGGGTCCCCCCTCTCCTTTTCCCCCTTCCCGAACCGCTCCCACCCCTCCCTCCCCTCCCCCCCACCCCTCAGCCCCTCCCGCTCTCCCTTTGGGGGGTCCCCTCCTCCTCCCCCTCCATTCTGGGCTCCCCCCTTTTCCCCCTTCTCCCCCCCATCCCAGCGCCTCCCGCCCCCCGCTCACCCGAGAGCTCCGCGCCCGCAGCCGGGGGGGCTCCCAGCACCACCAGTGCCACCAGTAGGGCCCCAGCTGCCGCCCCTCGCCCCATGGCCGGGGCCAGGCAGGGAGCAGCAGCCCCAAAGCAGCCGCGCTGCGCTGGGAGCACCAGTCCGGAGCAGGGCGGGCTCGGCAGCGCCGCGCGCTCTCATTGGCTGCCGCCACTTTTGGGCAGCGATCGGCCATGGGCTCTGCCCAGCAACTGATGACGCAATACAACGCCCCGAGATCTCATTGGCTGCAACGCCTCCTGCCTGCGCTGCCATTGGCTGAGGCCTTTCCGGGACGCTGCAGCCCCGGGCTGGGGGTTTTTTGGGGAGGGGGAACCTTGGGGCGCTGGGCAGGTGGGAGCTCAGGTGAGCCCAGCAATGCGTGCCCAGGGGCGCGGGATCTCAGCGGTGCCCGTGGCGAGCGGTGACGCTGGCCCGATGCCAGGCACCCCCAGAGCCGCTCTGTCCCTGCCCCCGCAGCCGCACAGGGACAGAAAATGGAACCGAGGGTTCCTGGCTGGGGACAAGGACCGGGGGAGATCCCTCAGCAAATCCCGCACGGGCACAACAGACCCGGCCTGGGCACACGGAGGGAATTTATTGCCAACCAAATCACAGCAGCACAAGGAGAAGGGAAAGAAATCTCTCCAACACCTTCCCCCATCCCAACACGGATCACCCAGAACAGGGGTCACCAGGGCTCTGCCCAACGAGGGTCACTGGGGATCATCCAGCGCGGATCCTCCCACGGGGGATGGAGCTGGAGCAGCGCACGAAGCTCTTCCCACACTCGGGACACTCGCAGGGCCTCTCCCTGGTGTGGAAGTGCTGGTGAGTGATGATCTCTGAATCCCACCTGAAGCTCCTCTGACATTCCAAGCACTCCTAGGGCCATTCCCCAGTGTGGATCTTGTGGTGCTTGGTGAGGCTGGAGGTCCCACTGAAGCCCTTCCCACATTCCCCACACTCCCAGGGCCTCTCCCCAGTGTGGATGTTCAGGTGTTCCATCAGGGTGGAGCTGTAGCTGAAACCCTTCCCACATTCCAAGCACTTGTGGGGCTTCTCCCTGCCATGAGGCTTCTCCACCAGCTCTGAGCTCCGGCTGGATCTCCGGCCGCCTTCCTGGCTCAGGGGGGCTCTTTCCTCCTCACCCCTCCCTGGGCTGGGTTTGCAGCCCCTTCTCATGAGGGATCTCTGGGCCTTTTCCTCCTCCTCCATCTGGCCACAGCTTGGGAATGACAGACCCTGGTTTGGGGACACCAAGGTGGGAGTGCCTTGGAGTAGAGGCTCCTCCTGGCCAGGTCCATCTCTAGAACTCAGCAGGAGTCTTATGTCCATGAAAATCTCCACATATCAACATTCAGCCAGAAAAAACTCTCCCAGGAGTTCTCTATTGCTGATCTCTCCACTTTTGGGGTTCCAAAGGTGTCACAGACATCTTTCATGAAAAATCCTCTCTTAGGATTTTTCCTTGTGAGAAGCTGCAGTTTCAGCAACCAAAAGTAAACAATGGTTATCTGCTGCTGTGGAATGCAACAGGTAGACCCGTGATTGGTCTCCTGTGGGTGTTTGGATTTCCTGACCACTCATGGCAGAGCTGGCTCTTGCTCTCTGTCTGAGACACAGATCTTTGTTCTTCATTCTTTTCTATTCTTAGCTTAGCTAGCTTCTGAAGAAACCTCTTCTTTTCTATTTCATTTTAGTATAGTCTTAATGTAACGTATATCATAAAATAATAAATCAAGCCTTCTGATCATGAAGTCAACATTCTCATCTCTTCTTCATCCTGAAAACCCTTGTGACCACGGTCACAGCTCTCCACAGTGCCCGGCCCGCACAGCCCAGCTCGGTGCCGGCCCTGGAGCAGAGCAGCTTCCAGCCAGCAAGAGGCAAACGCATCTTGCCAAGAGTTAAAACACACCAGAGAGGGAAGATGGCATTAATGTGTGCATAAAGGCCTTGGAATTCACAGCTCTCTGAGAGAGATTTGGGGCTCTCGGCTGGACAGAGATGATCCTGCTCTGTGCTGGGCTCAAAGGCAGGGAACACGCCCTGCCACTGCTGCTTGGCGGGGTCTCCGCAGGCCCAGGCAGATGCCAAAGCTGCTCTCACAGTCTTCTCCCTTGCCAGGCCCCTCCGCCAAGTGCCAGGGGCCTCAAGGACGGAAAGGAGCGCAGGGAGCCAAAGGGAGACAGCTCACTACCTCATTGGGGGCTCCTGGGGAAGCACTTTGCTTGAGAAGCAAGCCCCTCTCTTCCAAAGGCATTTCTCCAAATGCCTGCGTTTCCCAGGGAACACCAACACACTCTTATGGTTTTGGAAAAGGTTTTGGAAAAATCCAAACTCTTTATTAAGGGAAAGCAAAGCAAAGGGGTGAGCTGGGAGACAAAAGAAGTGGATGGGCAGGCTCTGAGAGCTGGAGGGAGGGAGCTGCCAACCGGGAGAGAGATGGCAGGAGCTCCTGGAGCTTGCCACAGGCTCAGCTCTGAGCAGCTAGAGCTGTGCCTGGAGCTGCAGCTGGTGCATCCTGCTCTGCAGCTGCTCCCATCTGCAACGGGAGCTGGAGATGGCCGACGGATGCCGGTACATCTGATCCAGCAGACGCAAGAAGTCCTGCAGATCTTCTTTGGAAGGTCAGCTGAATGAGTACGCTGATGCAGGATGGGCTGTCATCTTCTCTCAGGGCTTGAAGAGCTGGAAGAGAGAGGAACAGAGCCACGGTCAGAGGCCAGATGGAGGGAATCCAAGGAAAGCCTCCTGCCAGGGCCATCCCAGCCGGCTCTTGCCAGGGCTTCGGCTGGAAGGTGTTGGTCACGGATCGCCCACGTTTCGCTGGCAGCTCTGCGGGCTGTGCCCCCGCCGCCCCTCGCCCGCACAGGGAGCAGAGCCCTCCGCAGCCGAGGCACGGATTGTAGCTGCGGGGCCGGGATGTGCAGCTGCCCCCGGCGATGCTCGCTGCCCCGCGGCTGCCCTGACTCACCCTCGCTGATGACCTGGAGCTCCTCCTTCTGCCCCGTGACGAGCACTCCGGCCAGCCCTGGCAAGACAGAGCCCGTGTCGGCCCCGGGCGGCACAGCTGCCCGGCACGGGCGCTGCCAGCCCTGCGGCCGCACGCCCTCCTGCCCGGGCAGGGCTCCTGCCGGCCCCTGCCGCGCGCTGCCGCCCGAGGGCTCGGCTGGCTGCGGGAGGGCGGCGGCAGCGCCGAGGGCGGGCGGGGCTGCAGCGGCCCGGGCGCGGCTCCCGCTGTAGCCGGGGCAGCAGCCGGGCCGGGGGCAGGGAGGGGCGCCGGGCTCGGGGCTCACCGATGATCCCGACGGCCGCCTGGCGCACGGGCCTCTGTGGGCTCCGCAGGCGCGGCAGGGCCCAGCGCAGGTGCTCGGCCGCTCGGCTCTCGTCCTGCAGCAGCTGCGGGGAGCGCCGACAGGGAAGGCTCGGTGCGGCCTCTGCCCCTCGGCCGGGCGCTCCCTGCGCCCAGCAGCGGCCGAGCCGGCCCGCACGGCCCGGGGCAGGGAGCGGCGTGGGGGGCGCAGGCCGGCGGGCCCGGCTGCGGCGCCGGGCGGGGGCACAGCTGCCGGCCCCCCGCACCGAGCACCGGGGGCAGGGCGGCTTCTCCAGCCTGCGGCTGGGGCTCCCGGGCTGTCCTTACCAGGCGCTCGGCGAACTGCATCCGCTGCCCCTCCATCAGCAGCTGCTCGAGGTCACTCCTCAGGAAGCGTGCCGCACGAAGCAGGGCTTCGCCAGAGGCCTGGAGAGCAGCAGAGAGCCGCAGGTGGCACCCGAGCCCAGGGCATGGGACCCGTGTCCCTGTGCCAAGGCCAGGTGAGGCTGGAGCCCACCAGACGCCAGGGCGCCCCAGCCCCCTGCCAG
The DNA here is from genome assembly GCF_023055355.1 of Agelaius tricolor. NCBI lineage: Eukaryota > Metazoa > Chordata > Aves > Passeriformes > Icteridae > Agelaius > Agelaius tricolor. The sequence goes on along the minus strand of NW_027269317.1, from coordinate 1,158,922 downwards.
GGATGCGGCCGCATCACACAAAACCTCACCTTGGCCACGTGCAGGTTCTCATCGTGCCAGTGCAAGAAGAGAGGGAGCAGGCTCTGGCTCACGATTGTCATGGGAGGATTTTCCCCCTCTTCCTCTACCAGCTCCATCACCTTGCAGAAGAGCTGAATGGAGAGCAGCCGAACGTGGCTGTTGTCCTGGAAGGGTAGGAAAAGTCTTAAGCACCAGCTACTGCAGGCCCATTGGGCCAAAAGCCCAAATCTCTACACACAGAGCACAAAGGTTGCAGGCAGCGTCCAGTGCCCTTGGCTGGGGGCGCAGAGCCTTACGTTCTCAAAGTGTTGCAGGAGGGGCTCAGCCAGCTTCAGGGCGGTGACGCTGGGTGGCTTGAGGTCTTTGTCCTGGAGCATATCCCTGAGCGCACACAGGGTCATCCAGACCATCTCTGCATCTGGATCAGCCAGCTGCTGCAGCAGGTGTTGATACAGGCCGCGTATTCCTCCGGCCTGTGTGCAAGACGGGGCTGTGCTGTGAAGCCATGCCTGGCCGCAGCACCAACAGCCGCTTGGGCCACTGGGGCAGCTGAAGCGGGAGGCAGGAGAGCTGGGAGCAGCTGCCTCTGCTGCCAAAGGCCAGCCAAGCCCAGAGGTCTGCATTGCCCAGCCACACGATGCTGCCAGCGCGGCTTCAGCCACTGCTCCCTTCTCACCAGCGAGGGCTCCTTGCTGAGCACCACGAGGCCTCGGAGCGCCAGGCGCAGCCCGTCCCTGCACTGGCTGGGCAGGTGCCTGGATACCACCGCCAGGGCACTGGGACCGTGTTTGCTCAAGTCCAGGCACTCGAGGAGCTGAAAGGCACAGGAGGGCAGTGCCAGGGGAGCCGGCCGGCAGGAGCCCGGAGCCGCACGGGGCCGGGCCCAGGCAGCAGCAGCAGCGGGGGCGGGCGGCGTCCCAGGCGGCTGCAGCTACCAGAGGCCCGAGAGCTGGGAGGCAGCTGAGCCAGGCAGCGCTGGCCATCAGGCTCACCTCCACCAAGAAGGCCAGGGCAGGCAGATGCCAGCGTGGCCGCTTCCCGATGAGCAGGCTGAGCAGGTGCAAGGCCATGAAGGGACACAAGGGCGTCAAGCCATGGCGCATCTCCCTGGCAGGGGAAAAAGGCACCTAGGCCCTGAGCTGGTGGGCAAACCTCTCCCAGGAGTGACTCCCAGAGGTCTGGGATTTCCCCAGCGCTCTGCAAGGGCACATGGGCCCCTTGGGAGGCGGCTGCTCCTGGGCATCCTCCTCTCCCAACCTCTTCCAGTGTGCTCGAGCCTCCCTCGGTGACAAGGCCCTCTCGCTTCCAACCGCAGGGACTGTGTGGGGCACTCCGGGCACAGGGCACAAATGCTGGCAGTGGTGGTGGGGAGTAGGGGATCTCACCTTGCCAACAGACCTGCTGCATAGTGCTGCGTGTCGGCACAGAGCAGCTTCTCCCAGAGCTGCTTGTGCTCCAGAGCCACCAGCTTGTTGTCAAAGGCCAGTCTGGAGAGCAGAGCCTTCATGGTCTGCGCTGCAAACCTGCATGCCGAGCAAAGGCCAGGTCATGCTGGGAGTGCTGGCCCTGGCCACGAGGGCGTGGGAAGGACAGGGCAACTGGCACCTGTTGGGCTCACTGGGAAGGCCGTGTTCCTCCCGGCACGCTCCCCAGAAGCTCCGCGCCTCATCGTCCTCTGGCATGCGCTCTGTGGTGGTGACGATTTGCAGGAGCAGAGCCACCAACAGCTGGGGTGAATGGAGGAGAAGGGCATAGTGCCACTCAGACATGGGGGCGATCCTCCACAGCACCAGACTTGCCTGCAAGAGACAAAGCACACTGAGGCAGCACTCCGTGTCAGGGTGTCCTTGAGGCAGGGCCCGAGGGGAGACGCAGGGGGATCAGCCAGCCTGCTGCCCCTAGGCCAGCTTTCAGCCCAGGCAGGGAGCTGCAGGCTGGGGGAGAGCATGGAGAACTGCTGGAGAGGCAAACTGGAGGGCCAGCAAAGGCCAGCTCCAGAAACTCACAGCCAGGGCAAAGATGGCCTCGTTGTCCCCGCTGCAGAAGACGCTGCTGAAAGGGGGCTGCTCCTCCATGGCAGAGAGCAGCGCTGGAAGCACCTCCTGGGCGGCCACTCCCAACGTGCCCATGGCTCTCCACATCAGCGCGGCGGCTCTGTGGGAGCAGAGCTGTGCGTCAGCACCGCGCCCCGTGCGGCTGCGTGGCGCCGGGTGACAGAGCCCCGGTGCCCTGAGGGGCAGGGAGGGAGCGTGGCAGAGGCGCAGGAAACAGAGGGGCCCGAGGCTCCCGCAGCTCTCCGCCTGTTTGGCAGAGCCCGCCGGACAGGCTGTACAGGGCCAGGGGCCCCACGGGCCGGTGAGCACTGGACTCTCGAGGCAGTTGTGCCCTGTGCCTGTCACACGTTGGGGTGCAGTACAGCAGGCTCATCACCACGAGATCAGGGTGTTCTTCAGTCAGGGCCAGAATTTCCATTTGCAGCCCGGCGTCCACGGTGACACAGGACGCCAGGCTCTGAAGAATGCCCCTCACCATGGCTAGCACCTGGAGGAGGCGGCATGGGGAAGACTTGGAGTGCTGTCCAAGGGAGCAACTTCCCCAGCTTGCCCAAAGAAGTGCTTGCCTTCCCACCCCACTGTGATGGCCTCAAAGGCTGAGGGGAGCCAGCGGACGGAGCTTGAGGGGCCATGTGATCCTAGGAGGACTTCAGCCCTGGTCCCAGGCTGCTTACCTGCTGCAGAGAAGCAGCACCCTGCTGGAAAAACTCCACTGTCGGGTCGGCGGAAGAATTGCAGCACACAATATGCTTGAACAACAAATCTCAACGTTTATTGATAGCTCACACATATTTATATTGGTGTTAATCAAGCTTATACATATTGCAAAGCTGAGCTCATTATTGCTTAAAACACACATGAATCAACCACACCTACTTCTATGCTCTAATGATTATTTTCTTTCTATGTTTACATTCCTGTGGCTATTCTACCTAGGCTATCTTCATTTTTCTGGCAAAAGATTTTCTCCCCCATCTTCATGTTGCAGCAAGGTCACCATGACCCTTGTCAGTGATTGGACACTGACTACTTAATCCCCAGCTTGCTTCCCTGAACCTTATCCAACGGTATCATATCAAAGTGGCCTTTCTCAGCTAGCGAATTATCCACAAAGCTCTCCACATTTCCCCTGTTTTTCTGTTGAACAAGCATGGTCTGATTGAATGTGGTAGCTATCATCTTTTGCACCATATTCTGTAAGCATATACAAAAACACGGTAAAATTAATACTAACAACAAAGCTACAATGACTACTACAATGCCAGCTTTAACAATAGAGCGTAGCCATGATCCTAAGCTTAAACATTTGAGCCATCCATCAATACCAAGGCCTGATTCTACCTGTAAGTTCCCAGTTAACCTCCGCAACTCAGAGAGCTGTGAGTGAACAGACTGTGCATGATCAGAAAGATTCATGCAACACATGCCCTCAAATTCATCACAGCCATGGCCTTGTGCAAGTAAGAGAAAATCAATTGCAGCTCTATTTTGAAGTGTCGCATGGCGAATAGAATCAACATCAAGCAAAAGACTAGAAATTGCCAAAGAAGTTGCATTTGTTTGTTTAGCAAGCCAACATCCTAACTTGTTTAAAATAGCATGAGCACTTGCTGCTGATACCCCTGGAGCTAAGAAAGATGCTGCAACTATGGCTGCTGGGGACCAAAACTTCACATCATCCCGGCAGTCTGCTGCAAATGCATGAGCCATTCGTTTGCTCCTACGATGGCGGCGGCTCATGTTCAGTATCATGGACATGTTAGGTGTAAGTAGAGACAGCCGTCCAAGTGTACATGGTCCCCTGTGCAGCATTGATGGGATACCGGCCCAAGCACGGTCCCCACATATCAGGAAGTATCCTGCTGGCAATTGAATAGGGTCATTTGATGAGACTGACATTCTCTTTGTTGTATAATTGCACCAGGCCGATGCATTACGGTAGACAGCCATGCTGGAGGTTACAACATTAGAATGGTTCTTGACTGAGAACAGGCTTCTATGGTTAAAATGAATGCATGCATCTACCATCACTGACCCTAACAACTCCAATTCTTGGGGTTCCTGTGGTGCTATAGGAAGGTGAGAAACCCATTGATCCCAATTATCCACACTCGTCCTAGCATTGCTGACCTTACAAGTTGGTACATGTGAAGGGCACGGCCAGGGATCTGCCGGCAATCCAACCAAACAGGTTGTGAATGGATTGCCAGGAGAAGATAATGACAGGCAAATAGCCTCCTGTTTAGTTAGGTTTGCCAGGGTGACCCATATGTTAGTCTTGGGTTGAAGTGGGGCCCATGCTTGATGGTCTGCACTGTCCACAAAAAGAGCAAAAATTAATAAAATAATAGCATAAGGTCTCCACATCACCCTGATCTTTCCAGGCATTACTTTGAACCATCCAGATATTTCAGAAACAAACATGCTTGTCACAAACCTTTAAGAATATCTCTTTTTTCCCAGATTTAGCTTCTTTAGGTCCTTCAAACAATCCCTCCACACTTGGTTGGGATCCTGATCTTCTGAAATAGGACCTATCGCACTTGACTGTGACAGGGGAACACCCCTACCACACTTAGATTGTAAAACGTGTGACTTAGATTGCCCTAAAGCACGTTTAATTAAATGCTGAATTTCCCACCTAAACCATGCAAGGATTTTCTGTTCTGGTGATTCGTACAACTGTAACCCTTGGCAGCCAGGTAGCCCTGTAAATGATTTAAGTTCTCTCTGCCAGGAGTCTAAATGCCAATAGAAACCACAGCTCCTACACCACAATTCAGGGAATTGGGATTGATGTACCCACTTAGTTTCCTGACAACCTCCGCAAAACAGCAGTATCCATGCAGCACAATGTCTATCTTGACAGCTAATACAAGCTAAATTCTTAGGCCCTTCAAATTCAAAATCAGAAAGCACTAAATGCAAGCTTAATATGTTATCAACAGATTTGCACCGATCAACTGCTCGATCGATGGCAAAACTACACTGTCCTTTCAGTTTAAGAAGTATCGGTCGAAGGATGATCAACAGCCTCGTCTCCACTCGCTGACGATCCTCTTTGCTCAGTTGATCGAGGTGTTCCATCAAACACAGCTGCTCGGGTCCATTTAGCAGGTACCCACAGAGATCCTGTAGGGGTAGAAACACAAAGATATCCATAGCCCCAGTATAACACCTTAGCAGGACCTTGCCATTGTCCTGTCTTAGGATCTCTGTATCTTACCCATACATCTTGCTTCACACCATCCTTTTCCTGTAATAATGACGAACCACAGCAGGAACTTTATTTTCCCCGAAAACACACAAGTGGTTCAAAACAAATAAACATTTCAGCAATCTTTCTTGTGGCTCTCTGATATCTGTGTATTTACTCAGATATGTTTTCAAGATACTATTTGCTCCCTCTACAATCGCTTTCCCTATAGGAGAATTAGGGATGCCTGCCACGTGTTCTATCCCCCACATTTGCATGAATTGCTTTATTCTTTTGCTACAGTAAGCAGGCCCATTATCTGTTTTGATGCGCTGTGGCACTCCCATTACTGCAACACAACTACTGAGATGTCTCTCCACCTGCCCTGCTTTCTCACCAGTCTGTGCTGTGGCCCATATAAAATGATTATAAGTATCTATGGTAACATGCACGTACTTCAACCTCCCAAACTCAGCAACTTCTGTGACATCCATTTGCCAGGTCTCATTTGTGCTCAGCCCTCTTGGGTTAACTCCCAGACCTAGTCCACAGCCTCCATTATGATGACTACATATAGGACAGGCTTTGACTATTGCCCGTGCTTCCTCCATAGATATCTGAAATTCTCTATGGAGGCCTTTTGCATTTTGGTGGAACATGGAGTGTGCCTCTCTGGCTATGGTTTGCTTGGGAATTGGAGTTGCTTGTGTGATTGAGACTAATTTATCTGCTCGCATGTTACCCTCTGCCAGACCAATATCCCATTTGTGACTTCTGATATGGATAACACAAAAAGAATGCTTTCTTAGCTTAATTGCTCTCTGCAACTGTATAAACAGCTCATGCAACCTCCTGTTTTGAACCTTTTTTATAGAGGCATCCTCTATTTGTTCACACACACTCCTGCAACATACAAAGAATCTGTCACAATGTTGAGAGGCCCAAAGAAATGCATCATAGCCCATACAACAGCCAATAACTCCATTGTTTGTAAAGTATCCATCTCGGTAGCTTGGAGTATTTGATGGTGCCATTGTCCCTCTTCCTGCCAGGTTACTGCAACAGTTTTGGATTTCCTTCCTGCATCCGTATAAACTGTTATAGCATCCGATAAGGGCTTTAGTGATTTCTTTGGACACTGAATCCAACCCCACTGCCCTATCCAATTCAACGGTATATTGAGAATATCATCAGTGTCAATCACACTACCGGCTCCCAATAGAGCCTCTTGTAATTCCATACTGTTTGCCAGATACCAGGTCAATGTATCCTTCTTCATTGGTATCCGTATCTGATCAGGTTCCTTTCCTGTAATCTGTAGCGCCCGTTCACGACCCTTTTTGAGCAAATCAGCCAAAATTTCAATTTTTTGAAGAAGGGTTTTATGCTGTTGAAGTGGAGGAGATATCCATTCTAAGGCCCACACCTCCCCCATTTTTCTGTCTTGCTGAGTAAGTGCACCCAGTAAAAATTTAGTTCCACACCAAACTGTCAGCTGTATGGGGAAGTTAAGATCACATCTCCAAACACTGCCTTGGGTCACATAGTCCAATATCTGTTGCAGTGTCTTAACCTGCTCAGAGGTTACATGAACAGACTGTGCCGGATCAGTTCCCTTCAGCAAAGGTCGAAGTTCATCTAATAGTTCATTAGGGATGCCTACAATAGGGCGTAGCCATTGTAGATCACCAAGTAACTTTTGAGCATCATGCAATGGATGTAATTTAATGTTTAATTGCAATTTCTGGGGGGTAACAATTTGATCAGTAAGTATCCATCCTAAATATTTCCGAGGCGCAGATAATTGAATGTTCTCAGAAGCTACAGTCAGTCCATAAAGCTTCAAAGCATCATATATTGCTTGAATATGTTGACCAGTAAAAGGTTGTGGCTGTGCAAATAAAATATCCATATAATGATAGATGATTGTTTCAGGCCAGGCATGCCGTAAGGGTTGTAAAGCAGTGTCAACACACAGTTGACACAAGGTGGGGCTGTTGCGCATGCCCTGGGGAAGAGAAACCCATTCAAATCTTTTGTTCGGCTCTCTCCTGTTTAGGGCCGGCAGAGTGAATGCAAATCTCCGAGTGTCTCGAGGATGAAGAGCAATAGTAAAGAAGCAGTCCTTCAGATCAATAATCAAAAGTGGCCAGTCCCTTGGCAACATAGCCGGATTAGGTAATCCTGGTTGTAAGGCTCCCATAGGCTCCATTTGTTCATTTACAGCCCACAAATCATGTATTAAGCGATACTTCCCCGACTTCTTTTTTATAACAAAGATAGGGGTATTCCATGGGCTTGTTGACAACTGTAAACGTCCTTGTTTATATTGTTCATGTACCAGTATGTGAACTTGTTCGAGACTCTCCCTTTTTAATGGCCACTGCTTAACCCATACTGGAACGTCCGTGGTCCAGGTTAATGGGATTGGGAAAGTCCATGCAATGGCCTTTAGCCCAAAGAGTGCTCATTTGAAAGTACTACTCCCATCTGAGCCAAAATGTCCCGACCAATAAGGCACTGCACAGTAGGAGGCAAAGGTACAACTGATAAAACACTCCACACAGTTTTGCAATCAATAGTCACAGATAGCATAGGTGTTTTTCTTGCAAGTGTCAGGCTTCCAACTCCGGTTACTGGCACTGTGGTTGACTGCAATGGCCAATTGTGGGGCCAAAAATCCAGACTCACAATGCTGGAGTCTGCGCCAGTATCCAATAATCCTTCCAAGGTTATCCTTTCACTCCATAATCCAGTATTACAGTGCGCTTTGGTCGTTCATTCAGGTTCATTGTTAAATGAGTAAGTCCTCCAGTGGAACCAAACCCATGCTCTCTTCTCGACTGTGCTTGACGAGGGGGTAAAGTTTTAGCCAACTGTTCTAAAGGAATCAATTGAGCTATTCTTTGTCCTTTTTTGATTTGCATAGGTGGAAAAAGAGTATGCACCATAACACAAATCTCTCCTGTATAATCAGCGTCTATTACTCCAGATAAAACAAATAATCCCATCATGGTAGCTGAGGAACGACCTAAAAGCAAAGCTCCCATAGGTAATCCATCAATAATGAGTGGTCCCTTTATTCCAGTTGGAACCTTTTCTGGGTGGGTGGTCATCAAAGTTATTGTTGTTGCGGCTGCCACATCCAATCCGAGGCTCCCAGTGGTGGCTATTTGAAGGTCAGTTGAGCTGAGGTGTTGACAGCAGCTACTTGTGTCTGAGCGTGGCAGCTGGTGGGCGCACTGGCTCTCCCGTTTCCCGGACGGCGCCTGCAGGCTCCGGTGTTGTGGGTATCCAAGCGACAATTGTGACACCAAACACTGATTGCGGGACAAGCCCGTCCCGTGTGCCCTATACCTCCACACTGGTAGCATTTGAATCGGCCAGCAGCTGGAGCTCATGGAGTATTTATTGCTGCTGCCTGGAGCGGAGCGAGCGCGACTAACACCTGACTTTGTGATGTTTCTGCCTGTTTTTGTAATCCTGCTCCTAACTCCTTAATAGCATCTACTAACATTGCTTGAGACCCTACGGGTACATTTGCCAATCATTCTAAAGCTTCTTCTATAGACCAATTAGCTCCTAGGGTATTTAACACATTCTTAGTAGGCTGATTGCTGTTCTGAAGAGCACATTGCTTTAGCAAGGTCTCTTTCATGAACTCAGGGACTCCTGCCCATTCAATAGCGTTGGCTGCTTTATCTATAAAAGCTCCAAATGACTCATCTCTATCTTGCTTTATTCCCATGTAAGAAGGAATTCCCCCCGGCTCTTTTATCCTATCTATAGCCAACCGTACCAAACGCATAGCCTCCCGACACTTATCAGGACCAATTAATACTTGTGCTTCCGTCCGAAGAAAAGGCCCGAACCCCATTAATTCCTCCAGGGCTACCCCATGTAACGGGTCGCCTGGTTGCTGCATTACTGCCACACATTCTTGACAGAGGGATTGCCAGTGTGCATTAAACAAAAGCTGCTGATACTGAGTGAAGATAAGCTTCGCTAATCCTCTGCAATCAGCCGGCAGCAAAACCTGAGTCCTTCAGATATAATCCAGCATTTGTTTTGTGGGTTCACCAGTTACCCCAAATTGACTAACTGTGGACCGTTACTGTGATAACAATTTCCAATCTAAAGCAGTTATTGTAGCTTGAAACCCTCCCCCTGCCAGGGGAGAATAAATCAATGGACAGGCAACATCCATGGCAGATTTTATAGCTTCCTCATCCCCCGTATCCATGATATCTTTTGCTACCGCAGCCCATGCCTTCTTTTGCTCCTGTGCAATGGCCCCCGCTAGGTCATTTTCTGACCCAGGGATCGGCGCATTACTAGGAGGAGATGTAGGGTTTGACACAGGCACAGGCGGTGCGGAACACGCGGCGGGGGCAGCTGCTGCCTGAAGCAGGAGCCGATGCTGGCGGGGAGCTGCTGCTTAAAGCAGAAGCTGATGCTGGTGGCAGATTGACTGTGGACATGACAGGGGGTAACAGGGAACTAAACCAGTCCCCATAACTCTTGTTCTTTTCATGTGTCACACTAGCTTGCTGAGCAGCCTTTTCCTCTGCCTGATATTTCAACAATTCATCATGCACGACTCGCCACAACTTTCCCAACTTTTTTGCAGTTTTATCATCATCTATGACTGCCTGCCACAACTTATCCCCAAATTTATGCCACTCTGTTAACTCATGTACTGTGTGAGGATTTTCAAAAAGTCCCTGTTCATACCCAATAGCCAACAACCCAGGAAGCTCTTTCTGCAAATCTATACCCTTAACCTGACGCTTTTGTAAAAAGCCAGTAAATAAATCATATGCTGCTTGCCTTTCTTTATTCATGTTAAAAATAACAGCGCGCTTCTTGCAGCCCTTCAAGGTCTCGGCAGCATGTATCGGCCGGGCTCTCCGTTGAGGTCACCCAGGGTGTGGCACTTTCCCTTTTTCAGCGGTGCTTTCACCGTCCTTGGCTGGGACAGGACCCAAACTCCTTACACCAATCGACCGTGGCTACCGGCTATCACGTCGGGGTCACCATTCGTCAGGTCAGCGGAAGAATTGCAGCACACAACATGCTTGAACAACAAATCTCAACGTTTATTGATAGCTCACACATATTTATATTGGTGTTAATCAAGCTTATACATATTGCAAAGCTGAGCTCATTATTGCTTAAAACACACATGAATCAACCACACCTACTTCTATGCTCTAATGATTATTTTGTTTCTACATTTACATTCCTGTGGCTGTTCTACCTAGGCTATCTTCATTTTTCTGGCAAAAGATTTTCTCCCCCATCTTCATGTTGCAGCAAGGTCACCATGACTCTTGTCAGTGATTGGACACTGACTACTTAATCCCCAGCTTGTTTCCCCGAACCTTATGTAACGGTATCATATCAAAGTGGCCTTTCTCAGCTAGCCAGTTATCCACAAAGCTCTCCACACCAGGGGGTTATCCTCAGGAAAGGTGAACAATGGTTTTGCAGGAAAGAGCCACCTCCTTGCGTCTTAAGAAGGAGCAATCTAATTTTGTCCCAAGAAGCTGCATGCTGCTCAGAAAATGATTAGCAGACATGTTTTCTGTGCCTTAAGGAAGCCTTTCTGTGGTGCACATATATTTTCCACTGTATTTCCCACCTGCTGTCTGACATTTAGTTTCAGGGGGACAAGAACACACTCTGGTTTTGGGTGTTTGCATCAGATAGTGCAAGGGAGGGGTCTAGTCTTTGATTATCAGTCACAGGTGCTGCAGAAACATAGGTACATAAATACCTAAAAAAAAAACAACCTAAAAATAAATAAATAAAAATATAAAATAAAAATTTTAAAAATAAAAATAATTAAAAATTTAAAATAAAAATTTTAAAAATAAAAATAAAAATAATTAAAATTTAAAATAAAAATAAAAGTAAATTAAAAATTAAAAAATAAATTTAAAACATTTTAAGAATCAGACTTTATTCTGAGGATAAAAAACAAGGTTATCAAAGGGACTGACTAAAGAGATGCATTTTATGACTCCATCTGCCCTAATCTGAAGCAAAATCATTACTTCCTCCAGAAGCTCTTGCATTTAGACATTTGTCTCTAAGATCTGTTTCTCTGGATATCATTTCCAGAATGCAGAACGTCCTGGGGCCACTTGGTGGAAGAACAAGATGGGTTAGTAATGTAGATTTTCACATCTTCAGTTAAGATGTATTTTTAAAATCTTAGTATGCTTATCTTTACTCTCTAGCTTGACAGAAAAAGTCAAAAGCTTTGACCCAGAAACATAAGTTCAACATTAAAAGGCTTAACAGAAATGTCAGTGCAGGAGATGAGAATAGCAGGACAACACTGGAAGGATGTGCTGCAGACACAGGTCTGAGAGTAGCCCTCAGGAGTAAATTTCTGCAGCATCAAATAATTGTTGTGTTTTCCTGTAGCATCCCAAGGGTCTATCTGCAATATCAATCCATGAGCACAAGAGCTGTGGTAGAGCAAAGCAGTACAGTTCAAGGACCTGTCATCCCTAGTGATCATTTGTGCCACCTAGGGCTAGGCTGGTAATCTTATTTCAAAGTCTGATTGTGCAAACTAGGACAGAGGATGCTGCAGTCATAGTCTTTGCCTGACTGTTGGGTTTGCTGGTGTGCAGCTTCCAAGGGGGTTTCCCTGAGGAAGATCCAGCTGGGGTCAGGCAAAGCACAAACTAAAGCACTTCAAAAGTAGACGGGGAGGAGGTTTGTGTCAGAAAAGTATTGATGCTACAAAATAACTTGCTACGGAAGGCGAACCCTCATTCTGATAGGTGTTTTAGTTCTTTTCCTGGCACACTGTAAGAAAAGTATTTTATTTCATGTGTTTTAGGGCTGTGTAGGGGGCTATTCAGTTGATATGGTAGCTGAAACTGCAGCTATTTCTCAAAAGCCTTTTCAATGTTGCTGCATGCAGCATGCTGCCTGCTTTGACTGAGCCTCTGGAGCTGTCTCAGCTTCTTTTATGCTGCTGCGGGTTCTTCCGCTCAGGCTTTCCTCAGATTCAGGAGAAACCTGTCCCTTGCTGCCACGTGTGTGAAAGGGTAAAACCCTTGGCAGCTCTTGACAGCCTCCCAGCCCTTGTCACACGGATTGAACAGCCTGTGAAGGCTTACAGGTACAATTCTGCACTGGAGGCTGAGGTGCAATTACAGGATGAGTGGAAGTGATAACCTAAAGACTGTGGTCATAAATTGCTCTGGAAACATGGTCACACCACTATGATCGAAAAAACTTCTTTGGAGAAAGCCCACAATATTTATTAAAACTTCTTTCAGGAACTGCACACTCGATGCAGTTGGCTAGAGCATGTTGCTGAATTTGGACATTATTTAGCATTATCAGTGGATATTTCATTTCTTTGATGTTTAATTCACTCATCAGTGTTGTTTAGAAAATAGCATGGACTGAGCAGAAAAGTCAGATTTTTGTTTCCAAACAGTGATCTGTGCAGTGATGAGCTGTGTCTCTTTAGTTATGCAGATGTTTGCTGGGTGAGACTGCCATGCCAACCTCCTGCTCTGCTTAGGGGTGCAGATCTGAAGTGCCATGTTATACTCAAATGAGCAAATGCTGCCATCATATCACAGGATTAGTCAAAGGAAATATTCACAGCTACTTTATACTTTGTAGATTTGCAAGCTGCTTTTTATGCAGGGTTCCCTGTTACTGCCAGGGCAGGGAGATGGGTGCCCTTAGAAACTTTTCCTAATTGCCTGCTTGGTCTGACTTCTGACTGGATTTGTTAACTCTCAAGCAAGACGTTCACTGGTCTGTTATTTTGTCATGGTGTTTGTAAAAGCTGTAGCTCTGAACCTTGTACAGCTGACTGCAGTACAAGAAGACCAAAAGAAATTGCCCATGCCTCAAGCAATCTATGGACTACATGTAAAATAGAATGTCCCTTGAGTCTCTAAATATGAAAATGAAATTGCAAGTTTAGAGGTTGGAGATTAAAAAGAATAGATTGTCTGATACAACAATTCCATGCGTAACATTTCCATAAAAAGAACTGATAGAATTTGAAAGTGTGTTTTATTCTAGCAATACAAGTTTTTGTCTAGGGGTTCTTTATGAGCACCAATTACTTTCATATCCTGTGCTTGATATTGGAAAATCTTAAATCTAAAAAGTTAATAATTTTTCCACAAGGCTTAACTGAATTCTGGTTGTAGAAGCTGAAGGAAGTAGGAGGGATGAGAAGAGTCAAATATAGAGCATTACACAAGGAATTATCTCATGGATTTATTCACTAGTTCCCTCTCTGGTCCTTCCTTCTCTCCCTCTACCCCATATCTCCAGTGCTCCACTGAGCTCAGCTGGATCAAAAGGCAGATTTCACTGAAGAACAGGGAGATGATCAGAGGAAGTTCTTGTTGAATGGGCTTGAAAACATTCAAGAGTGCTAAGCAGCGGAGACTGAAAACAATTGCTTTGGGCTATCTGTGCTTCACCTTGGCTTGGCTGCTGCAAAATCCCCCAGCTGGACTGGGTGCAGTGACCCTGCTGCTGTGGGCTGAAGCCATTGCACTAAAGAAGCCAGAGGGGCTCTGATGGGCTGTCTGCACTCCAGCAATTCCCTCGTATCTGCCTGTAGGAAAGGATGCCGCAGTTACTTTCTGGTATTTTTAGGGAAGAAGGATCAGTCAATATTTTAGCATTGCCCACTGTAGTGCTGTGCATTTGCATTTCACGAGTGGTTTGGAACTTGTTTAAATGAAACTACCCCACAAATTTTGCTTCCATAGCTGCAAGGTTTTTTTAAGAAACCAGACTTTATCTCTGGAGTGTGACAGGGCTGGTTCTTGTCTGATTGGGCAGGGAGTAAAAGAGGGAGATTGTTGTCATTTCAAAAAAAATATACATATAGTTTGGAATTCCAAAGCAGGATGGTTTTAATGGCATTCCTTGCCAGGACTAAGACTCTAAGATCAAAATTATCTATCCACCCATGTCTTTTTAACAGCAAATTATAACCATTTTAATTCCTGTCTGAGCATTGATTAGATGTGGTATAAAGTGAAGTGACAGCCTCCTGCCTCCTAAACACTGGCAGAATGTGCAGTCACAACATTCCCATAGGATTTGTCTCTAGAACCCTTCAAGATGAACTGGAACGAGTGGCTTTCCACACACTCAACAATATGCAAATGCTGACTTTGCAAGCAGACGCAGCTGTTTATAAGCAGAAATACAGAACAAACTTCAAAAACATTTTAATAGCCACATTTCAGTATCCCAAGTGACTCCCAATTAGGCCTAGAAAGAGGTGACCAGATGTGGCATTTGCAAATGCTGCAAGCTGATGTTTGCTGGGCACTTTGAAAATCTGCTCTGAGACAATCTGAGAACTTTTCTTTACTCACCTCTACCTGCCAAGGATTGTGGGTTGTTTTGCTTTTCACAGGCTCTGTTTTTCACTTACCTCTATGATAGTTGAGTCTTAAAAGTAGTGCAGAAAACTTAGTAATAAACGTTACTGAGAAAATAATGGAAACTAGTTGCTTACTGTACAAATAGACTCGAGGACTGGGAGCCAGCTAAAAAGGTTTAGATTTTAGTATTTGAAATAGATTAGTGATTTAAATTAATGGGGATTCTGACTAAATTCTTCAGCTTTGGAAATCTTTGTTTGGATTCTCTCAGATTTTAATATTCTGTGATTAGAACATCTGGAAAACTGGTTCCTCAGGTGGGATGCAGAAATGTAAAGGAAGTTAATATATCCTCTTTGGCAATAATGAACCTGCCAGCAGTGGGGATGCTCTTAGTGACCATGTTTTCCAGGAGTGGAGGGAGAAATATGTTCTCTCTTATCCTGTTACTAAGACCATTTCCTTGCCCACATTTGCAGAGTACACATAAGGTCAGGCAGATTGCTATTCACTGAGCAGAATAAAATGTGCAGTTAAATAAATAAAATCTGTAAGTGAATTTTTATACTGGCTGGATAAACAAGATGAAGTTGATTTATGCAACAAAGGATTCATGCTCAGCCAGATCAGCATTTGTCATATGCAGTTTCCTTCTCAGTTGCCTGCATCAGGAGAAAAGCCATCCATGGGGACTCCTCTTTATCCAAGGGCTCAGCAGTGTGCTCTGAAAGCTCTTACACCAAAGACCTATGGAGAGAGAGCAGAGGTCATTGCAGTAGATTGCCAATAAAATACCCAGCTGAGTATTCCTGACATTTGAGACCACGAGCTTTTCCTGGCCCCTGAGATGGGGAGGGCTGGTGAGGGGCTCAGAGGCAGAGGATGATTCTCCCTGGGGCTGCTCCTCCTTGCAGCACTGATTGTGCGCCCGGGAGCCCAGGTTAAGCGCTTGGCAGAGCTTTGCTGGTCTGAGCTCAGTGTTTGGGCCAGGCTCAGCCCAGGCTGTGGGGCTGTGCTGTGGACTCTGAGGTGACTCCTGTACAGACAGTGTCCCTGGGAAAATGGGCACAGAAACAAGGGAGAGCAGGACTGAACCCCAGCCTCAGCCTTTAGGCGTCTTTAGATTCTTCTTGTGTTTGATAGTTAGCTTGTAATCTTTTAAACACTGTGCTTTAAGTAAAAGTCAATTTTATTGAAGAGGGAAGAAATAAAGACTTTTTAAAAGGATTCTCTTGTGATCCCAAATCTTCTAGAAGATCAATTTCTGAAGGCAGAAGTTTGCCTGCAATTATTGTGCTGCACGGAATTTTCACACAAAGACATTTATATGGACTTTTCCTTCAAATACAAAACAATAAATTATGTAAGTAAATTACTTGGATCGCTAAAACATGTCAGTTAAGATGATTCACAAAGATTAATCTATTGCTCCAAAACACCAAGCAGCCAATTAAAATTTGCATTCAGCTATAAGCTGTTGAGAAATTAAAATTTAGCAATCCTAATTCTGTGGCTAGTTCAGACAGAAAATAATCAAACAATAGAGAGCTTGTCACAACCATCATTATGTTAAAACAAATAAACAAGAACTTTTCTTTAGCACTTTTTTCCCCAGCATCCCTCAAAGTGGGGGAAAAAATACAGGACTGTAAGCTTAAGCAGTAATTAGCTCAACAGATACCTCAAGGAAATACACTGGGCCAATTTTCAGCAGTTTCCTTCCAGTGGAAAGAATATTCCTTTAATGTTACAGCAAAATGGGCCATGTCTATTTAGTGGAAAGACAACAGTGCTACATATTTTAGCTGAACAGAGATGAGTATGTTGTCTACTGATGTAAATAACTTTTAGTTGTCTGGTTTGATAAGGGTGAAAAAAAAGAAATTATTATGTTTTGTTGGATGTGAATGAAATTCAGAATTGGATTAGAAGTGGACTGAAAATACAGACTGGCTTCATGGAAAATACAGAGATTTTGGATATTCCCATTGGATGTGGAATGAAAATGAGTGACACTCCTCTTAGAAAAAATAAGTAAAAAGTAAGCTCTGCCTCAGTCTGAAAGGTTTCCAGATGATCACACTTCATACAAATGCCAGGTCACTCTTCATACAAATTTTAGAGTCTAGACATGAAGAAGTTCTTTAAAAATCACTAAGGTTGCATGTACCTAAAATCTGAAAGAAGAACTCCCTCAGCCAGGTTAGGTGATCAGTGACAGGACCAAGGGAATGGCCTGAAATTGTGTCAGGGGAGGTTTGGCTTGGATCTTAGAAAAAGGTTCTTGACCAGAGGGTGGCTGGGCACTGGAACAGGCACAGAGAAGTGGGTGCAGCACCAAGCCTGGCAGAATTCAAGAAGCCATTTGGACAAAACTCTCATGTTATGGTTCTTGGGGATGGTGCTGAGCAGGGCCCCGAGCTGGACTGGACAATCCTTGCAACTCAGGATATTCCATGCTTCTGTGGTTTGGAAAAGTCTGTATAAATGTGCAACTTGCTGCACTGTTTGTTAAGCATGAACCCCCATCAAGTTCTAGGAACAAAAGCTCTTTCATGGGATCAGTGCTTTTTGCTTTGGACATAAAGGCTTCCGCTCTTTAAGGAACAGCAGGAGTCCATTATTTTGCAGCAGTATTTTTATCCTACTTAACAGTGCATGTTTCAGATCATGCTTGAGATGTCAGTGCAGCTGCCTTTGGTGGTGTGTCTGTGTGTGAGGTGAAGTGACACGGCTGCGGCTGTGACTCGGTTCCCTGTGTCAGACACCCGGGGCACTCACGGGCTCTGCAGCTTGAGGGGGTGTGGGAAGGAAAGCCAGTGCTTGTGTTACTGCTGAAGGGGCTGCCCCAGAGTGGTCAGGAGCTCCCTGCATTTTGCCAGGGCTTCACACTTCATGCCATGGAGGTCTCTGAAATTTTCCTGTATGGAGCAAGCTGCAGCACTTAACTAATTTCCCCGATACTCTCATTATTTTCTGATGCTGAAACACACTCGAGAGCAATGGTGCATTCCTGCCCTTGCGCATTAGTGGGGACTTCTCTTGCCACCTCAAGCTCTCAGATTTGAGCAGGTGGTAATTTACACTCAAGATTACAATTACAACTTTTTGCAAATTAATGTTGTGTTTTGGGTTGGGGTTTCTTTTTGCCAGTTCACAGCAACTAAGTGTTCTCATTTTATGAGGACTATCTTTATAACAAATGGCCTTTTCTTTCTTGCCTTATATGACAGCCTCTTCAATCTCAGTTGTGCTCCCCTCTGCCCACAAAAAAACTTAATGCAAAATTTTCTGTTTAGATCCCCAACAGGTACATAATCATGGGAGTTGCCACCATCCACAAGTTTATGTCTTCTGCAATGGTGCAGTTAATTGTTATAGACAGATTGGATATTTTCTGCAGGTCAGGAGAAGGTATTTGAATCTATTCTCCTAGTGGGTGTCTCTAAAGGAGAACATTGTCTCCTTGAACTGAGACTTTGCAATGAAATTTTTTTTCCTAGCATTTAATTGTCAAATTAAGCTATGCTGGATTTTCCTACATCAATTATTTCCAGTCACATTTAAATGGGAAAAGAACTTTTTGTTCGGTCACTGGCTCAGTTGAGTTTCTGTTGTAACTTGTATATTTTGGGGGTGTGTGTGTGTAATGTTCTCAAATTTGTGTACATCTGGAAACCTTTACCAAAGGTCATTCCTATGTTTCTCAAAATCCACTGTGTATTTTTTATTTCACGGGGATTTATCTCCTCCACTGAAAAAACATTTTAATTCTAGCTTGGAAAACTCACTGCACAAATCAAAATCAATTCCAGCTTCTGTAACAGTTGGCCAGTGTAGGCAGAAAATGGCATATGAAGTGGGAGAATACTGACTAAAGAAAACTAATGATGTTATCCCCTTGTAAAATACTCTGACGTGTTTTTCAAAGTGGGGCGATATTGGCTGGGGTGAAAATAAATTTTCAAAATATTTTTCTCTCACTTTGCCTTATTTCCTGCTTAAAAAGAAAAACATTAAGGAAGCTGAGAAGAAAAGGATGATTTTCAAGGAAAATACTGTCTTCTTATTTCAAAACAGTATATTTCTTCCAGAGCCTGAGAATTACATGTTTTAGAAACATATTACACTTCCCAGAATTTTTGACCAACACTGACAATATGTTTTCCTTGCCTTGTTTGGCAGATGAACTAAAAATGTCTTCCTCAAAGTGCTCTGATGCAAAGAGCAGTGTGAGGAACCAAGCCAGGAGTCACTTGCTTCTCTTTTCCAAAATACGTAGGGGTTTGATGGTTTTTTTCTTCTTTTTTTCCTTCTTTTTCTTCTGAACAGAGGGTTGAAGTGGGCTAGCCCCACTTCTGTTGTTAGCAAAGGTTTCTAGATTATTTCTCTGCATTTCCATCCTGCCGAGTATGACCTTACTGATCTTCTATGGAACTGTGAGTAGGGATTCTCTCCTGTCACTATTTCCCTTATTTTTAAGGTATTCATATCAATTGAAACCATTGTACAAGATTCAATGTTGATTATGGAAAAATGCTGTATGAGCAGGGTGAATACATTTTTTGTTTTGGCCAAAGGTCTTTGTTTTCCTTCTCTAAAAAGGGCACTTTCAAATACAATGCATCCTCCCATGCAGATACATTTTATTTGACAGTTCCTCCCTCACCTGTTCATAGCAGAATTCACCCTCTGCTTTCTCACTTATTTGGGTTGCAGAGATGAAGGTAGGGGCTGTGTCATTCTATCTATGGCTGAGTGATGGATTAAGAGGGGTTATTCTTTCTACTTTGACTGTTTTGGATATAAAGGAGATGATTCACTTTGAATTGGCTTCCTCTTGAGACAAGGTAGAGAAAGAGCAAGAGCTGTAACGTCTTCCTGCTGCCCCAGGAGCTGGTGAGGTATGCAAGAGTGAGAAGGTCTGTTTCAAGACCAGGTAATAAATTCAGTATTACAAGACTGGATGCATTAGGGGATCACTTGAACAATTCATTCCTTGCTCTTTTCCTGGGGTGATGCACAGACTTGTATTCTCCTTAGTCATGGTGGATTTCAGCTCAGTTCATCTCCAAGTCAAATAATAAAAATGTGACAGCTTGCAAAAGTCTTTAGCATCCAAATCACTTTTTTGAGAATAAATCCTGTTGATGTCTCCTCAAGAAAAAAAGATTTGAAGCAGATTAAATGTCCTGGGAAATTTTTGCAAAATACTGTTTGAGCTTCCAACCAATTCTCCAAAGACTTCTGAGATAGATTGGGGCTATTAGAAAACTTGTGTGTTTGTGCCAAAGACTGTTTTTCCTCCCTCAGAACTGTTGCCGTCATTTCACAGTGAGCAGGAAACTTGCAGCTTGTAGGATTTAGATATCACTTATTTTCAGGTGAAAGAATTTTGTATATTCTCTTTGGTGTTTTTTGGATTCATGCTGCTACAGAAGCTCGCATATTTTTACCAAAGGTACTGTTGCGATCAAAGCTCTTATTTGGCCTTCAAATGGAGCAGGAAGATGTTATCCAGGCATTTAAAAGTAAAAACTATTTCTAAGTGTACACATGTGTATAAATAGTATTATTTTTCCTCTGAAAGTACATGGATTGACAGTCAATATTTATTATTCTGTTCTTGAACTTTGTGTACATACACATAATTCACGTTATCATTAATTCCAATCGGGAGCCCTGCCCGGGCAGGAGGGCGTGCGGCCGCAGGGCTGGCAGCGCCCGTGCCGGGCAGCTGTGCCGCCCGGGGCCGACACGGGCTCTGTCTTGCCAGGGCTGGCCGGAGTGCTCGTCACGGGGCAGAAGGAGGAGCTCCAGGTCATCAGCGAGGGTGAGTCAGGGCAGCCGCGGGGCAGCGAGCATCGCCGGGGGCAGCTGCACATCCCGGCCCCGCAGCTACAATCCGTGCCCGGGCTGCGGAGGGCTCTGCTCCCTGTGCGGGCGAGGGGCGGCGGGGGCACAGCCCGCAGAGCTGCCAGCGAAACGTGGGCGATCCGTGACCAACACCTTCCGGCCGAAGCCCTGGCAAGAGCCGGCTGGGATGGCCCTGGCAGGAGGCTTTCCTTGGATTCCCTCCATCTGGCCTCTGACCGTGGCTCTGTTCCTCTCTCTTCCAGCTCTTCAAGCCCTGAGAGAAGATGACAGCCCATCCTGCATCAGCGTACTCATTCAGCTGACCTTCCAAAGAAGATCTGCAGGACTTCTTGCATCTGCTGGATCAGATGTACCGGCATCCCTCGGCCATCTCCAGCTCCCATTGCAGATGGGAGCAGCTGCAGAGCAGGATGCACCAGCTGCAGCTCCAGGCACAGCTCTAGCTGCTCAGAGCTGAGCCTGTGGCAAGCTCCAGGAGCTCCTGCCATCTCTCTCCCTGTTGGCAGCTCCCTCCCTCCAGCTCTCAGAGCCTGCCCATCCGCTTTTTTTGTCTCCCAGCTCACCCCTTTGCTTCGCTTTCCCTTAATAAAGAGTTTGGATTTTTCCAAAACCTTTTCCAAACCCTTAAGAGTGTGTTGGTGTTCCCTGGGAAATGCAGGCATTTGGAGAAATGCCTTTGGAAGAGAGGGGCTTGCTTCTCAAGCAAAGTGCTTCCCCAGGAGCCCCCAGTGAGGTAGTGAGCCGTCTCCCTTTGGCTCCCTGCGCTCCTTTCCGTCCTTGAGGCCCCTCACATTTGGCGGAGGGGCGTGGCAAGGGAGAAGACTGTGAGAGCAGCTTTGGCATCTGCCTGGGACTGCGGAGACCCCGCCAAGCAGCAGCGGCAGGGCGTGTTCCCTGCCTTTGAGCCCAGCACAGAGCAGGATCATCTCTGTCCAGCCGAGAGCTCCAAATCTCTCTCAGAGAGCTGTGAATTCAAAGGCCTTTATGCACACATTAATGCCATCTTCCCTCTCTGGTGTGTTTTAACTCTTGGCAAGATGCGTTTGCCTCTTGCTGGCTGGAAGCTGTTCTGCTCCAGGGCCGGCACCGAGCTGGGCTGTGCGGGCCGGGCAGCGTGGAGAGTCCTTCCCCAAGCACTTGGCCGGGCTTGGGGAGTGTCCGGGCTTGCGTCAGACACTCGGGACAAGGGATTCCGTCCAACCGGGGCAACCTTGGGTGGGGAGGGGCTGGCCCCGGGGCACATGGCAGCGTGTCCAAGGGCCCTTTGTGACACGGTGCAGCAGGGTCACTGAGTGGAACGGGGCGTCCGAGCAGCCCTTTGTGACACGCGCTGACATAGGCGCCGGCGGTGCTGTGGCCACGCCACAGTGCTGGGTGCACGCGACGGGACAGGACGGGACAGAGCGGTGCTGTGAGGGGCCCCCGCACAGCCGGCTCATTCCTTGCTGACCCGGAGCTTTTCCCAGGTGTTCCTCCTGCGGCTGGCCTCACGGCCAGACCTCGGGACTCGGAGCTTTCCCGAGGCATCTCCCATCCCTGCGGCCGGTGCCCTCGTGGCCAGGCCGTGGGGCTTGGTGACCTCCATCGTTCCTGAGGACTCTCCTGTCATTGTGGCAGGAGCCCTTGGGAACAGAGTGCAGGACTTGCTGTCCTGTAATCTTCCTGAGGCTCCTCTGTCGCAGGTACCTGCAAGGCAGGACTGCGGCACTCGCTGACTCGGACCCTTGACGGGGCATCTGTGTCCAAGGTGCCCTCGAGGTCAGGCAGCGGGATGGCAGGCAGACTGCTCGGCCTGTTCAAGGGGCTTCGGGGCAAGAAAAGCAAAGGCCCTGCAGCTGCCCCAGCACAGCAGCCTGCAGAGCCGGAGCAGTTGCAGCCGCTGCAGTACGGTGAGTGGCGGAGCTGGGCCACAGGGCTGGTGCCTGCAGTCAGTCTGGCTCCATCCCATCCCATCCCATCCCATCCCATCCCATCCCATCCCATCCCATCCCATCCCATCCCATCCCTGTGGACATATCCATGGATAGGACAGAAGCTGGGCTGGAGCACCTGGCAGCCGCGCTCCATCCCCCGGGGCATCCCGAGGCTCTCCCTGCCTGGGCAGCGCAGAGCTGGGCTGTGTTCTCTGGCCTCTCCTGCAGCCCCTCAGCTCTGGCTGCGCTCGCTCTTTGCCAGATGCAGCCCAGGACCGGACACAACAACAGGAAGCCGCCCGTGGCCGCTTGGGCAGAACGGCGCAGGTACCTGCGGCCATCCCCACCTGGGCTGGGCCTGCTGGCACTGCTCAGCCAAGCACCAGGCTTGGAGTGCTCCATGGATTCTCCCTCTCTTGCTGCCCTTCTCCTGCCGACCCTCTGTGAATTCATCACGTGCCTTTGGCAGGAAGAGACCGCCGGTGTGGGCACGGGCGTCTTGGCCAACCTTCCATTCCTCGATGCCGAGATCGATGCTGCCATGCTGGATTTGCTTGTGGAGAAGGGTGTCTCCAATCCAATGCAAGTAAGCAGCCTGGGGCAAGGGCTCGATGGCCCCAGCAGTGGTGCGGCGCCTCGAGCCGGCTCTGCTGGGCTCCCTGGGCCTTTGAGGCCCGGCCCAATGCGGTTGGAAGGGAAGCACTTCTCAGGGGGAGTTGCTGCTCTGGCAGCTCTCCAAGTCTCCCCGTGCCCTCTGCAGGTGCCCGCCATGGTGAGGTCCATCCACCAGTGGCTCACGGCCAATGAGGCTGCTGGGCACAGGCTGGACAAGGCCCTTCTGGAGCTGACCGAGGAATACCCCTCTGACGTGCTGATCACCCTCTTGCGCTGGGCCCCATCGTGTGACAGGTAGGGCAGCCCCACCTGCCTTGAGGGCTTTGGGTTCACCGGCCCATCACCTTGTAGAGCCTGTCCCTGCTGACTGCCAGACAGGCGGGCAGTTCCAGGATCCTCTGGCTCCTCGGTTTTCCAGGGCTGCCATGTCAGCTCCTGAGCCTGGTGCCACGCTCCCTCCCTGCCCCTCGGGGCCTGTACCCACGTGGGCTGGCTGGCAGCTGCTGGCCAGGGGCAGTGGGCAGAGGCAGGGCTGAGGGCCAGCGCGGGGTCCTGCAGCTGCCCAGGCCACGGTGCTGTGGCCGAGCCCGCCCTGACACAGAGCTCTGACCCCACAGAGCTGCCGCCACCATGTGGGGAACCATCATGTCCTCGAGCAGGACTGCGGAGCCGGCGCTGCGGCTACTCCTCAATGTGCTGAGCGCCTGGCCAGTGCACAGCGCGTACACCTCCGATGGGGACAACGCAGGAGTCTTTGCCCTGGCTGTGAGTTTCTGGTGCTGGCCTTTGCCAGCCCCCAGGCCGCCTCTCCAGCAGCCAGCTCTCTGTCCTCCCCCCAGCTGCATCCCCCTGCCTCAGGCACTGGGCTGAATCCTGCCTTAGGGGCAGGGTTCAGGGGCACCAGGCCGGCTGCTCCCCCCGTGTCTCCCCCGGCCTCTCCCTGGCATGCTCAGGCCCTGCCACGTGGATGTCTTGGCACTGAGCCTTGTCTCTGGCTGTTTTATTTCTTGCAGGCAACCGTGGCCCTGTGGAGAGTCTTCAATCTGGCCTGGCGCTCGCCTGTGGTGCTGGAGTATTTCTCCAATCTCTTTCTGCGTCTGCTCTTCCAAGCTTACATCAGCATGCAGGATATGCCAGAAGAGGTTGAGACCTTCTGGAAGGGATGCCAGGAGCAACACGGCCTCGCCGCCAACCCCAACAGGTGCTCCATGCCAGTCCTCCCAGTCTCCCCATCCCTCCCACGCCCCCAGGGCAGGAGCCGGGGCTCCCAGCGTGACCTGGGCTTTGCTCTGCACACAGCTTTGCGCTGCAGACCCTGAAGGCCCTGCTCTGCCAAATGCGCTATGAGCACGTGGTGCTGTCCATGGAACGCAAGCGTGCCTGGGACACGCTGCTCTGTGCCGACACCCACCACTGTGCAGTGCGTCTGCTGGCCAGGTGAGACCTCGTTCTCCCCACCGCCCCTCTCCTATGTGCCTGCAACGCCCCACACAGTCCCCGTGCTCATGGGCAGCCGGGCCTTGTCCCCAAGGGAGGCATGAGCAGACTGGAAAAGGCCAGCACAGGAGGCTGCCCGGGAACAGCCGCCTCCCAAAGCGCCCTCGGGATGCTCGGGAGCAGATCAGAGCTCTGCCAGTCAGCCCTGGGAGACGTTTGCCCGCCCGGCCCAGGAGCAATGGTGCCTTTTTCTCCCTGCCAGGGAGATGCGCCGTGTCTCCATCATCTGGTGTTGCGGCATGGCATCCTGCCTCTTTGACCTGCTCAGCCAAGGCATTTCAGACTGGGAGCTGCCCGCCCTGGCCTTCCTGGTGGAGGTGAGCCCCATGGCCAGCGCTGCCTGGCTGAGCTGCCTCCCAGCCCTCTGCCCTCTCGTAGCCGCAGCTGCCTGGGACGCTGCCCGTGCCCTGTGCTGCTGCCTTGGCTCGGCCCTGTGCACTTCTGAGCTCCTGCCAGCTGGCCACCTCTGTGCCTGCTCTCTGCCTGCTCTGTGCCTTTCAGGTCCTGGATTGCCTGGACTTGAGCGAATGCGGTAAAAAAGTCCTGGAGATCTTGACAAGGCACCTGCAGAGCGAGTCCAGGCAGATGCGTGGCATGGCGCTGCGAGGCCTCGTGGTGCTCACCTCGATGGTGAGAATGAGGCAGCAGCTGAAGCTGTGCTGGCAGCATGGGGCTGGGGCAAGCAGCCCCTTGGCCTTAGCTGGGCTTTGGCAGCTGTGGCAGCTGCTCCCAGCTCTCCAGGGTCGCTGTTCAGCTGCCTGAGTGCTTTGGGACAGGCCTTCGGCCTCTGAGCCCTGCAGCAGCAGCAGCAGCAGCAGCGTGGGGTTGCCCAGCCTTGTTTTGCACACAGGATCCAAGCATGTACAGCCTGACTGAAAGCCTTGGGAAGCTACTGTGGGATAGGGATGAAGACATCGTGGAGAA
Organism: Agelaius tricolor; assembly: GCF_023055355.1. NCBI lineage: Eukaryota > Metazoa > Chordata > Aves > Passeriformes > Icteridae > Agelaius > Agelaius tricolor. The sequence goes on along the minus strand of NW_027269317.1, from coordinate 1,133,424 downwards.
GACCCTCATTGTGCTCAGCCTCCTGATGCTGCAGAAAGACCTGGCAATAGCCAGCCCCATTGCCCTGCAGCTGGCTGAGGCGCTCTGGCACCTCTTTGACAATGTGAGGCTCTGTGCCCCCAGCCATGGGCACTTGGGTGCTGCCTTGGGCCTGGGCACAGGGAGGCCCGGAGCAGCTGATGTGGAGGGCTTTGGCTTCCTTTTCAACAGGACAACAGCCTTGTGCAGCTGCTCTCCATTCGCCTCTTCCAAGACGTGATCGCCTTGGTAGTGGCAAAGGGAGAAAAGGCCCTGAAGAAGCACGTGAGCCAGAGCCTGCTCCCACTCTTCTTCCACTGCCACGATGAGAACGGGCGTGTGGCACAGGTGAGGCCTCCTGGGTGTCCCCATGGAGGGAGCTCAGCTGTCTCCCCAGCCCCTGGCACCTGACGGGCTCCAGCCTCCTCCCGGCCCTGGCACAGAGATGCGGGTCCGGTGCCCTGGGCTGCGGTGCCATCTCTGGGTCTCTGCTGCTCTGCAGGCCTCTCGGGAAACGCTGCTTTCTGCAGTAAGCTTCCTGAAGAGGAAGGATCTCAAGCAGCTGCTGCAGACGCATCAGATGTGGAGATTTGCCGAGTGCTTGGTAAGGACAGCCTGGAATGCCCAGCCCAATCCCTGGAGAAGTCGCCTGCCCCCGGCGCCCAGTCTGTGGGGCTGGCAGCTGTGGCCCCTGCCCAGTGCCGCAGGCAGGGGCACCAGCCTGCGCCCCACACGCCGCTCCCTTGCCTGGGCCGTGCGGGCTCTTCTCCAGGCTCCTCTGGCCCCAAGGCCGGTGCCGATGGAGGCCCGAGCCAGCCGGGCTCTGCTGCGGGGCGGCACCGCGGCTCGCCGGGCCCTCCGCCCCGTGCCGAGCCCGGCGCCTGCGGCTGCTGGCCGGGCCTCAGGGCTCTGTGGGCAGGGGGAGCAGTGGCGGCCGTAGGCAGCGCCCGGCCCAGGGGCAGGGCCCGCATCAACCCTTTCCCTCCGTGCCCCGCCGCTCTCTGCAGCTGGCAGAGGACAGGAGCCGAGCGGCCGAGCAGCTGCGCCTGGCCCTGCCCTACATGCGGAGCGCACAGGAGCCCCTGCGAGAGGCGGCCGTCAGGTTCATGGGTGAGCGCCAAGGCCGGCTCCCTCCCCGGCCCGGCCCGCCGCAGCTCGGCCCCAGCCCCGCCTGCTGTCCCGGCAGCAGGATCCGGGCGCGGGCATGTGCAGCCCCGGCTGGGCTCGGCATTGCTGCTGCCGCCCTCTGGCAGCCGTGGCCTGGGGCGGCAGCGTGCGCCAGGGGCCCGGGCTGAGCCCTGCCGTCCAGCAGGGCGTGTGGCCTCGGGGCTGGCAGCGCCCCTGGGCGGCAGCTGTGGCTCTGAAGGCAGGACACGCTCTGTGTTCCCCAGGGATGGCCGGGCGCTTCCTGACAGGGCAGCAGCCGCACTTCCGCATCATCTGCAGGGGTGAGTGCGGCCCGCGGGCTCTCGCCGGGGGCTGCCGCTGGCACCTGCGTTCCCTGGCCCGCCCGCCCACGGCTCCGCTCCCTGCGCGCCCCAAGGTGCCCACAGCACAGACACCTTGCAGGCGCCTGGGGGACATTCCTGGCCAGCAGCTGCCAGCTCGTCCTTCTTGCCTCCTGCTTCCTCCAGGCCGTGCCAGGAGCTGCGTGCTATGCACGAGCCTGGAGGCTCTCCCCAGCTCCCCGCAGATCCAGCCTCTGACTGGGCCTCTGTTTCTCTCTCTGCAGCCCTTCAGGACATGACGGATGACACCAGCCCTGCCATCTCATGCCTGGCGCTTCAAGCTCTGTACATCCTTTTAGCTCTACTGAGCGTTCCCGGCTCCCGACTCCAGAAGATGCGAGACCAACTGCGCCGCCTCTGGCACTCGCGGCCTTTGCTGTGTGGCCGTGGCTGAGTGTCCTGCTGCGGCGCTGTGCAGAACTGCTCCGGGAGGCTGCGTCTGCTGGGGCCACCTGAGCCTGCGGGGAACACCTCTCCTCTGCCAGCACTTCCTTTCCCTTCACCCCCTAGAGGAACATTAAATTGCTGTTGTTGGATAGCCGCCTGTCCAGGAGCTTTCTCTTGGTGCAGAGTGTCTTCAGGCCAATGGGGAAGAGGGGGAAAAGGCTGCTTGGTCTGTGCAATTTGCACAAGTGTGCAGTGTGGAAGGGAAAGTGTGGAAGAATGGCTGGAGGAAAAGGGCCATGGATCCCTGGAAATGTTGTACAAGCAAGCCCCATGATAACTGAGCATACATGTTAACTTAGCAGCTTGGCATAAGTGGGCCGCACTTAGCATAACCAGGCCGCACGCCATGATAGGAAGATGCTGTGTCCTGCCTGCTGACAAGGTCGAACGGGCAAGGACAGCAACGAGAATAGAAACCATAAAGTATGCATAACCACAAAGTAGGAGGAATATGTAAATGTAATCTCTTGCTTTAAACCAAGAAACTCACAACAGGTATGAGCAATTAAACCAAGAAACTAACGACAAGTATGCATAATTACTGGAAAACAATATAAAAGTACCGGTGTACTCAAGATAAACCAAAGCTTGCTTTACCAATCATATTGATTGATTGCTTGTCTTCCCTCGCCGCCATCAGAAGGGGGCTGTGGGATGCTGAGAGGGACGGGAGGGGCTTTGGTGGCTCCTGGCCAGGACCAAAAGGGATCAGGGGGAGGTTTCAGTGGGTCCTGGCTGGGCTGGGGGCCACAGGGAGGGCGCTGGGAGGGGCTGGGGGTGTCCGTGAGAGGTTTTGGGGGTGCTGAGCCCTGCGGACCCCCCAGAGATGCCGCCAGACGCCGCCCGCAGCAAGATGCTGACGGGCATCGGGGGCTTCGTCTTGGGCTTCGTCTTCCTGGCGCTGGGGCTCGGCTTCCACAAAGCTCTCCACATTTCCCCCATTTATCTGTTGAACAAGCATGGTCTGATTAAATGCAGCAGATACCATCTTTTGCACCATGTTCTGTAGGCATATGCAAAAACACGGCAAAATTAATACTACTAACAAAGCTATAATGCCCACTATAATGCTGACTTTAACAATAGAGCGTAACCATGATCCCAGGCCTAAGGATTTGAGCCATCCATCAATACCAAAGCCTGATTCTACCTGTAGGTTTCCAGTTAACCGCTCCAGTGTGGAGAGCTTTGTGGACAGCTGGCCAGCTGAGAAAGGTCACGTCGACATAATAGCATTGGTTAAGTTAGAAGGAGGCAAGTCTAGGATTCAGCAGTCAGTGCCCAACCACTGACAAGGACATTGTGCCCTTGGTGCAACAACAGGATAGAGGAGAGGAACTCTTGCCAAAAATATGAGGATAGTTTCAGCAGAATAACCACAAGAATGTAGAAGTAGTAACAAAATAACCAGAAGAATATAGAAGTAGGCATGGTTGACTGAGAAGTAATTAAACAATAATGAGCTCAGCTTTGCAATACGTACAAGCTTCATTAACACCAATATAAATATGTGTGAACTATCAATAAAGTTGGAGACTTGCTGATCACGCATATTGAGTGCCGCATTTCTTCCGCAGATCCAACAAATTCCTGGTTTTGAGTCAGCAATGCAATCACCTGTAAAGCCTGAAAATATGAGCTCTCATTCAAGGGCTTCCAGGAACACTTAAACCTACAGCAATTCTGCTTCAGAAAACCACAGTAGCTATGTCTCCTATAGAAAGACCAGATAAACCTCTCAGGAACCAGAATGACCCTTTTGTTCCCCTTTATGTCTTGCTGAGAAAAAGAATAAAATGGGATTGGACTTCTTTTCAGGAGGAAACATTGCAATTACTGATTTTTGAAGTGACAGCACACCAAGCACTGGACCCTGTCCATCCCACAGATCCCTTTCAGCTGGAATACGGATTTGCCTCCTCACAGCTTTCCGTTCATATACGGCAGCGGGGTCCTGAGGGTCTGACAAAGCCTGTTGGTTTTTATTCCCGTGGTTTCAGAGATACTGAAAAAAGGTACACTGCCTGGGAAGGGGGGTTGTTTGTGGTTGGATTGGGAAAAGGTAAATGTAAATGATCACAAATTGATAATTGATGCACTCGGTGCTACACAAAACAACGTTTCTTTGGCTCTCAGCTGTATCCAGGCACAATTGTGGATGCAGTCAGTTGCTGCCTCAGTTATAAGAGAAGGTGAAGAAGGCACTTTTCCCACTGAAATTCGGAAAATAATTTGGGACAGTGCCACTGACTTTGAAAGAGAATTCCAATCCTGGTGGAACCTGGTGAATTTTACCTATGACCCCATTTCAAATACAGCCACAGCTTTTGTGTTCACCATACACAGTGCCTCAGAGCATTTGATTTTCCCTGTTACAGCATTAGAACTGAATTACAGCAGAGCTGTTCTCTATCCCATAGAGAACGGGCCCGTCAAATTGGTGAGAAATGGCAAAATGTTAATTTGGAATCTTGTATTGTCTGAGAACAACAAGGGCTCATCTGTGAAAGCAATGCAATCATAGCTCAAGACATTTGTTCAGACACAGAGCAAAATATCTGTCATTTTGAAATTCATCCTAATGAGACTTCTGAAACAGTCCTTATATACATAGGCAATAGATGTGCATGCTTAGAACTGCTTGTCATTTTGTATTTGTAGAAAACATGGTAGTAGATACTAAAAATCTTTCAACTTTCTGTGCTTGTAACTTTACCAAAATTGCAGGATGGGATTTCTCTTATGAAGCTCCAGTTACCTCTCACTACCCATTGCAATCCAGCTACACACTGATTCACAAACTGATGCCTACTCCTATTGGGATGGATCTCACTTTGGTAAGACAACTGCTGCTCCATCGAGACTTAGTTGAAATCCTTGAGAAGATTGAGAAAAACGCACAGAAAGCCCTGGTGACTGTTCATCACAATGTGAGCCAGATACCCCGTGTCATGGAAAGGGTGGAGAAAGATGCTGAGCACAGGGGGTGGGATACTCTTTTAGGTGGTCTCCTACTGCCACGGGTGTCCTGAGCAGTCTGTGTCATCCCATTATTATCCTTTTGATACCAATCCTGCTTGGTTTTATTTTATCAGCAGTCCCATTCATTATGAATTGGAGCATGAAACAGCTGACAAGATTGACGTCTATAGTTAATGCACACAACTTGGCTGATGTCCCATGCACTGTGAACATCCCCAAGCCTTTGACACAAGGCAATTATGAATGAAGCATATGTGTTTTGGAATAATCCTAATTTCCATTTGATTCTCTGGGAATTACTTTCGATTTTTAGTGAATTGTTTTAGAAAATAATTTTTTAAAGTTCATGCTTGTATTATGATTTGTTGATTGCTTTTGCTTTTGATTATTTGTGACTTGGTTTAACCATTTGAAAATTGTTATAAAAGTAACATTGTTCTAATTATTCAACCATTTGTGAAAATTGTTATGATAATTGTTGCAGTGTGTTTTGTTAAGTTATTAGGTTGGTTTGTTCCAATCCCCTTCTGTCTGAAAATGGTTCTGCCCCAGTTCTCCCTTCCCGCCTTTGGAGCTGTCTGTCTTCCTGGCTCCACCTCAGCCAACAATGTATCCCCTAAACCCCGCCCTGGTTTCCCTGGAAACCCTTGTATCTTTTCTTCTGATCCCTCCCCAGTACCCCGCCAATCACTCTCACTCCCACCCTTACTGCTAGAATGTTCCAGCAGGGGAGTTCGATGGTTGGCTTAGGGACCGGGGCCCCTCCCCAGAATGTTTCCCGTTGGTGTTGCCCACGTGTCAATCCCTTGGACCCCACTCCCCACTACACCCCCATTGGCCCAATGCCTGGCACCTCCCTTGTTCTCCCTACCCCTTAAAAACTTGCTGTCATCCCCTCCCCCCGTCTTCTCCTGTCGGTCCCTCTGGGATTCATTAAAGCCTGGATTAAGCCACAGTTGGAGTCCGCAGTCTTCTTTCCGCTGGTTGCAGCCTTTACTAGACTCAATCCTGCACAAGGTGTGCCTACAGCTGCAAGCTGGGCACTGCCTTAGGCACTATCCCGAAGCCAGCTCTCGGGAGAAGTGCCCCCTCGTGCTGCTAGCAGTGCTGGTAGCTAGCCGGACGCTGACAATCGAGTTGCACTGCTGCAGATAATCAATATTAATTATGTTTGTTTATTGTTTCCCTTTTTCCCCTCCTTTTCCTATCCTTTCTTTTCCTTCTCTCTTTCTCTGTTTCCTCTCTTTTTGTAGTCCCTATTTTTCCGGGTTATACTACCAACGTACGGCGAGTTCTGCAGACCCATCAGCGACACTCCAGAGTTCTGCTGATGAAGATCCCTTCAAGACAATCGTGAGTCACGGGGTCTTGTGAGAGTCTGTCCAAATTTTCCCTCATCTGCCTCACGATCGTCATTGGGGGACCACTGAAGAGAAGACCCCCCCTGTCTTAAATCTCTGGCTCCAAAGGAGAAAGTCATGTGCCTGAGACCTGAGAGCGTTGCCAAGCCATTGTTTGCACAGGTGCTGTTTGCTGTGTGCTGCACTGAGCCCAATGAGAAGGAGAAGGGGCACCGTGCCCTTTTTGCAACAACAGCCTTGGGAGCTGTCCCACCTCTCGGCCTGGCTGGATTCTCCTGAGTTCTGGGTGGGCCCCCCACAGAAGACCCTCACCTGTTTTACAACCACCGTGACAGACAGACTGAGATGTAAGGAGCCTCTCCATCAAGGACTGAGACATGAAACCCCCATGTGAAAAGGCCCCTCTGCTCCTTCCAAGGACTGGCACTGAAACCCCCAGCCCGGGGCAGGTGTGTGGGGGAGGCAAGCTGACCAAAGCGAGATGTTTGCCTGCAGGTTGTGACCGCTGGACCAAGAACACAATGGCTCTCGTTTACTGCTGAGAACATGGACTACCTGTTACATCTATTCCTTATTGTATCTGTTTCTCCCCCTCCCCAGCAATTTCCAATAGAGTTATCATAATAAAAACCTCTGAGTTAGCGAGAGACTTCGAGATCTCCCCGACGTAACAGGCGGATCCTCGACTGGACTGGACCAAAGGACTTCGTCTCTACGTTTGGTAGCTCTATCCCCCTCTTTCTCTCTCTCTCTCTCTCTTTTGTCTCTCTCTTCCTCTATCTTTTTCTCTCCCTTAATCCCTCTCTCGCATTTTGTGGGGTCATTCAATAAAGGTATATTTGTTTTGATGATCATTGCAAACCCCCTTGTACCGTGTCGGTTCTTTTTGCACCCTGAGATCAAATCCACGAAGCATCACGAAACCCGTCCGTGAGGACGGATCATGACACCCCCCAAGGACTCCTCCCCAAATTCCTCCCCAAAGCCCCCCCAGCACCCCCAGACCCCACGAAATCCCCCTCAAGTTCCCCCCAGACCCTCCCCAAATCCCCCCAAACGTCCTCAAGACCCCTCCCCAAATTCCCCTTACGACCCCTCCAGGACCCCTCACCTGTTCCTGCGCCTCCTCAGCAGCTCCCGGAGTCCCCTGTCCTCTCCCAGCGCCTCCCCCGCTCTCTCCAGCGCCTCCCGCAGGACCCGCCCGAGCCCGGGGCGGCTCCCGGGGGTCCCTGAGGGGGTCCCGGGGGGCGGCAGCGGGGAGGAGGCGCCCACTCCATGCTCGGGCCCGGAGTCAGGGGGCGGCGCTTCAGGCTCGGCTCTGATTGGCTGGAGCGGGGCGGGGAGGGCGGGAGTTGCTGAGGAGAGAGACCCGGTGATTGGTTGGTTTCCTAGAAGGTGCGGTGATTGACAGGAAAGGGGTAGGGGAGGCGGGCTTTGGGGAGGGGAGGCGCGCAGTAATTCGTTGGATAGAGGTAAAGAAGGCGGGCGTTGATGAGGAGAGACCCCCCCCGTGATTGGTTGGTTTAGGGCCGGGAGCGCCGCTATTGGCTGGGAAAAGTCCGGGATTTTTAGGGGAACATTCCCGGCTTTTTGGGGAAAAATTCTCAGATTTTTAAGGAAAAATTCCCGTTTTTTGCAGGAGAAACATTCCCGGATTTTTTGACCCCACATGAACCCAAATTACCCAAATAACCCCAAAACACTCGAAATAAACCCTAAACAAACCCCAAAACCCCCAAACAATACCTAGAAGTCCCACAAATAACCCCAAACAAAACCAAACAACCCAAAAAAACAAAAAAAAAAGCCCAAATTCAACCCAAAAAACACCAAATGATTTCAAGTAAAACTAAAAAATCCCCATATACACCAACATAAACCCCAAGAACCCGAAATAATTCCAAATCAGCCCAAATAAACCCGAACAAACCCAAATACTTCCAAATAAACCCAAATAACCCCAAATAAAAAGAAATAAACCAAAAAAACCCCAAGATAAACCCCAAATAGTCCATAAATAGCCGCAAATCAACCGCAAACAAACCCTAAATAAACCCAAAGAAACCCCAAGTAACCCCAGTTCCTCCTGTTTCCACCCCAAAACAGATCCCGACCAATCAAAAAGCACGGCACTGATGACGATCCACTTGCTGGGCGGAAACTCAGAGCACTGGCCCTGCTCAGCGATTTACAGCCAATCAGCGCCCGGCCCGACTGTGACTCATCAGTTGCCAGGCACAGACCAAGGCCTCTCATGCGTTAAATAATCAAAAACCGCGCGGGGTAATTTCCAGCCAATCAGAGCGTGTCTCGCTGATGACTCATCAGTTTCGAGGAGAGGAATTTGGGGAGGGGGGGAAGGTGAGTGACCCTGGGGATGGAGAGCGGACCCCAAAACAGAGCCCCCAAAACCAAACACGGGGGAGGGGATTGGGGGAACGATCGGAAAGTGGGGGGAGAGCAGGGAAAAGAGGGGGATGGAACCCCCAAATTAACCTGGGAGGTGTATGGGATCCCAAAACTGAGCTGGGAGGGGGATGGGACACCCCAAATTAAGCTGGGAAGGGGGTGGACCCCCAAACAGGATAAAGCCAATTTTCTTCCTGGAGTATGTAAATGAGTTTATGGATATGCATGACAGTCTATGAATATGCAACAGGTTGATGTCATGGGAGACAAGGACCATTGAGCAAAGGTTGTTATGGCCACCAAGACCCCCCAGTTATTTTCGGGGACACCTCTTAATTAATCTGGTTTTAATTCCATCAGCCTGTGGCATATTCATAGACCCTCATGCATATCCAAAAACTAATTTACATATTTCAGGAACAATTTTACATGGTCCATTCTTGGGGATGTCTCCCCATTTCAGGAGCCTCCACTGAAATGGAAAATGTAAACCCCCTCCCTTTGATTACTACTATTATTACCATTATTACTACTACTACTACTACTACTACTACTAATATTGTTAATAATAATAAACTATAAAAATAATAATTTATTTTGAAATTAAGGGGCTCTCAGGAAAATATATGGGAGTAGAAATAACAGTTCTTTATTACGAAAAATTAAAAATGCAAATGCAGTAGTATAAACAAAAAGATAACTGTGACAGAGTCAGAATCCACAGAGAGGAATCAAGTGAAAAAGGTTGACCCTCTTGAAATCCCGTGGGACAAGGGCTGATCCTTTGGGGAATCCATTTCTTACCCCCAAAGACAGGGCAAAGGCAGGGCCATGGAGTTTTTACAGGGTATCCCAAGGGTGGAGTTGAGGTTTGGGTCAGGGGAGGAGTTCTCAGCAACGCAAGAAGGGTGAGATCAAATTCCTGCCTCTTAGCAACAGCAGCACTCCACACAGAACTGTCCCCAAATCCTAAATTCCCTCTAAAACAACTAAGAAATTACAGAACTTCAGATATATTCAATCAATTTCCTTAATTTAATCCAGTTTGGGGGTGTTTTTAAAGGATGAAGGTGAAGCAGAGGAAAATTAAGGCCAAACCAAAAGGAGAAGCAGCCAGGTGTGTTCCCAACATGGATCACAGGGAATGTGAGTGACCAGGGCTGTGCCCAAAGTGCCTCCTCCAGTGGGGGATGGAGCTGGAGCAGCGCACGAAGCTCTGCCCTCACTCGGGGCACTCGCAGGGCTTCCCTTACCGGTGCCTCCGTTGGTGTTTGGTCAAGTTAGAGCTGCTGGAGAAGCTCTTCCCACACTGGGGACACTCGTAGGGCCTCTCCCCTGTGTGGATGCGCCGGTGGGTGATGAGGGTGGGGTTGTGCTTGAATCCCTTCCCGCAGTCAGGGCACTGGAAGGGCCTCTCCTCTCTGTGAATCCAATAGTGCAGGAGGAGATGGGAGCTGGTCTGAAACCTCTTCCTGCATTTATCACACTCGTAGGGCCGTTCACCAGTATGGATGCGCTGGTGCCTGGCAAGGGTGGAGTTGTACTTGAATCCCTTCCCACAGTCGGGGCATTGGAAGGGCCTCTCCTCTGTGTGACTCTGATAGTGCTGAAGGAGATGGGAGCTGGTCTTAAACCTCTTCCCACACTTGGAACACTCATAGGGCCTCTCCCCAGTGTGGGTCATCTGGTGCATGATCAGGTGGGAGCTCCGGCTGAAGCACATCCCACACTCTGAACACTTGTATGGCCTTTCTCCAGTGTGGATCCTGTGGTGGCTGATCAGGACGGAGCTGCACCTAAAGCTCTTCCCACACTCCCCACACTCGTAGGGCCTCTCCCCAGTGTGGGTCCTCTGGTGCATGATCAGGCTGGAGCTCTCTCTGAAGCTCTTCCCACACTCCCCACACTCGTAGGGCCTCTCCCCAGTGTGGGTCCTCTGGTGCTTGATCAGGCTGGAGCTCTGGCTGAAGCTCTTCCCACACTCCCCACACTCGTAGGGCCGTTCCCCAGTGTGGATCCTCTGGTGCTTGATCAGGTCGCAGTTCCACCTGAAGCTCTTCCCACACTCCACGCACGTGTGGGGCTTCTCCCCATCATGGAGCTGATCATGGAGCACCAGCTCCGAGCTCTGGCTCCATCTCCGGCCGCCTTCCCAGCCCAGGCTGGCTCTTTCCCCCTCACATCCCCGCCATCTGCGTTTGCAGCCCCTCCTCGTGCGGCAGCTCCGGGGCTTTTCCTCCCCGTTGGCTTCCTGCGCCGTGGAGCCGCTCAAAACGGCCTCTGCCACCAGGTTCTGCTGCGGGCATTTGTCCTCCCTGCTCTCCATGCTCAGCTCCTGCTCTGGGGGAGGAAGGACAAGGACAGCATGGGATTTGCCTCCGTGCCACAGGCAAGGGCAAGGAGATCCCCCCAGGGCTGAGCTGCAGCCGGGGGCCCTGCTGGGCTGGGAGATGGAGCAGCACAGAGGGGAAAGGGGCACTCATCGCCAGCTCGGGGCTGTGCACAAATCACAAACAGGACGGGACTGCTAGGAACGTGTCCTGAGCTGTTTTATTTCCCAGCATCTGTCTCATTACTTGGTTATGACAATGGGAAGATGCCAGTAGCTCACATCACAGGTAGCAGACAAAGAACTTCATGTTCAAACTTACTTTAAAAGGTTTTTGACCAATCACGCAAAGCAAAGGCATACTGACAGTAGTTCTATCCAAGCACTATAAGCACATTGACGGTTAAAACAATGCTCCCTTATTTCAAATACAATACCTGCTTGTGAGCCTTAAAACACAATGCACAGAGCTCCATTATTAAGCTTGGAACTTCCTAATATCCTGCTAGATATACTTTTCTGCAGGTTAGGGAGTTATTCTAGATAAGTGTTAATGCACAGACCATTGTTCTATTTCTCCCTACTTTCTAATTCTTATATAATTTTTCTACTAACCAATCTTATGGCTGCAGCAAAGCTCTAATCAGTTCTACTGTCTCTGAGGCTTGTCTTTTGCAGCTTTCCCAAAACCCTCTGATTTTAAGCATTCCAGAGACACTGACTTCCTCCTCACCTGCCTCAGTGTCCCAGGGCATCTTCCTCTTCCTCGCAGCCTCCCAGGAGTTGGCAATGGGAAATCCTAATGTGGGGAAAACAAGGGATGAGCACATTGAATTTGAAGGTCCCTCTGCCCGACTCCATCTCTACAAGTCACCGGCCATCTGGGCTCCCGAAAAACCTCCCAAACACCAAGATTCAGCCCTGAAAAAGCCTCCCAGGAGTTCCCCGTCCCTGGTCCCTCCCCTCTGGTGTTCGGGGGTTCCCCCCTGTCCCAGCTGCTGGGGTCACGCTTGGATTGGGGGTCCCCCTTCTCCTCGGTGCCTGCCCTGCCCAGGCTGCTGGCAGTCCCAGCAATCCCAAAAGCTCCCCCCACTTCGCTCTCCCCATTTCGGGATGCCGGGGCTCTTTGGGCTCCCGGGCTCCCTTCTCCCCTCATTCTCTGCTCTGGGCTGCAGCGGCTCCAAGGAGTCCCCCCTGCCCCTCTCCAGGCCCTTGAGGCTCCCGCCAATGGCAGCGCTCCCCCCTCTCTGGGCTCCCCACTTTGGGCTCCTGGGGCACACAGGGCTCTGCTCCTCCAGGCTACCTCTGACGGCAGCCGCCACCACCACCTCCCAATGTCCCCCCAAGGGGCCTTTTCCACTCAGCCTTGGACTTCTTCATTCTCCAAACATCGCCCCAAAAACCCAACCCAGGGACCCCCCGGGATATCCGGGCTGAGCTCCCCCTCCCAGCTCACCGGAGCCATGGCGGGGGGGAGATGATCCCACAGGTGGGGGCTGCGAATTCAGGCAGGGATCGACGGCCTGGCTCCCTCAGCTCAGCCTCCATCCGCCTTTGTCCCTCCTCTTCCTCTTCCTCCTGCTCCTCCTCCTCCATTCCCCCTCCCTCCTCCTGGCCTTCTTTCTTATCTCCACCTCCTTCTCCTCTTCCATCCCTCCCCTTCCATCCCTTCTCCTCCTCCTCCTCCTCGCTAACCCCACCTCCTTCTCCTCCTTCCATTGCTGCTCTCTCTCTGCCTTCATCCCTCCTCTTCCATCCCTCCTCCCCCTGCTCCTCCTCCTCCCTAACCCCATCTCCTCCTCCCCCTTCATCCCTGCCCTTCCCTGCCTCCTCCTCCTCCCCCATCAGCAGCCACACCCTCGGTGCCCGTTCCCGCAGCCCTCGCAGCCCGCGGCAGGAGCGGCGATGGAGCCGGGACAGGTCGGCATGGGCAGCGCGGGGCTCTCGGCTGCTCCCAGCCGCTGCGGGCGGGGGGAACCCGGCCCGGGCCAAAGGAGAGGCAAACTGGGCAAACTGGGGGCACATCACAAAGCTAAGGATGCAGCAGAAAATGGAGCTGAAAGAGTTATGTTAATATTAACTCCAAAAGAGGAAAAACTGGAAATTCCAAAGGTTACGGAAGATGAGAAAAAAGAATTAAACAAGACTGGAAGTGAACAAGATAAATCAAGGAAATTGAAACTTCTTGATGGAAGACAATTACTTAATAAAATGGGCTTACTAGGAAAATATTAGAAGACATGCATCAGAAAACCCACTGGGGTAATCAAGCTTTGTGTGATCATTTTTTAAGGAACTATGGCTGCACTGGGATTTTTGGAGGAGCAAAGCAAGTTACTGAAAGATGCTTAAATTGCCAAAGGATAAATAAAAAGGTGAGGAGAAAAACAACATTAGGAGGTCGTGAGTTAGCTTGTCGACCATTTCAAAGTATCCAAGCAGAAGTTTAGATTTGTTAGGCTCTGGATTTATTTGTAAAAAAAAATATTTAATCAAGAAGAAAGAGAATATGCCATATGTTAGACAAGAGGTTTTAGGAGAATAAAAACCTTTAAAGTATCAGAAACACCCGAGAAAAAAACAGGGAAAGAAAAAGGGGAAATGAAAGGGAGGGGAACAAGAGGAAAAATCAGAAAGAGAGTGGGATCCTTTCCAGGCCTTGCCCCCTCCGTTCGCGGCCGAGGCGCCTGTCCCGGGTCCCGGCTCGCTGCCCGCCTCAGCTCCGCCTGCCCCGGTTTCCATCCCAGGTGCGGGCTCACTGCCCAGGGCAGCTCCACCTGCCCCGGCGCTGGCGGTGAATTTGTGTGCCCTGCTCCCACTGCCCGGCCCGCGGCCGCTCTGCCGGCCATGCTGGGGAAGATGGGGGTTGCTCTGTCCTGCCGCCTGGGCCGAGGTCACCGCGCCGACCGCACCGAGGGCGGGTCCCAGCCATCCCATCCCCGGCTGCCCTGCCCATGCCAGCTGCGCTGGGCACCGCCGCTGCTGCCGGGGTCTCCCACCTGCCTTTTCTCTGCCGGGAGCTGCCGGATCAGCCGCCAGAAGCCATGTGGGGGCTGCCCACGCTCCGGCTCGGCCTCCACGGGAAGATCCCCCTCTGCCGATTCCGGCAGCAGACCCTGCCCACACTCCCACCGAGCCTCGGCGGGATATCCTCCCCTGACCCCGGCCTGCTCTGAGTTACGTCCCCTTGGTAACCACAGCTCCGGCTGTACAGGGAAACTCTCTTTCTCTCTACAGGAAGCACCTTATCGAAACACTAGGAGCTCAGTTAAAAGGCAGCCCTCTCCAAATTCTTTCCCAAAACGTGGGAGAAAGGCTACAGAAGGTAAAAAAGTGAAAGAGTTAGATGAAGGGATTGCTCTATTTCCGTTAAGAGAGGCTCCCATGGCAGGGATGCGCAGCCCTGCCCCGCGGGAGCCACCAGCGCCCCTGCCGGCCGTGCCCGGAACTGCACCCAAGGGGAAAGCGCCGCAGCCGAAAGGCCGGGACTGGCTCCGGGCTCTGTTTGTTGGCACTGCCGGAGCTGGTGTTCTTTGTTTGCTTTATTATACACACTAGTAAAGAACTGGTATTCCTATTCCCTTATCTTTGCCTGAGAGCCCTTGATTTCACTAGTCTAAAACTTAAGAGGGAGGGGCTTTGCATTCTCCATTCCAAGAGAGGCTTTTTCTGCCTTCCCAAGCAGACACCTGTCTTGTAAAGCAAGACAAGCACCCACAGGCACTGAGGGGGGCTGCAGGAGGGGCAGAAGAAGGCCCTGCAGCACTTGGGCACAAAGGCCCAGCAGGTGAATGCAAGAAGGGAGCAGCAAAAGGCCAGGCTGAAGGCAAAGGCCAGGGCAGAGTTCCTACAGCCCCTGAGGGATCAACCCCAGGGCCCAAGGGGGCCCCAGCACCCAGGGCACGGGCTCGGCCACAAGCACCCGGCAGAGGCATTGCCCTCCTCGGCAGGGGACAGCCCACCCTAACAGCCCCTGGCAAGGAATCAGGGCTCCAGCTGCAGGGCACAAGGACACTGCAAGCACAGACAGCAGCACCCTCAGGACCAGCAAGTCCACCCCTTGATGGACATGGATTGGCAGGGCTGTCACAGCTCCCATCACACCAGGGACCCTCCACACTGGAGCCCTTGAGAACATTCAGGTGGGTCTGCATTGAGAGGAAGCCTCTCCTGATGGACACAGGGGCCTCTCAATGCACTCTGAATCTTAGACCTAAGGGGGAAAAATGCAAAAAATTTGTTTGATTAGTGAGGGGATAAGTGGGAAAGATGCATGGTTTTATTCAACCACTATTAGTAGATCTGGGAGATGGATTGGAAATCCATGGATTTTTATTTGCTCCTAATTGTTATCATGATTTACTGGGAAGGAATTTGAGGGCTAAACTTGGAACACAAATTAATATTATAAAAGGTGATACAGAGACCAGTTCTGTTGTACCTCTGTGTCAAATGTCTGGCCAGGCTGATGCTGAACTGAACCCAGAAGTGTGGGCAGCCCCAGGGAAAGAGGGAAAATTAGATATGGAGCCTCTACAAATTACTTCAAAGCAACCAGGACAAGCAATATCCTGTTCCAGGGGAGGGAAGGAAGGGCTCACAGCCTGGTATTGAGTCCCTGTAGAAGGCAGGGCTTTTGGAGCCAGGGGTGTCTCCCTGTAACACTCCTATCCTGCCAGTCAACAAACTGGATGCATGGACAGGAGGAGGAAACACAGAATTTTCAAGTGTTAAAATGAAGATTACGTGAGGCCGCTGCCCTGGCCCTTCCAGACAGGGTAAAAGAATTTGAATTATAGGTGGATGTTAAACAGGGTCTTGCCAAAGGAATTCTTGTGCTAAAATGTTTAACCCAGTGGCCAGAGAGCAGCCTCATTGTCTGCAGAATTCTGCAGCCACAGCTTCCGTGGGAGCTGAGGCTGAAAACTGATGACAACAGGAGGATCTCCTGGAGTTCAAGTCTGGCAGCAAGTTAAAGCTTTGACAACCAAAAGAGCCTCTAAATGGATGAGCAGGGCTCGGTTATTACAGTATGAAACTTGTTCAATGGCACAGGAGGATGCAGAACTGAGGACAGGGCAAGGGTTTAACCCAGCCTCCTGTTTGAACAGCCTGGAGAGGGGCTGGCAAGGAACCCAGGACTGCACTCAAGGGACAGAGCTCCCGACCCAGGCTGGGAGAGATTGATGGGACATTCCCTGGCCTGAGGGACAAAATGTGTTTGTGGATGGCTCTGCAAGGGCAGCAGAAGGGAAAAGAGCTACAAGACAGGCTGTTATTAAGGAAGGGGAATCAGACAAAGCGCAGGTCACCGCCCCATGCTCAGCTCAACCCAAGGAGCTCTGGGTGCTTCTAAGAGCCTGGCACTGAAATGCCCTGGGCAGGAAGGCTTCAATAGCTTCTGCTGACACCATGGCACCTAACAGGGGGGCAAAAGCAATTCTGACTGCTTCAGACACCACTGGATCAGAGATCAAGGTAGATTCTCCCACAGGAAGCTGGGCTGGCACAGAGCCTGCCCTGGCACTTTGCTGTTGCCAACACCCAGCCAGGACATCGGCTCCTGCCTAAGGAGTGCAAAGCAGCACCACTGGTGGCCAAGGGGCCCATGCCAAGTGTCCCTGAGGCCAGAAACAGCCGCCAGCACAGCTGAACACGGGGGGACCCCTCAGCCTGGCCTCAGGGGCTCTGAAGCCCCGGAGATTTGCACTTCCCGCCTGCAGCAGGACCATGGCAGCCGCCCCTGAGCCTGCCCTGAAGGCAACGCAGCAGCAGCCAGGGCTCCACAGCGGGCCAAGCCCCTGGGCCTGCCCACAGATCCTCTGCTCAAACCCTCGGAAATCCTGGCCACCCTCCTCTGGCACCTCCAGCCACTGCGGCCAAGCCTTGCTGCCACTGCTGCAGCTTCAGCGCTGGCTGGGCCTGCACTGCCACAGCTGCTGGGGAGCACCACGGCACAATTCCACTCTGGGGCTCACTCACACCCACACTCTGGGCTGACTGCGACTGCATTGCTGCAAAATGTACCCATTTTGGTTCTTTTAAATCTTCTTTCTCTGCTCCGGCTTGGTTTGTCTTTGCCTTGGGGAAAGGAACTTTAAAGGTTTTATTTAAGGGCTGTTACACCACTCAACGGAGATGAGTTCAACATCTCCACAGACTGGGAATAGCCCAAAAGACACCCACAGAGATAACGACCAGCAACAAAACATCAACGCCCAGCAGCAAACAGCAACCAACAGCTACCCCAGACACTGCCCCCGGCACAGCTGGAGACACCTGGTCTGGAAAAGGCTGAGAAGGAAATCCAGGAGTGTGGACCGAATTCACAGCAGAGGGGAAGAAATCCGGGTCCAACAGGAAACCAAATACTAAAAACTTACACAACTTGGAAGCAATGAACAATAAACCAGTAGATTTCTATGGGTTTTGGATGGTAAAAAGTTTAGGAAAAATCTAGTAAAACTCACGTGTCACTGAACAATTCTCCCTGCACACCCGGATTATGTGTGTGTGAAAGGATTTCTGTTGCACATCCTGGCCAGAATTAAGTAAAGCCTTGACTCTCTAAAACTGGAAATGTTGGAGAGTTTTGGCTCTTCCCACCCTTTTGGTGACAAGATTACAACATTTGAATGTTTTTTTCTTAATATCCTTCTGGTTAGTAAGGTTTGCGTCAGGGGTGTCAGAATCAATTTTTATTCTTAGGAGAAGTAGAGGCTTTTTGGGTATGTGTGTGCGTGTCTCTTAGTGATGGCACAATTTTGGTCTGGGTTTCTCCATGCTCACATTTAGGATGCATTTTGAAAAACTAGAAGAGGTTTAAATGCGACGCTTTAACTCATAAACAGTTAACAGAATACGGTTAAAAAAGGGAAAAAAAGAAAGGCATCAAAAAAAAGCAAGGGAGGGTGGGTGAGAAAGGAACAGGGGAGTCACCAGATTGCTGCCCTGGAAGAGAAGCTTTGGTTTTAGTCAGCCTGCAGAGGAGCTTTAGAAATGCAAATGAACACTGCTGGGCAAAGCCTGGACAATGGACCTGGGTCTCTTGCCTGGGGCAGGAATTGGGCTGATTCCCTCTGCCCCTCAGCCCAAGCTCTGCCTGCTTGCACCGATGGAATTTGCACAGCTCAAGGCAGAGCCCAGGGTGAGGATATCTGACCCTGCAACAGAAACGGGTGAAGCTGCAAAGGGAAACAGCAAATGGAGAATGTTGGGAAAACTTCACTATAAATAAATGGGGGGGAATCATCCCTCTGCCCACTCCCACATGTGCTGTCCCCGTCTATGTTATATACAGGGTATAATAGAGCACTGGGGATTTTTTGCTACCAAAAATTCAGGGAAATCAGTTGGGAATCCAAGTATTTGATGATTTAATTAGAGAAAAGCAGTCAATTGATGCAGCCCTAGCTGGAGAGAGCGGACAAAAATGGAGAAAAGATGAACGGCCAGCAGAACAAATCCTACAACACCATGGACCGGACCCTGGGAACCCGAACCAATTCATATCAGGAGCCACAGAACCCATTTCTCATTTCAATGGCACCATTAGATTACAAGCTGTCCTCAAAATAACCAACCAGACAGCTCCAGCTCCTGACCTTCCTGCTGAGCAATCCACTGAAATGAGGAACACAACATTTCACCATGGGATGGGATCAGATCATCTGTTAGCAGAAAAAGGAGGAATTTGCGGAAAATCAAATGACTCTGTGAAAAATGCATGTGTTTTATGATTGGCTTTTCGCAAATATTGAAATGAATATTATATGTTTTGTGTTAGAAAGTAATGGTGTATTAGTTTTCTTAAGTACTGTGTTAAATATAGTTTTAAGTTATAAAAATTATTAAAATAGAAACGATGCTATGTAGGATACTTTTTTAAAAAGAAAGGACTCGCAGCGAGATAGCAGCCACAGGACACCTAAATCTTTCAGAGAAGAAGAATTTATGGCCTTCTTATCAGAAGAAACCAACTTCTTCCCGCCTCGAAGGCACTGTTAGGATTTGGAGGAAGAAGCTGAGGATGACCAGACAGAATCCTGTATTTGAATGGAATTTATGCATCAGGTATGAAGTGTATGAATATGCAACAGGCTATTGTTTTTAAGGGTTAATCCTTTGTTAGCGGGTGTCCTTTTTCGGGTGCTGCCCGGAAAAAGGTACCGGGACATCCGTAACTCTTTGTCTCTATTGTCTCATATTGTCCTAATTCAATTTGTCCAAATTATTATTACTCTAATTGTATTACTATTTTTATAACCATTTTATTTCTATTAAACTTTTAAAATTTTGAAAACAAGTAATTGGCGTTTTTAACAACTCCAACTGGTCTTGGCAAATAGATGGCAAAGGAAAAGTGGTGAACCAGATAACAAAGGAGACAAACAAACAGCTCATGCACCAATCCAAACGTGAAAAGGATGGGAATGGGACACGGTTTTGTGGTTCCCTGGCAGTCCATGGGTTAAACGAATGCTGTTTCTCCTCTGATGTGCTACAGCAACTCTCATCTTTTTACCGTGCTCCACACCTTGAGAGTGCAGCTCATTCAGCAGCTGAGCGAGGGGATGCAGGTGGCAGCCAGGCCTCCTGATCCAGAGACGGCTACAGAAGGACAGGGAATGAGGGCACTGAGAATAATCCCAAAACCAAAGAAAAATCAGAAAGAAAAAAAAAAAAAAAAAAGGAAGAGAAAAGAAAAAGAAAAAAAATTCACTGAGTGAATCTGCCTGGAGGTTGGGTCAGGGACTCGTAGATAAGGAAGTGAGAAACCATCAGTTTCAGTAAATGTCACTAATTAACACGGACTGCTGCTTAGACAAAGTCCCGCTAAATTCCTGAACTTCCAGAAGAACAAAGACTTAAGAGAGCCGTGAATATCGGCTGTTCTACAAAAGTGGGGGTGCACATTAACGAGGACATGCAGTTGGCAGATGTGGAAGTCTGAACCTTCCAAGTACTTCAGCCAGTGGGCAAAAGGAGAGGGAGATGAGGCCGGGAAAATGAGGATAAAAAGGAGGCTGCGAACTACAGCAATGGCAGAGAGCGCACGGCAAATGCGCCACGGCCTCTCCCTCTGCTCAGCAATAAAGTCACTTGTACAGGACTCCTCTGTCTCCTCTGGGCACAGAAACCTCCGGCCACGTCAATTTCCCCGCACAGCCCCGGGCACGGGGCAGCCGCCTCTGTCCCAGCCACAGCAACCGGGCCGAGCCAGCGCTGCTCCGGCAGCGGCTCCTGCCGAGGCAGCGGCCGCAAGGAGACCGCGGGCAGCCGCTCCCGCAGCGCCCTCACGCCAGTGGCAACACGCGCCGGACACGGCACAACGAACCCGCCTGAGCCCCCTGCCGCCCCCGAGGCCCGCAGCGAGCCCCGAGCCCCCGCACAACCCAGCGCGCCTCCCACCTGCGCTGCGGCCGCCTCCCAGCTCCGCCGCCGCCGCCTCACCGCGCTCCGGCCGCTGCCGCCACTCCCGGGCCCGCACACACGCTCCGCCAATGGCGCCACTGCCGAGCCACGGCCGCCCTCAGGCCGCCACCGGGCCCCTGCCCCGCCCCAATCCCACCAATCAGCGCGCCAGAACCACGACTGACGGCACCGTCGCCCAATCGCAGCCAGGGGCGGGCTCTGCACACGGCACAGCCTCGCCCCGCGCTCTCAGGGCCCCCGGGCTGCGTGAGGGCAGAGCCGGAGATGAGGAACAGCCCTGGAACGGGCCCGGGCCCGAGGGGATTGAACTGAAAACACAAAACAAACTTCTCCGCACCTCCCGCCACGGCTTTCCCGGCACTGCGGGTCCGGTGGCTCCGGCTCAGCGGGAAGCCCTGGAGCCTCACTTCTCCTACCCCTAATCAGGAGCAGCAGTGCATCGCTTTGATTTCCCCCAAAAAGGGAAAACTGCCCCAAATCCCTGTGGATGAGTGGGCGAGGGGAGAGATTTCTGACAGAAAACTCCAAAACCTCAGAGCAGGATAATGAGAAGTAAGTGAAGAGCCTTAAATCCAGCCTTCCCCCACGCCTCCCTCCTTCCAGCTGCACCTCCTACCCCGGCAGTGCCGGAGACAGGGAATGGGGCCGTGCTCACTTCATGCCCCGGGGCTTCTCCCTCTGCTCAGGGACAGGAGTCGTTCCCCTGCTGCACCCTGGGCTCTCTCCCACCGGAGACTTCTCCAGGAACTTCTCCAAGCTGAGTCCATCCCACGGGGCACAGCCCCCCTCCAAGTGCTGCAGCGTGGGTCACTGTGCCCCGGGGTCAGTCCTGCCAGGACAGGCTGCTCCAGCGGGGCCCCTCTGGCCACGGGGGCACAGCCTCCTCTCAGGCATCCCCGTGCTCCAGCGTGGCTGCTCCGGGGGCTGCAGGGGGATCTCTGCATCCCCATGGATCTGCAGGGGGATCTCTGCATTCCCATGGATCTGCAGGATGATCTCTGCATCTGGCACCGCCGTTTTTGGAGGCACCAGGAACAGGGTGAGCTCTGCCTGAAGCTCTTCTCACATTCCCCACACCCTTCCCGGCACAGGGAGGCTTTTACCTCCTCACAGCTCCCCGGGCTGGGTTTGCAGCCCCTCCTCGTGTGGGATCTCTGGGGCTTCTCCTCCCCACTGGATTCCTGTGCCGTGGAGCCGTTCCAAATGGCCTCTTCCACGAGGTTCTGTGGCAGGGATTTGTTCTCCCTGGTCTCTGTCCGCAGCCCAGTGCCTGGGGGAGGAAGGACAAGGAGAGGAAGAGACAGGGAGAAGGGAAAATGAAAAGGCAGGAGGAGAGGAAGGAACAAGAAGGAACAAGTGAGGAAGGAGATGGGAAAGGAACGTGGATGGATGAAGGACAGAATGAGGAGAAGAAGGAGGGAGGACAAGGAGAAGATGGGATTTGCCTCCATGCCAGAGGGAAGGGGAAGGAGATCCCCCCAGTCCATCCCTGGCAGGATGGCGTTGGCAGTGAGGCTGTCCTGCAGCGATGCTGGGCTGGGAGATGGAGCAGCAGGGAGGGGAAAGGGGCAGTGATTCCTCCTGCCCTGCCTGGCTGTCCCAGTCTGGAGCATCCTGGCGCTGCCGAGGCCCTTGGAGCGTCCGGCACTCAGGAGCCCGGAGCTCACGGCTGCTTTATAAAGCTGACAAAGTCGGCAGGATGGGTCTGGGTATGATCTCAGCAAACTGGGTTTATTGGTACAGGAACAGGGGACAGAGCTGAACAGGGTCCAGGGACAAAGACAGGGAGCAAGCTGAGGGCACAGGGGGTTTTTATATGGGGTAGTGAGGGTGGAGCTGAGGGTCAGGGTCCAATGGATATGGGGGAAATGGGGCAAAGGAGGGGTTAAGGGTCGGGACAGCTAATAGGGAAACAGGGGCAGAGGAATGCAGTAAACTGGGGCCAATGGAGGGACAGAGAGGGAGAACATTCTAGGGACTAACCAGAGATGGGTAACAAGGGGTGAACTAGGGTAATTAGGGCAACAGGCCAATGGGGTAACAGAACTTTCCATAAATCAGCATGTGCCTGCAAAGATCTGTGGGAGAAGCAAGCTTCTCACCATAACCTTGAAATCTGTTCTTCTTACTGGGGACCAGTCCTCCATGGGTGGGAGATTGAGACTCCCATGGGCCTCCACACCAGTGCATCTTCCTTTTCCTCGCAGCCTCCTTCTCCTCCATTCAGACAAAGTTTAGGATTGACAAATCCTGGCTTTGGGGGAAGAACAAGGGGTGAGCACCTTGGGTTTTGTGAGAAATGAGCCTCACTCTTTAGAATTTCTGAAAGTTTAGTAAGGAATAATAAGGGACAAATCAGTAACAGCGCTGGGTGTTGGCGATGGCCAGAGGCACACCGGTTAACCACAGCAACTCTTCTTGTCTAGTTTTTCCATTGTATTGTTCACATACATATTCATAATGATTGTACATATTCAAACATTTCTTTGAACTCGTTTACATGTTCCAGGAATTCTTTAGGTTGGTTTGACCCCCAACTCGCCTTTTTAGAGCACGTGCAGGAATCGTGGATTGCTGTTCTGAGGGTTGTGTGTCACTGCCTCACAAGGGCCCCTGTTCTGTGGTTTCAGCAGGTGACAGTTATTGACAGTGGAAGGGTCAGTGGCAGGGGCCTCATCACATCCCTTCCTTAAATGTTATCTGACCAGGCAGATGCTTTTAGCTATTTCCACAAGTACTTTAAATGAACATTAGCTCTTTCAGAAATATCTCTGAGTTATTATTGTCAGTTAGTTACAAAACTAAATCATTCATTATTATTTCACAACTACAGCTACTTCTGCAAAAGTTAACATTTTAATGCACAACACATGGCATCCACTTGAATATTTTGCAAAAGCCAAAACTATAATGTATGTTTTTCACACTGTCCACAAACTCAAATATCATCCATAAATGATGTTCTGAGGATATGAGCTACACAGGGGCCAGGGCATTGGCCACAAAAAGCTGACAAATTATACTGTAGCAAAAGCAGTGAAAAGTGATTACAAACTGTACTCTATCAAAATTGTTGTGATTAAGAATAATTTGTAGAAGTCAATACATAATAGCAAAAGCCAACACTACCTAGTTATTTATAACAAACCCAGGGCAGGTTTTTCCCTTGCATGGAGCACCTGGGCCTTCCCCGGGCCCCTTCTGCCCTCCTGCAGAGCCGGTGGCATTTTCCAGCACACACAGTTTGTAACCAAGAGCCGGGTGCAGCCGAGAAGGCTCCAAGCGCCTCCTTCCAGGCTGACTCTGCAGGTGCCGAGGCTGCTCTGGGCTCTGCCAGGGCTCTGCTGGGGCTCAGCTCTGGGCCAGGCTGGGCCCGCTCTCCCCTCACATTGCTCCGGGCAGCTGAGTCACGGCGGGAGAGGGAAGGGACACGTCAGGGGAGTTGAGGTTTGAGAGAGTTTGTATTCCAAAAACTGCCATAACAAACAGGCTGTCCTAACTACCATAACTAACTAGCAGTGCTAACTACCATAACTAACTAGCAGTGCCAACTCTATAACTAACTAGTTGTCCTAACTACTTTAACTGAAAGCTGTCCTTTGATGAGGGAGGGGTCGATGCCCGTGGATCCCGCCGTGCCCCGGTGCGGGATGAGCTCCGTGCCCCGCTCCAGGTCCAGCCCCCGTTGGAGGATCCACGCTGGATAATCCCGGGTGACCCCCAGGGTCAGAGCCCCCGCGTTGGGAACACACCTGGCTGGGGGCTCCACATCTTCCTGGCTCCCCCCGTGGACACCTCGGTGAAGGCCGGAGGATCTCCGCTGCTTCTCTGGTTTCTGCTCCTCTCCTCATCTCCCCATCCTCTTCCTCCCGCCTCTCCTCCCCCGGTTCAATGGCTCCTCCAGCTCCTCCTCGTTCCTCATCCCGCCTCCTTCCCCTCTTCTCTCTCACGTCCCCCGCCCCTTCCACCTCCCCCTCCTCCCGCTCCCCCCGGGCCCAGCCCCCACCCTTTGTCCCCCTCCCTTTGCCCAAATCCGTCCCATCACCGCCCCCCCCAAACCCCTCCCCATCGCCCCCCAATAAACGGCCCCGGGGCCAACTGGGAAGCTTTATTGGGAGCACTGGGAGCAGGCACTGGGCGCGGGCAGAGCGCGCCAGCAGGGCTGGGGGGGACACGGGACCCCCCAAAAATCAGCGGAGCGGGGACGGAGCGGGGGGTCCCGGCCGGGCCCGAGCCCACGGGGAGGGGCTGCGGCCGCCGCCGGCTCAGGAGCTCTGTGGGCAGAGAAAAGGGGGTGACACCGGGCTGGGGGCCCCGGCGGGAGCGCACACGCTCCGCCACGGCCGGGACGCCACCCCCGGCACCCGCCCTGACCTTCTTGCACACGTAGAAGCCGAGCCCCAGCGCCAGGAAGACGAAGCCCAAGACGAAGCCCCCGATGCCCGTCAGCATCTTGCTGCGGGCGGCGTCCGGCGGCATCTCTGGGGGGTCCGCAGGGCTCAGCACCCCCAAAACCTCTCAGGGACACCCCCAGCCCCTCCCAGCGCCCTCCTGGGGCCCCCAGCCCAGCCAGGAGCCCCTGAAACCTCCCCCCGATCCCTTTTTGTCCTGGCCAGGAGCCACCAAAGCCCCTCCCGTCCCTCTGAGGATCCCACAGCCCCCTCCCAGTTGCCCCCAGCGGCCCAGGAGCCCCAAAGCCTCTCGCAGTCCCTTGGCAGCCCCAGCAGGACTCAGCCAGAGCCCTCCCAGTCTGTGCCCAGCACAACCGAGCTCATGGCGAGCCCCGCTTGGCCATGGCCGATCTCCTTCCAGCGCCTCCGGGCTCACTGCGATCCCTCCCAGTCACACCCAGCACCCCCAAACTCCCTCCCAGTGCCCACCAGGAACCCCCTCATCCCCATCCCACCCTCCCCAGCATCCCCCAAACCCCTTCCCAGCCCTTGCCCAGCCCCCAGGGCCTCTCCCAGTCCCAGCCCGGCTCTCTCCAGCTCCCTCCCAGTGGCTCCCAGCATAGCCCAGTGGCTCTGCCAGCGCCCCCAGGGGCTCCCCCGTACCCCAGTGCCGGCTCAGGGGCTGCTCCAGGCTGACGTGCTCCACCTGGCAGCTGTAGGTGAGCCCGCGCCGGGGCGGGGTTTCCAGCAGCACCAGCAGCTGGTAGGTCCAGTCCCCGTTGGGGACCACGTCGGTGGCCACCACGTGCTCCGAGAGCTCCTGCTGGCCCTGGAACCACCTCACCTGGATGGCAGCAGGGTAGAAATCCATCACGGAGCAGAGCAGGCGGCCGGGGCCGGGCTGGGAGCTCGAGGGGGGCACCAGTGAGATGGACACGTTGGGGGGCACTGGGAGAGAGAGAGAGAGAGAGCGGGGACACACTGGGTTAGCTGGGGGGCACTGGGAGAGAGAGGGGAGGGCTGGGTTAGGGTTAGAGGGGGTGGAGAGGGACTGGGAGGGAATGGGAATCGACTGGGAGAGAGTTGGGTGGCCCTGAGCGAGATGGGAGGGGCTGGGGGGTACTGGGAGAGAGGGTAGAGGTCCAGGAGTGAACTGGAAATGAACTGGAAATAGACTGGTATTGAATTGGAGGAGCTGGGTGGGACTGGAAAGGACTGAGAGGGATTGCGAATCGACTGGGATGGACTGGGAGGGACTGAGAATGGATTGGGAGGGACTTGGTGGGACCGTGAGAGATTATGAGGGAATGGGAGGGACTGGGATGAAATGGGAGCGAGTGGGGAGTGACTGGGATTGGATTGGGAATGGACTAGGAATAGACTGGTTGGGACTGGGGAGGGATTGTGAGGGAATGGGAGGAACTGGAAATGGACTGAGATGGGCGAGGAATATACTGGGAGGCACTGGGTGTAGACTGGGAGGGAGTTGGGTGCCACTGAGAGAGGTGGGAAGGGATGGGGGGCACTGGAAGAGAGGGTAGAGGTCTGAGACTGAACTGGGAATAGACTTGGAGAGTCTGGGTGGGACTGGGAAGGATTGGGAATGAACTGGGATAGACTGGGAGGGACTGGGATTTATAGGGTTGGCACTGAGAGAGTTGGGGCGGAAAGGGGCAAAGTGTGAGAGAGGGTGGAGGTGTGAGAGTGAACTGGGAAAAGAGTGGAAATGGACTGGGATAGACTGGGGAGGAATTGGAGATGGTCTTGGAGGGACTGGGATGGCACTGGGAGGGATTTTGGTGGCATTGGCCGGAACTGGGAATGAAGAGCGCGGCACTGCGAGGCCGAGTTCTGCGCAAAGCCCTCGGCGCTGCGGATCTGCCTGGCAACAGATGAGTCATCAGAGACACGCGATCTGATTGGCTAAGAAGCGTCAGCTTTACGCGTCGCTGAAATGAACGCGCGGGGGGGCACTGGGAGGGACTGGGATGGACTGGGAGGGACTGGGGGGGGGGGGGACAGGAGGACCCGGGGATGGGCCCAAGGAGGGCTGAGGACTCTGGGGCGATTCCCAGGGAGGTTTTGAGGGGCTCCAGGGTCATTGGCAGGGCAGGGCCCGAGGGGACACGCTCTGCCCCGCGCTCACCTCGGCGCTCCACGGTGGTGAACTGAGAATAAAGATCGTAGTTCTGCCGGCAGTACATGTCCACCTGAGCCCGTCTGTACTCCAGTTCAGCCGCGTCGATGTTCAAGCGCTTGGCATTCATCTCCCCAAGGAGGGTGAAGCCCACGAAGTGCCCCACGTCGCTGTCAAACATCACGACCTATTCCCGGTTGTAGATTCCCCTCGCCAAGTACCTCACCTTCTCCGTGCACTCGGAGTGAAGTGGCACTCGCCCTGTAGCATGTACTGG
The DNA here is from genome assembly GCF_023055355.1 of Agelaius tricolor. Taxonomy (NCBI): domain Eukaryota; kingdom Metazoa; phylum Chordata; class Aves; order Passeriformes; family Icteridae; genus Agelaius; species Agelaius tricolor. Next base: position 1,106,130 of record NW_027269317.1, on the reverse strand, counting down.
AACACCCCTGTGAGTGCAGGACACAGCTCAGTGGTGCCCCCTCAGCACCCCCCAGCAGCACCCCCAGAGCTCCGGGACCCACCCCGGATCCCCACTCCGCACCCCCTGTGCCCCACCGCCGCCACGGGACCCTCCTGCCCGCGCTGCCGCTTCCTCTTTGCCGCCCTTCGCCCATTTGCCCTTCCACACCCTCTCCCCTCCCACCTCCGGCCAGTCCCAAATCACTTTTGGGGTCCTATTTCCGCATTTCCCCCAAAATTCCCCAATCCCCGACCCCCTCCCGCTCAGTTTTGGGGTTCTCCCTCTCCTTTTCCCCCTTCCCCAGCCCTCCCTCCCCTCCTCCCACCCCTCAGCCCCTCCCGCTCTCCCTTTGGGGGTTCCCCTCCTCCTCCCCCTCCATTCCGGGCTCCCCCCTTCGCCCCCTTTTCCCCCTTCTCCCACCCTGTCCCAGCGCCTCCCGACCCCCGCTCACCCGAGAGCTCCGCGCCCGCAGCCGGGGGGGCTCCCAGCACCACCAGTGCCACCAGTAGGGCCCCAGCTGCCGCCCATCGCCCCATGGCCGGGGCCGGGCAGGGAGCAGCAGCCCCAAAGCAGCCGCGCTGCGCTGGCAGCACCAGTCCGGAGCAGGGCGGGCTCGGCAGCGCCGCGCGCTCTCATTGGCTGCCGCCACTTTTGGGCAGCGATCGGCCACGGGCTCTGCCCGGCAACCGATGACGCAATACAACGCTCCGAGATCTCATTGGCTGCAACGCCTCCTGCCTGCGCTGCCATTGGCTGAGGCCTTTCCGGGACGCTGCAGCCCCGGGCTGGGGGTTTTTTGGGGAGGGGGAACCTTGGGGCTCTGGGCAGGTGGGAGCTCAGGTGAGCCCAGCAATGCGTGCCCAGGGGCGCGGGATCTCAGCGGTGCCCGTGGCGAGCGGTGACGCTGGCCCGATGCCAGGCACCCCCAGAGCAGCTCTGTCCCTGCCCCCGCAGCCGCACAGGGCCAGAAAATGGAACCGAGGGTTCCTGGCTGGGGACAAGGACCGGGAGAGATCCCTCAGCAAATCCCGCACGGGCACAACAGACCCGGCCTGGGCACGCGGAGGGAATTTATTACCAACCAAATCACAGCAGCACAAAGAGAAGGGAAAGAAAGCTCTCCAACACCTTGCCCCCACCCTTCCTTCCCCCCAACCTGCAGCGTTTTGGGGAGATGATGAAGAAGCTGCAGCATTTTGGGAAGAGGATGGAGAAGCTCCCTCTGCTTGGGAAGAGGACAATGAACCTCCCTCCGCTGTGGGATCCTGGGCTGAACATTCTGACAGCAGCACAGCCCTGCAGCCAGAGGGGAGAGGGGAGTGGTGCCTGATGCAGCTGAGTACGTCTGCTCTGTTCCTGGGTGCTGTGTGTGTGTCTGGGCATCAGCTGCACCCAGTGTTGCTCTGCAGCTGAATGTCACTGAGCCATTTATTGTCCTTCCCCAGCTGACACCAAGGGGCTCACAGCCCCAGGGAGTGGGGCTGCTTCTGGCTCTGCTGCAAGGCAGGGTCTCACTCTGGGAGGGAGCGTCTTCCACCTGGTTTCTTTCAGGGAACACCGTGAGCGAGGAGGAGCCTGCTGAGAAATACCTGGAAGTGGAGCAGATTGGCCAAGGGTAAGTGCACGGCAGCTGCTGCTGCACAAGCAGGGCCGGGTGTTGTGCTGGTGCAGGATCAAGTGAGAAGTCAGGAGAGCTCCAAGCACCTTCAGACACTGGGCTACCATCCTGCTGTCTCTCAGTCCTGATCAGAATTGATAACTGTGGTCAGAAGGCGCCGTCAAAGGCCCCTGAGAGTGGCAGTGTCCTGCCTGCAGCAAGGAGCAGGACCTGGAAGATCTTCTGTCCCTGGAACTGGATTGACTAAAAGAGCAACTCACCATCTGGTGACTGTCAGAAAACAGTTCTCAACAAGATTTCTTTCAAATATTTTCCTTCAAAAAATATCCACTGGTCAGGATTATCAACCTAATGGTTTAGAAACAGAAACCAGAGATGAACTAATAAGTGCTCTATTCTAGCACAGGTAGCACACCCCATCCATTCAGTAACAGACACAGAGCTGATGCACTCTGGGGGAAAATGCATCACCTGCCTGATGGCAGGGCCCTTGTGGAACCTGCAGGTCTTAGGCAGGAAATGGAAAAGGATGAAATGCATTCTTTGCCAGGTCTTTTGACACCCATTTCTCACCTCAGGTTTTCAACTAAAGCAATTCAGCGTGGACATTGGGATTTGCTCCAGGCCAATTCCTTCATGTTGGGTCTCAGTTTTCTCCTGCACACCTTGCATGGCAGAGGGCTGGTGGCTGCTGTGCTGTTGTTGGAAGGGTCGATGCACCCAGGTGTTTGTGAATGCTGCAGGCAGCAGAGATCTCCTGTCTGGGCTGGCTTTCCCTGCCAGGGCCTAAAGCGCTGCTTCTTTCTTCTCTGCTGTTTTGTCTCCAGGGCTTTTGGAACCGTTTATAAAGGACTCGACAGGGCCACTGGAGGAGAGGTCAGTGCCAACACGCCCAGCACGCCTGGCAGCTCTCCAGGGCTTTCCCCTCTGCTGGGAGCTGTGGCTGCAGCTTTGGGGGCCAGCAGAGCTTTCCTGCCCAGGCTGCTCCTCTGAAGGCAGAGCAGTGTCAGCCTGCAGAGCACAGCTGGGACAGACTTGGTCCTTCTGAAGCGCCAAAGGAATGCAAGGAGGGCAGCGGTGTCTGTCAGAGCAGGACATGCTGGCTTGGCCTTCATATCTAAAAGTGTGAATGCATCAGCTGCTGGAGACTGAGGCCCAGTTGATCTTCATCCCAGCCTCAGACAGGAACATTATTTAGCTCTTATTAGCTAAAATATAACACTATTATTTCCATCCGGCCTTTCATTTTCAAAGGGTACCTCAAGGCCTAATTAGGGAGAGATCCTGCTTGGGCTCAGTTTGGGGTTTTAGTCCCACTTCAGCTGTTCACAGAGAGAGAGGGAGAGAAATGAGGAGATGGATGTCCAGAGCAAAGCTCTCTCCTAATCCTGCAGTTGTGTTTGGGTCTGGTGTCAGTGACAGCCTGTGACAGGGATCACCTGAGCAATGGGTGTGCGTGTCTGCTTTGTTCTGCAATCCCAAACAGAGCAGCTGGATCTGAAATCATGACCAAATCCCATAGAATTGCTAAGGGGTTCCTGGCTGTTTTGCTCTGTTTTGATAGAACCAGAATTACCTCCTGCTTGCAAAATGGGTTTGAATAATAATAATGAGCGTGTTGAGGCCATTTGAGAAGACTGTAGGTGCAGAGAATGTTGTTAGAGCTTTGAGGCTGACAGCTGAGGGACCATTTCTGCAGAGCTTGCAAGGCCAAATGTCTCTGGCCATGTGTCCTGTAAGCAGCCCCCAGCTGGCAGAGCAATGGGCTGTGGGAATGGCCCTTGCTGAGCTCTGGTGTCCCATCCCAAGGCAGTTTGGCACAGCCCGGCTCCGTCGCTCCACAAAGACTCGCTCCGTGTTTGCTGTGGCCTCCTGCCACAGACTCCTCCAGTTCAAGGCTGCAATGTCCCTTCAGGTGGCCATCAAGAAAATGAGTCTCAGAGGGCAGGACAGGGAACGAGCTGTGAATGAGATCCTGCTCCTGAAGGACAAGAAGAGCCCCAACATTGTCGACTCTTTGGACAGGTGAGTGATTCAGCTCTGATCCCGAGCCCGGGCCCTGCGTTAACCTTTCCTGGCATCCCGAGTCTGTAGCCTGTTTTGAAAATGCCTGACCCAGCCACATCTTCCCAAACCAACAGCCTGGCAGTTCATCCCACCATGTGCTTTGGTTGCTTTGCTTTGGTTTTTCCTTCAAGTTGACCCCATTGGCTTTGTCTCCCAACAAGTGCTGATAAACCACAGCAGAAATTATTTCCCTTGGCTTCTTCTTCCCAGCCCTTTTCCATTGCTACAGATGCCAGGAAGATCGGGTTCTTGTTTCCAGAAATGCCTCATTTGCCCATTTTTCACTGGCCTTGCCTGTTTCTGAAGGGACTTTCTGAAAGGTTTTCTGACTGCTTTTGTCCCAAGTGCTGCACGGCCTCCTCCCCTGGCTAACCCTGGCAGTTGTGTTGCCTTGTTCTGAAGGGAATGGTGGAACTGATGAGTTCAGAAGCTGAACCAGCTGGGGCCAAGGGTTGTGGTTCCACATTGATCTGGGCTGTTGCTAAACTGCATTTTTCACCTGCCTGCCATCCAAGGCCTCTCCTTTCTCGAAGGTGTCTCCTTCCCCTTTAGACTGTGCAGATTCCAAGGGCTGTGCAGCCTGGCAGGAATGTCTCTCCATCTGATTCTGTCCTCACTGACAAGTGACCTGGAAACAAAACTCCACTCCAGGCTTTTCCATGGGGGAATTGAGCTCTGCACATTCATCTCCATGCCATTGCTTTCCTCTTCCAGCTTCCTTGTTGATGGAGATCTCTGGCTGGTGATGGAATACATGGATGGAGGAACTTTGCGGGACGTTGTCAGACAGACACGCATGGCTGAAGGAGAGATGGCAGCTGTCAGTCGGGAGGTGAGGGATCCTGCTTGTCACTCCCATGGCTGGGACACGATGGTCCTTCCAAACAGGGTGTGAGAACAGGAGTGGCTCCATGCTCAGGGCTTTGTTTCTGTGTTGTTTTCATGAGCTGGAGAAGAAAGAGCCTCTGCAGGGAACAGCCTGCCAGCATCACTGCACTTCTACTCTGTTCTTGTTCTCTCTCCTGCTGTTGTGGTACTCTCTGTGTGCTTTGGATTTGATTTGCTGTTCTCAGCTTTGCCTTGAGCCCTTTGCCTGGAGCTTGTGTGCACTGCACTCCTGGCCTGTCACAGCAAAGCTGCTGCTGGCAGAATTCTGAGCTGTCCTTTCTGGTGTGATATATTCCGGCCATTGGTTTTTGCCCTCGTGTTTCTTGTTCTCTCTCAGTGTCTGCAGGGCCTGGATTTCCTCCATTCCAACCGGGTGATCCACAGGGATCTGCAGAGCTCCAACATCCTCCTGGGCATGGACGGCTCTGTCAGGCTGGGTGGGTGTTCCTGGCCAGGCACGGCGCTCCCGGGCTGCGGGGCTGGGGCTGCTTCCCAGGGAGGGCCAGAGCCCCACAAGGGCTGCTGGGGGCACTGCCCGGCCCCTGCTGCCAGCTGAGAGCGGCTGCCCCTGCAGAGAGCTCAGGAGAGGAGCAGGGGGCCAGCAGTGCCTTTGCTCTGGCCATGGCCCTTCCAGAGGGGCAGCAGTGGGAATCTAAAGCTCCAAGGGAATCAGTAAAAGCCACTGCAGGAAAGCTGAGGGTTTCCTGAAGGGCCCAGTTCCATCTTTCCTTGGCTACAGCCCTGAGGACTTTTCCAGCTGACTTCACTACTGCACTCTCAGACTGAGTGTGGGGAATCTTTGTGCTTGGTTTCCTCATTGCAGCTGCCTTTGACAGGGTTTGTTTCTGTCCTCAGCTGATTTTGGCCTCTGCGCTCAGCTCAGCCCTGAGCAGGACCAGCGCAGCTCCATGGTGGGCACTGCTCACTGGATGGCCCCAGAAGTTGTGACCAGATCTCCTTATGGCCCCAAGGTGGACATCTGGTCCTTCGGCATTGTGACCATCGAGATGGTGGAAGGAGAACCTCCTCACTTCAGGGAAATGGCGGCCATGGTAAGAGGCAAATTCTCCAGTGGCTGCAGAGGCTGCGAGCACAGGGGGACCCTGCACTGGGAGCAGCAGCTGGAGGTTTCTGCACATGGGAAGGGAATTCCCAGAGCACTCCAGCCTCAACACAGACGAATATTCTGCAATCTCCAGCAACAATTTGCTTTGGGATTTACATTGTTGCAGCTCTTCTGGCTGTGAGGATGACCTGAAAATGTGAAGCAAGTGCATCAGCTCTAATGTTATCTTGCAAGAAAACCCCACACCATCCCCACATCCCGCCCCCAAACCCAACAAGATTTCTGCAGGAGTTCCTAAAAGAAGTTTTGCAAGATTATTTCCCCCCTGATTCTTCTCACTGGGAAACTTGTTAAAACATGAAAATGATTGTTTAACATCCCCATAGTCCAACACATTTCTTTCCTAGTCCAAGCTACTTTCTCCATGTCACCAAGCCTGAGCTTTCAGCATCAGAAACCTCCTGTTTCTTGCCTGGCAGTTTCTGGGATGGGGCATCAGGAATGCATTTACTTGAGTGTCAGTGGCACTGCAGAGATGCACTTGATGGAAGAATCCTCTGAAATAACACAGGCAGACCACACTGACTCTGGAAAATGGCCTGTAAAGCTGGTGTCCATATTTAGAGAAGCAAAATGGGCTATTTCTGATGGAGGTTCCTACTAACAGAGTCAGCCAATGAAACTGGCTCTCAAGGCGAGATCATTTGGATGTTGCAGTGGCTGTGGCAGCCCCAGGCTTTGGGTTTTTTGCTTGGCATAGCAAAATGAGCTCTGAGAAGCATCTCTGGCAGGGAGGAAAGTGCCCCTGGAGCTGGGGCTGAGGCCCCGGGGTGGATGTGAGCCCGTGTGGGTGTGAAGGAAGCTGGCAGAGCGCTGAGTTTGCTTTCCCTGCAGGCTCGCGCTCTGGTCCGGCAGAACGGGACCCCGCAGCTGCAGGAGCCCCGGCGCCTGTCGGCTCTGCTGCGGGACTGCCTCGAGTGCAGCCTGGAGCCGGACGAGGAGCGGCGCTGGGCTGCCCAGGAGCTGCTGCAGGTGAGAGCCAAGGGCTGCAGGGGAAGCAGCAGCGCCAGGGAGGGGTTTTCTTGTGGGGCCCCCTCCGATAGTCTCCAGTCTCGCTGCGTTCCACGCGCAGAGCGAGCAGAATCCTCGCCCGCTGTGGCCTGGCAGGCTCCTTTCGAGCTCATCTGGACCTGGTGCCCCACAGCGAGCAGGGACATCTTCAAGCAGCTCAGGGGCCTCAGAGCCCTGCCTCACCTGAGCTTGGATGTTTCCAGGCAGGAGGCACCTCCCACATCTCTGGGCCCCTTCTGTCAGTGTTTCCCCACTCTCCTGGTGAAAAAATTCTTCCTTAGATCTAATCTGAGCCTGCTTCCCTCGATGTTCAAACCATTTCCCTTTGTCCTGTTGCAACAGAGCCTGTGAGGAACTTGACTCTGGAAGGTAACAGTTCATTTCTTTCCTTTTTATCCTTTGGGCAGCACCCATTTTTATCATCAGCCAAGCCTCTCTCCAGCCTGGCCCCTCTGATCACTGCAGCAAAGCAACTGAGGGAGCAGCGGAGGAGATGAAGCACTTGAGGACAGCTTTCAGTTACAGTAGTTAGGACAACTAGTTAGTTATAGAGTTGGCACTGCTAGTTAGTTATGGTAGTTAGCACTGCTAGTTAGTTATGGTAGTTAGGACAGCCTGTTTGTTATGGCAGTTTTTGGAATACAAACTCTCTCAAACCTCAACTCCCCTGACGTGTCCCTTCCCTCTCCCGCTGTGACTCAGCTGCCCGGAGCAATGTGAGGGGAGAGCGGGCCCAGCCTGGCCCAGAGCTGAGCCCCAGCAGAGCCCTGGCAGAGCCCAGAGCAGCCTCGGCACCTGCAGAGTCAGCCTGGAAGGAGGCGCTTGGAGCCTTCTCGGCTGCACCCGGCTCTTGGTTACAAACTGTGTGTGCTGGAAAATGCCACCGGCTCTGCAGGAGGGCAGAAGGGGCCCGGGGAAGGCCCAGGTGCTCCATGCAAGGGAAAAACCTGCCCTGGGTTTGTTATAAATAACTAGGTAGTGTTGGCTTTTGCTATTATGTATTGATTTCTGCAAAATATTCTTAATCACAACAATTTTGATAGAGTACAGTTTGTAATCACTTTTCACTGCTTTTGCTATAGTATAATATGTCACCTTTTTTGTGGCCAATGCCCTGGCCCCTGTGTAGCTCATATCCTCAGAACATCATTTATGGATGATATTTGAGTTTGACGACAGTGTGAAAAACATACATTATAGTTTTGGCTTTTGCAAAATATTCAAGTGGATGCCATGTGTTGTGCATTAGAATGTTAACTTTTGCAGAAGTAGCTGTAGTTGTGAAATAAGAACTAATGCTTTTATTTTTGTAACTAACTGACAATAATAACACAGAGATATTTGTGTAAGAGCTAATGTTCTTTTAAAGTACTTGTGGAAATAGGTAAAAGCATCTGCATGGTCAGGTAACATTTAAGGAAGGGATGTGATGAGGCCCCTGCCACTGACCCTTCCACTGTCAATAACTGTCACCTGCTGAAACCACAGAACAGGGGCCCTTGTGAGGCAGTGACACACAACCCTCAGAACAGCAATCCACGATTCCTGCACGTGCTCTAAAAAGGCGAGTTGGGGGTCAAACCAACCTAAAGAATTCCTGGAACATGTAAACGAGTTCAAAGAAATGTTTGAATCTGTACAATCATTATGAATATGTATTTGAACAATACAATGGAGAAACTAGACAAGAAGAGTTGCTGTGGGTAACCGGTGTGCCTCTGGCCATTGCCAACACCCAGCGCTGTTACTAATTTGTCCCTTATTATTCCTTATTAAACTTTCAAAAATTCTAAAGAGTGAGGCTCATTTCTCACAAAACCCAAGGTGCTCACCCCTTGTTCTTCCCCCAAAGCCAGGATTTGTCAATCCTAAACTTTGTCTGGACGGAGGAGAAGGAGGCTGCGAGGAAAAGGAAGATGCACTGGTGTGGAGGCCCATGGGAGTCTCAATTTCCCACCCATGGAGGACTAGTCCCCAATAAGAAGAATAGATTTCAAGGTTATGGTGAGAAGCTTGCTTCTCCCACAGATCTTTGCAGGCACATGCTGATTTCTGGAAAGTTATGTTATCCCATTGGCCCGTTGGCCTAATTACCCTAGTTCGCCCCCTATTACCCATCTCTGGTTAGTCCCTAGAATGTTCTCCCTCTCTGTCCCTCCATTGGCCCCAGTTTACTGCGTTCCTCTGCCCCTGTTTCCCTATTAGCTGTCCCGACCCTTAACCCCTCCTTTGCACATTTTCCCCCATATCCATTGGACCCTGACCCTCAGCTCCACCCTCACTACCCCATATAAAAACCCCCTGTGCCCTCAGCTTGCACCCTGTCTTTGTCCCTGGACCCTGTTCAGCTCTGTCCCCTGTTCCTGTACCAATAAACCCAGTTTGCTGAGATCATACCCAGACCCATCCTGCCGACTTTGTCAGCTTTATAAAGCAGCCGTGAGCTCCGGGCTCCTGAGTGCCGGACGCTCCAAGGGCCTCGGCAGCGCCAGGACGCTCCAGACTGGGACAGCCAGGCAGGGCAGGAGGAATCACTGCCCCTTTCCCCTCCCTGCTGCTCCATCTCCCAGCCCAGCATCGCTGCAGGACAGCCTCACTGCCAACGCCATCCTGCCAGGGATGGACTGGGGGGATCTCCTTCCCCTTCCCTCTGGCATGGAGGCAAATCCCATCTTCTCCTTGTCCACCCTCCTTCTTCTCCTCATTCTGTCCTACATCCATCCACGTTCCTTTCCCATCTCCTTCCTCACTTGTTCCTTCTTGATCCTTCCTCTCCTCCTGCCTTTTCCATTTCCCTTCTCCCTGTCTCTTCCTCTCCTTGTCCTTCCTCCCCCAAGCACTGAGCTGCGGACAGAGACCAGGGAGAACAAATCCCTGCCACAGAACCTCGTGGAAGAGGCCATTTGGAACGGCTCCACGGCGCAGGAATCCAATGGGGAGGAAAAGCCCCAGAGATCCCACACGAGGAGGGGCTGCAAACCCAGCCCGGGGAGCTGTGAGGAGGTAAAAGCCTCCCTGTGCCGGGAAGGGTGTGGGGAATGTGAGAAGAGCTTCAGGCAGAGCTCAGCCTATTCCTGGTGCCTCCAAAAACGGCGGTGCCAGATGCAGAGATCATCCTGCAGATCCATGGGGATGCAGAGATCCCCCTGCAGCCCCCGGAGCAGCCACGCTGGAGCACGGGGATGCCTGAGAGGAGGCTGTGCCCCCGTGGCCAGAGGGGCCCCGCTGGAGCAGCCTGTCCTGGCAGGACTGACCCCGGGGCACAGTGACCCACGCTGCAGCACTTGGAGGGGGGCTGTGCCCCGTGGGATGGACTCAGCTTGGAGAAGTTCCTGGAGAAGTCTCCGGTGGGAGAGAGCCCAGGGTGCAGCAGGGGAACGACTCCTGTCCCTGAGCAGAGGGAGAAGCCCCGGGGCATGAAGTGAGCACGGCCCCATTCCCTGTCTCCGGCACTGCCGGGGTAGGAGGTGCAGCTGGAAGGAGGGAGGCGTGGGGGAAGGCTGGATTTAAGGCTCTTCACTTACTTCTCATTATCCTGCTCTGAGGTTTTGGAGTTTTCTGTCAGAAATCTCTCCCCTCGCCCACTCATCCACAGGGATTTGGGGCAGTTTTCCCTTTTTGGGGGAAATCAAAGCGATGCACTGCTGCTCCTAATTAGGGGTAGGAGAAGAGAGGCTCCAGGGCTTCCCGCTGAGCCGGAGCCACCGGACCCGCAGTGCCGGGAATGCCGTGGCGGGAGGTGCGGAGAAGTTTGTTTGTGTTTTCAGCTCAATCCCCCTCGGGCCCGGGCCCGTTCCAGGGCTGTTCCTCATCTCCGGCTCTGCCCTCACGCAGCCCGGGGGCCCTGAGAGCGCGGGGCGAGGCTGTGCCGTGTGCAGAGCCCGCCCCTGGCTGCGATTGGGCGACGGTGCCGTCAGTCGTGGTTCTGGCGCGCTGATTGGTGGGATTGGGGCGGGGCAGGGGCCCGGTGGCGGCCTGAGGGCGGCCGTGGCTCGGCAGCGGCGCCATTGGCGGAGTGTGTGTGCGGGCCCGGGAGCGGCGGCCGTGGCCGGAGCGCGGTGAGGCGGCGGCGGCGGAGCTGGGAGGCGGCCGTAGCGCAGGTGGGAGCCGCGCTGGGTTGTGCGGGGGCTCGGGGCTCGCTGCGGGCCTCGGGGGCGGCAGGGGGCTCGGGCAGGTTCGTTGTGCCGTGTCCGGCGCGTGTTGCCGCTGGCGTGAGGGCGCTGCGGGAGCGGCTGCCCGCGGTCTCCTTGCGGCCGCTGCCTCGGCAGGAGCCGCTGCCGGAGCAGCGCTGGCTCGGCCCGGTTGCTGTGGCTGGGACAGAGGCGGCTGCCCCGTGCCCGGGGCTGTGCGGGGAAATTGACGTGGCCGGAGGTTTCTGTGCCCAGAGGAGACAGAGGAGTCCTGAACAAGTGACTTTATTGCTGAGCAGAGGGAGAGGCCGTGGGGCATTTGCCGTGCGCTCTCTGCCATTGCTGTAGTTCGCAGCCTCCTTTTTATCCTCATTTTCCCGGCCGCTTCTCCCTCTCCCTTTGCCCACTGGCTGAGGTACTTGGAAGGTTCAGACTTCCACATCTTCCAACTGCATGTCCTCGTTAATGTGCACCCCCACTTTTGTAGAACAGCCGATATTCACGGCTCTCTTAAGTCTTTGTTCTTCTGGAAGTTCAGGAATGTAGCGGGACTTTCTGTGAGCAGCAGTCCATGTTATTTAGTAACATTTATTGAAGCTGGTGCTTTCGCCCGTTACTTCCTTATCTACAAATCCCTGGCCCCTCGCTCAGCTGCTGAATGAGCTGCACTCTCAAGGTGTGGAGCACGGTAAAAAGGTGAGAGTTGCTGTAGCACATCAGAGCGGAAACAGCCTTCGTTTAACCCATGGTCTGCCAGGGTGCCACAAAACCGTGTCCCATTCCCATTCTTTTCACGTTTGGACTGGTAGATGAGCTGCTTTTTTGTTTCCGTTGGTTTTTTTTTTCACCACTTTTCCTTTGTCATCTATTTGCCAACAGCAGTTGGATTCATTTAGTTTTCCACAAACTCCTCTTTTTTCTGCTAACAGATGATCTGATCCCATCCCATGGTGAAATGTTGTTTTCCTCATTTCAGTGGATTGCTCAGCAGGAAGGTCAGGAGCTGGAGCTGTCTGGTTGGTTATTCCCAGGGCAGCTTGTAATCTAATGATGCCATTGAAATGAGGAATGGGTTCTGTGGCTCCTGATATGAATTAGTTTGGGTTCCCAGGGGCCGGTCCATGGTGTTGTCGGATTTGTTCTGGTGGCCTTTCCCCATTTTTGTCCGCTCTCTCCAGCTAGGGCTGCATCAATTGACTGCTTTTCTCTAATTAAATCATCAAATACTTGGATTCCCAACTGATTTCCCTGAATTTTTGGTAGCAAAAAGTCCCCAGTACCCTAATATACCCTGTATATAACACAGACAGTGACAGCAGATGTTGGAGTGGGCAGAGGGATGATTCCCCCCCATTTATTTATAGTGTAGTTTTCCCAACATTCTCCTTTTGCTGTTTCCCTTTGCAGCTTCACCCGTTTCTGCTGCAGGGTCAGATATCCTCACCCTGGGCTCTGCCTTGAGCTGTGCAAATTCCATCAGTGCAAGCAGGCAGAGCTTGGGCTGAGGGGCAGAGGGAATCAGCCCAATTCCTGCCCCAGGCAAGAGACCCAGGTCCATTGTCCAGGCTTTGCCCAGCAGTGTTCATTTGCATTTCTAAAGCTCCTCTGCAGGCTGCCTGGAATGAAGCTTCTCTTCCAGGGCAGCCACCTCGTGAGTCACGTGTGGCCCCCCACAGAATCTGTTTTTTTTGCAAAAAGTATCAACTATTTACGAGTTAAAAGTATTATGGTAATGCTCTTCAATTTTGCAAAATGCAGTGTTAAAAACGCCAATCACTTGTTTTTAAATTTTTTTAAAATTTAATAGCAATAAAATGGTTATAAAAATAGTAATACAATTAGAGTAATAATAATTTGGACAAACTGAATTAGGACAATATGAGACAATAAATACAAAGTGTTACGGATGTCCCGGTACCTTTTTCCGGGCAGCACGAGCCCGAAAAAGGACACCCGCTAACAAAGGATTAACCCTTAAAAACAATAGCCTGTTGCATATTCATACACTTCATACCTGATGCATAAATTCCATTCAAATACAGGATTCTGTCTGGTCATCCTCAGCTTCTTCCTCCAAATCCTAACAGTGCCTTCGAGGTGGGAAGAAGTTGGTTTCTTCTGATAAGAGGGCCATAAATTCTTCTTCTCTGAAAGATTTAGGTGTCCTGTGGCTGCTATCTCGCTGTGAGTCCTTTCTTTTTAAAAAAGTATCCTGCATAGCATCGTTTCTATTTAAACAATTTTTATAATCTAAAACTATATTTAACACAGTACTTAAGAAAACTAATACAGCATTACTTTCTAAAACAACACATATAATATTCATTTTAATATTTGCGAAAAGCCTATCATAAAATACATGCATTTTTCACATGCAGCATAAAGGCGAACATGGAAGAACCCAGACCAAAAACTGATTCTCACAATTCTGTCCCAAACCCACCTGAAAATACAAAGTGTGAGTTTTATGAAAAATTTTTCTCATGTTGTAATTGTGTCACTGAAGCTGCAGGGAAAGCAAAAACTCTCCAAGAATCTCTTGAGTGTGAGAGAGTCAAGGCATTGCTTGGTTCTGGCCAGGATGTGCAACAGAAATAATTTCTTTCACAAATAACCCTGGCTGTGCAGAGAAAATCATTCCATGGCATGTGAGTTTTACTGGATTGTTCCTAAACTTTATGTAGTCTGAACCAATCTAAATCCCCAGCTTTAATGTTCATTGCTTCCAAGTTGTGTAAGTTTTTAGTATTTGGTTTCCTGTTGGACCCGGATTTCTTCCCCTCTGCTGTGAATTCGGTCCACACTCCTGGATTTCCTTCTCAGCCTTTTCCAGACCAGGTGTCTCCAGCTGTGCCGGGGGCAGTGTCTGGGGTAGCTGTTGGTTGCTGTTTGCTGCTGGGCGTTGATGTTTTGTTGCTGGTCGTTATCTCTGTGGGTGTCTTTTGGGCTATTCCCAGTCTGTGGAGATGTTGAACTCATCTCCGTTGAGTGGTGTAACAGCCCTTAAATAAAACCTTTAAAATTCCTTTCCCCAAGGCAAAGACAAACCAAGCCTGAGCAGAGAAAGAAGATTTAAGAGAACCAAAATGGGTACATTTTACAGCAATGCAGTCGCAGTCAGCCCAGAGTGTGGGTGTGAGTGAGCCCCAGAGTGGAATTGTGCCGCGGTGCTCCCCAGCAGCTGTGGCAGTGCAGGCCCAGCCAGCGCTGAAGCTGCAGCAGTGGCAGCAAGGCTTGGCCGCAGTGGCTGGAGGTGCCAGAGGAGGGTGGCCAGGATTTCCGAGGGTTTGAGCAGAGGATCTGTGGGCAGGCCCAGGGGCTTGGCCCGCTGTGGAGCCCTGGCTGCTGCTGCGTTGCCTTCAGGGCAGGCTCAGGGGCGGCTGCCATGGTCCTGCTGCAGGCGGGAAGTGCAAATCTCCGGGGCTTCAGAGCCCCTGAGGCCAGGCTGAGGGGTCCCCCCGTGTTCAGCTGTGCTGGCGGCTGTTTCTGGCCTCAGGGACACTTGGCATGGGCCCCTTGGCCACCAGTGGTGCTGCTTTGCACTCCTTAGGCAGGAGCCGATGTCCTGGCTGGGTGTTTGCAACAGCAAAGTGCCAGGGCAGGCTCTGTGCCAGCCCAGCTTCCTGTGGGAGAATCTACCTTGATCTCTGATCCAGTGGTGTCTGAAGCAGTCAGAATTGCTTTTACCCCCCTGTTAGGTGCCATGGTGTCAGCAGAAGATATTGAAGCCTTCCTGCTCAGGGCATTTCAGTGCCAGGCTCTTAGAAGCACCCAGAGCTCCTTGGGTTGAGCTGAGCATGGGGCGGTGACCTGCGCTTTGTCTGATTCCCCTTCCTTCCCTCCCCTGGAACAGGCTGTTGCTTTTAGACACCACTTGTCCTGGTTGCTTCAGAGTACTTTGGAGAGGCTCCATATCCAATTTTCCCTCTTTCTTTGGGGCTGCCCACACTTCTGGGTTCACTTCAGCATAGGCCTGGCCAGACATTTGACACAGAGGTACAACAGAACTGGCCTCTGTATCACCTTTTATAATATTAATTTGTGTTCCAAGTTTAGCAATCAAATCCCTTCCCAGTAAATCATGATAACAATTAGGAGCAAATAAAATTCATCCATTTCAAATCCATCTCCGAAATCTGCTAACAGTGGTTGAATAAAACCATACATCTTTCCCACTTATCCCCTCACTTATCAAACATATTTTTAGCATTTTTCCCCCTTAGGTCTAAGATTCAGAGTGCATTGAGAGGCCCCTGTGTCCATCAGGAGAGGCCTCCTCTCAATGCAGACCGACCTGAATGTTCTCAAGGGCTCCAGTGTGGAGGGTCCCTGGTGTGATGGGAGCTGTGACAGCCCTGCCAATCCATGTCCATCAAGGGGTGGACTTGCTGGTCCTGAGGGTGCTGCTGTCTGTGCTTGCAGTGTCCTTGTGCCCTGCAGCTGGAGCCCTGATTCCTTGCCAGGGGCTGTTTGGGTGGGCTGTCCCCTGCCGAGGAGGGCAATGCCTCTGCCGGGTGCTTGTGGCCGAGCCCGTGCCCTGGGTGCTGGGGCCCCCTTGGGCCCTGGGGCTGATCCCTCAGGGGCTGTAGGAACTCTGCCTTGGCCTTTGCCTTCAGCTTGGCCTTTTGCTGCTCCCTTCTTGCATTCACCTGCTGGGCCTTTGTGCCCAAGTGCTGCAGGGCCTTCTTCTGCCCCTCCTGCAGCCCCCCTCAGTGCCTGTGGGTGTTTGTCCTGCTTTACAAGACAGGTGTCTGCTTGGGAAGGCAGAAAAAGCCTCTCTTGGAATGGAGAATGCAAAGCCCCTCCCTCTTAATTTTTAGACTAGTGAAATCAAGGGTCTCTCAGGCAAAGCTATGGGAATAGGAATACCAGTTCTTTACTAGTGTGTAAATAAAGCAAACAAAGAACACCAGCTCCGGCAGTGCCAACAAACAGAGCCCGGAGCCAGTCCCGGCCTTTCGGCTGCGGCGCTTTCCCCTTGGGTGCAGTTCCGGGCACGGCCGGCAGGGGCGCTGGTGGCTCCCGCGGGGCAGGGCCGCGCATCCCTGCCATGGGAACCTCTCTTAACGGAAATAGAGCAATCCCTTCATCTAACTCTTTCACTTTTTTACCTTCTGTAGCCTTTCTCCCGTGTTTTGGGAAAGAATTTGGAGAGGGCTGCCTTTTAACTGAGCTCCTAGTGTTTCAATAAGGTGCTTCCTGGAGAGAGAGAGAGTTTCCCTGTACAGCTGGAGCTGTGATTACCAAGGGGATGTAACTCAGAGCAGGCCGGGGTCAGGGGAGGATATCCCGCCGAGGCTCGGTGGGAGTGTGGGCAGGGTCTGCTGCCGGAATCGGCAGAGGGGGATCTTCCCGTGGAGGCCGAGCCGGAGCGTGGGCAGCCCCCACATGGCTTATGGCGGCTGATCCGGCAGCTCCCGGCAGAGAAAAGGCAGGTGGGAGACCCCGGCAGCAGCAGCGGCGGTGCCCAGCGCAGCTGGCACGGGCAGGGCAGCCGGGGATGGGATGGCTGGGACCCGCCCTCGGTGCGGTCGGCGCGGTGGCCTCGGCCCAGGCGGCAGGACAGAGCAACCCCCATCTTCCCCAGCATGGCCGGCAGAGCGGCCGCGGGCCGGGCAGTGGGAGCAGGGCACACAAATTCACCGCCAGCGCCGGGGCAGGTGGAGCTGCCCTGGGCAGTGAGCCTGCACCTGGGATGGAAACCGGGGCAGGCGGAGCTGAGGCGGGCAGCGAGCTGGGACCCGGGACAGGCGCCTCGGCCGCGAACGGAGGGGGCAAGAGCTGCAAAGGATCCCACTCTCTTTCTGATTTTTCCTCTTGTTCCCCTCCCTTTCATTTCCCCTTTTTCTTTCCTTGTTTTGTCTCGGGTGTTGCTGATACTTTAAAGATTTTTATTCTCCTAAAATCTCCTGTCTAACCTATGGCATGTTCTCTTTCTTCTAGATTAAACGGGTTTTTTTACAAATAAATCCAGAACCTAACAAATCTTAACTTCTGCTTGGATACTTTGAAAAGGTCGACAAGCTAACTCACGACCTCCTGATGTTGTTTTTCTCATCACCTTTTTATTTATCCTTTGGCAAATTAAGCATCTTTCAGTAACTTGCTTTGCTCCTCCAAAAATCCCAGTGCAGCCATAGTTCCTTAAAAAATGATCACACAAAGCTTGAGTACCAATGGGTTTTCTGATGCATGTCTTCTAATATTTTCCTAGTAAGCCCATTTTATTAAGTAATTGTCTTCCATCAAGAAGATTCCATTTCCTTGATTTATCTTGTTCACTTCCTATCTTGTTTGATTCTTTTTTCTCGTCTTCCGTAACCTTTGGAATTTCCAGTTTTTCCTCGTTTGGAGTTAATATTAACATAACTCTTTCAGCTCCATTTTCTGCGGCATCCTTAGCTTTGTGATGTGCCCCCAGTTTGCCCAGTTTGCCTCTCCTTTGGCCCGGGCCGGGTTCCCCCCGCCCGCAGCGGCTGGGAGCAGCCGAGAGCCCCGCGCTGCCCATGCCGACCTGTCCCGGCTCCATCACCGCTGCTGCCGCGGGCTGCGAGGGCTGCGGGAACGGGGCACCGAGGGTGTGGCTGCTGCTGGGGGAGGAGGAGGAGACAGGGAAGGGCAGGGATGAAGGGGGAGGATGAGGGGGAGATAAGACAGAGCAGAAGGAGGAGGGAGGGGGAATGGAGGAGGAGGAGCAGGAGGAAGAGGAAGAGGAGGGACAAAGGCGGATGGAGGCTGAGCTGAGGGAGCCAGGCCGTCCATCCCTGCCTGAATTCGCAGCCCCCACCTGTGGGATCATCGCCCCCCCCATGGCTCCGGTGAGTGGGGAGGGGGAGCTGGGCCCGGATATCCCGGGGGCTCCCTGGGTTGGGTTTTTGGGGGGATGTTTGGGGAATGAAGAAGTCCAAGGCTGAGCGGAAAAGGCCCCTTGGGGGGACATCGGGGGGTGGCGGTGGCGGCTGCCGGCAGAGGCAGCCTGGAGGAGCAGAGCCCTGTGTGCCCCAGGAGCCCAAAGTGGGGAGCCCAGAGAGGGGGGAGCACCGCCATTGGCGGGAGCCTCAAGAGCCTGGAGAGGGGCAGGGGGGACTCCTTGGACCTGCTGCAGCCCAGAGCAGAGAATGAGGGGAGAAGGGAGCCCGGGAGCCCAAAGAGCCCCGGCATCCCGAAATGGGGAGAGCGAAGCGGGGGGAGCTTTTGGCATTGCTGGGACTGCCAGCAGCCTGGGCAGGGCGGGCACCGAGGAGAAGGGGGACCCCCAATCCAAGCGTGACCCCAGCAGCTGGGACAGGGGGGAACCCCCGAACTCGAGAGGGGAGGGACCAGGGACAGGGAACTCCTGGGAGGCTTTTTCAGGGCTGAGTCTTGGTGTTTGGGAGGTTTTTCGGGAACCCAGAAGGCCAGTGACTTGTAGAGATGGAGTCGGGCAGAGGGACCTTCAAACTCAATGTGTGTTGGGGAAGATGAAACAGGAAAGCCTTATAAATATGATTGTCTGGCAAAAGATTTTGAGAATATAGAAAGTATAAGGAAGATTGAAATGAAAGCAAGCTTTGAGATCCCTCAGTTAGTGAACAACTGGAAAACAATGGTGTGGCCCAACTGAAGGTAATCCCCTTTTGATGAAACAACTCCCTCTGCTTGCAGACAGATCCAAGGGTCAGAGCAGACCCTACTAGCTCAGCAGAAGGGGTCCAAAGAGGAGTTTTTAGGGTTTAAAATGTAACACAGTATGGTGATGTAGTGATTCTTACAGGCTGTATATAAATGCTCTAGGATTTGTATCTTGTACTAGATTGGCTAGTGAGAAATAGAATATTCAACACAGAAGAAGATTTACTGTAGTGTAACGGGAACCTTACTCTCTTACGCTCTTCCCCTCTTACTCTCTTACCCTCTCATCCTCTCTACCCCTCTCTTCTCTCGGGCCTGCTCCGAGCTGTGCCTGGCAGCTCCAAGCAGGGCCCTGCACCCAGGCCCTTTGCAATAAACCGCAAGTTCCAGGGCCTGGCTGCAGAGATCTCTCGTCTCCGTCCGTCCCGACCGTCCTACCCCCCGACGCTCCTACAAACGCGCTCATCCCTTGTTTTCCACAAACCAGGATTTCCCATTGGCAACCCCAGGGAGGCTGCGAGGAAGAGGAAGATGCCCCGGGACACTGAGGCAGGTGAGGAGGAAGTCAGTGCCCCTTTCCCCTCTGTGCTGCTCCATCTCCCAGCCCAGCAGGGCCCCCGGCTGCAGCTCAGCCCTGGGGGGATCTCCTTGCCCTTGCCTGTGGCACGGAGGCAAATCCCATTCTGTCCTTGTCCTTCCTCCCCCAGAGCAGGAGCTGAGCATGGAGAGCAGGGAGGACAAATGCCCGCGGCAGAACCTGGTGGCAGAGGCCGTTTTGAGCAGCTCCACGGTGCAGGAAGCCAACGGGGAGGAAAAGCCCCGGAGCTGCCGCACGAGGAGGGGCTGCAAACGCAGATGGCGGGGATGTGAGGGGGAAAGAGCCAGCCCGGGCCGGGAAGGCGGCCAGAGATGGAGCCAGAGCTCGGAGCTGGTGCTCCATGAGCAGCTCCATGATGGGGAGAAGCCCCACAGGTGCGTGGAGTGTGGGAAGAGCTTCAGGTGGAACTGCGACCTGATCAGGCACCAGAGGATCCACACTGGGGAGAGGCCCTATGAGTGTGGGGAGTGTGGGAAGAGCTTCAGCGACAGCTCCACCCTGATCAGGCACCAGAGGACCCACACTGGGGAGAAGCCCTATGAGTGTGGGGAGTGTGGGAAGAGCTTCAGCAACAGCTCCACCCTGATCAGGCACCAGAGGACCCACACTGGGGAGAAGCCCTATGAGTGTGGGGACTGTGGGAAGAGCTTCAGCAACAGCTCCACCCTGATCATGCACCAGAGGACCCACACTGGGGAGAAGCCCTACGAGTGTGGGGACTGTGGGAAGAGCTTCAGCAACAGCTCCACCCTGATCATGCACCAGAGGACCCACACTGGGGAAATGCCCTTTGAGTGTGGGGACTGTGGGAAGAGCTTTAGGTGCAGCTCCAGCCTGATCATGCACCAGAGGATCCACACTGGAGAAAGGCCGTACAAGTGTTCCGAGTGTGGGATGTGCTTCAGCCACAGCTCCAGCCTGATCAAGCACCAGAGGACCCACACTGGGGAGAGGCCCTATGAGTGTTCCAAGTGTGGGAAGAGGTTTCTGACCAGCTCCCATCTCCTCCAGCACTATCAGAGTCACACAGAGGAGAGGCCCTTCCAATGCCCTGAGTGTGGGAAGGGATTCAAGTACAAGTCCACCCTCATCACCCACCGGCGCATCCACACTGGGGAACGGCCCTACGAGTGTGATAAATGCAGGAAGAGGTTTCAGATGAGGTCCCGTCTCCTCCGGCACTATTGGATTCACAGAGAGGAGAGGCCCTTCCAGTGCCCTGACTGTGGGAAGGGATTCAAGCGCAACTCCACCCTCATCACCCACCGGCGCATCCACACAGGGGAGAGGCCCTACGAGTGTCCCCAGTGTGGGAAGAGCTTCTCCAGCAGCTCTAACTTGACCCAACACCAACGGAGGCACCAGTAAGGGAAGCCCTGCGAGTGCCCCGAGTGCGGGCAGAGCTTCGTGCGCTGCTCCAGCTCCATCCCCCACTGGAGGAGGCACTTTGGGCACAGCCCTGGTCACTCACATTCCCTGTGATCCATGTTGGGACCACACCTGGCTGCTTCTCCTTTTGGTTTGACCTTAATGTTTCTCTCTTTTGCATCTCTTTGCACTGCAAAAGCCAAGAGGGATGGATCTGTCACCTCAAAACCACTCAAATCCCAGTGAAAACAGCTCAATCTTACCCCAAAAGTGCGCACACCCACCTGAAAAATCTCAATCCCACACCAAACTCACTCAATTCTACAGTCGCCAGGCTGAGACGGGTGAGGGGGGAGATTGGGAAAAGTGGGATCCCATTTTGGAGCGGTGGGATGGGGATTGTGTGGGGCTGGGTGTGTGGAATGTATTCGATAGCAAACAGAACTCTCAGACTTACTGATTTCTCTCCCATTCATGTTCAGTCCGTTGCAGCCTCCCAGAGCGTCCCCTCACAGTTGCCGCCCTTGGCCTGAGCCCGCCCCTTTCCCCTCACGGTTCCCGCCCTTTCCCTGCCCCCTTTCCTTCAGGGTTCCAGCCGGTTAGGGGAGAGGAGCAGGGGGAGGGGAGATGGAAGAGGAGGGATGAAGGCAGAGAGAGAGCAGCGATGGAAGGAGGAGAAGGAGGTGGGGTCAGTGAGGAGGAGGAGGAGAAGGGATGGAAGGGGAGGGATGGAAGAGGAGAAGAAGGTGGGGATAACACAGAGGAATGGGAGGGGGGATGGAAGAGGAGGAGCAGGAGGAAGAGGAAGAGGAAGAGGAGGGACAAAGGCGAATCGAGGCTGAGCTGAAGGAGTCGCGCTCGAGCCCTGCCTGAATTCACAGCCCCCACCTGTGGGATCATCGCCCCCCCCATCGCACCAGTCAGCGGGGAGGGGGAGCTCGGCCTGGATATCCCGGGGGGTCCCTGGGTTGGGGTTTTTGGGAGATGTTTGGAGAATGAAGAAGTCCAAGGCTGAGCGGAAAAGGCCCCATGGGGGGACATCGGGGGGGTGGCGGTGCCGTCCTGCCGGGGACGCCCTGAGGGGATCTCCTTGCCCTTGCCTGTGGCACAGAGGCAAATCCCATCCTGTCCTTGTCCTTCCTCCCCCAGAGCAGGAGCTGAGCATGGAGAGCAGGGAGGACAAATCCCCGCGGCAGAACCTGGTGGCAGAGGCCGTTTTGAGCGGCTCCATGGCGCAGGAAGCCAACGGGGAGGAAAATCCCTGGAGATGCGGCACAAGGAGGGGCTGCAAATGCAGATGGCGGGGATGTGAGGGGGAAAGAGCCAGCCTGGGCCGGGAAGGCGGCCGGAGATGGAGCCAGAGCTCGGAGCTGGTGCTCCATGAGCAGCTCCATGATGGGGAGAAGCCCCACAGG
Organism: Agelaius tricolor; assembly: GCF_023055355.1. NCBI lineage: Eukaryota > Metazoa > Chordata > Aves > Passeriformes > Icteridae > Agelaius > Agelaius tricolor. Next base: position 1,084,277 of record NW_027269317.1, on the reverse strand, counting down.
TGCGTGGAGTGTGGGAAGAGCTTCAGGTGGAACTGCGACCTGATCAAGCATCAGTGCATCCACACTGGGGAGAGGCCCTACGAGTGTGATAAATGCAGGAAGAGGTCTCAGACCAGCTCCTGTCTCCTCCAGCACTATTGGATTCACAGAGAAGAGAGGCCCTTTCAGTGCCCTGACTGTGGGAAGGGATTCAAGCACAACTCCACCCTCATCACCCACCGGCGCATCCACACAGGGGAGAGGCCCTACGAGTGTCCCCAGTGTGGGAAGAGCTTCTCCAGCAGCTCTAACTTGACCCAACACCAACGGAGGCACCAGTAAGGGAAGCCCTGCGAGTGCCCCGAGTGCGGGCAGAGCTTCGTGCGCTGCTCCAGCTCCATCCCCCACTGGAGGAGGCACTTTGGGCACAGCCCTGGTCACTCACATTCCCTGTGATCCATGTTGGGAACACACCTGGCTGCTTCTCCTTTTGGTTTGGCCTTAATTTTCCTCTGCTTCACCTTCATCCTTTAAAAACACCCCAAGCTGTGTTAAATGAAGGAAATTGATTGAATATATCTGAAGTTCCATAATTTTTCAGTTGTTTTAGAGGGAATTTAGGATTTGGGGACAGGTTCTTTGTGGAGTGCTGCTGTTGCTATGAGGCAGGAATTTGATCTCACCCTTCTTGTGTTGCTGAGAACTCCTCCCCTGACCCAAACCCCAACTCCACCTTTGGGATACCCTATAAAAACTCCATGGTCCTGCCTTTGCCCTGTCTTTAGGGGGTAAGAAATGAATTCCCAAAGGATCAGCCCTTTTCCCACTGGATTCCCAGAGGATCAGCTGTTTCCCCACTGGATTCCCAAAGGATCAGCCTTTTTCCCACTGGATTCCCAAAATTTCAGCTTTTTCCACTGGAGTCCCAGAGGATAAATCTTTTCCCACTGGATTCCCAGGGGATCAGCCCTTCTCCCACTTGATTCCAAAGGATCAGCCTCATTCTCTGCTGGATTCCTAGAGGATCAAGCTTTTCCCACTGGATTCCCAAGGATCAAGCTTTTTTCCACTGGATTCCTAGATGATCAACGTTTTTCCACTGGATTTCCAGATGATCAACGTTTTCCCACTGGATTCCCAGAGGATCAGCCTTTTCCCACTGGATTCCCAGAGGATCAGCCCTTTTCCCTGTTGCCTCCGTTTGAGGCGTGACGGCCTGGATCGGGAATGGCACGGCAGCAACCCTCCTGCCGCTCGGACCAAGTACTCGCATGCACCAAGGTGGTGGACGGTGAATGGCGTTTATTGACGGTTCCACGGGGTTATAGATAACGGGGGTTAACGGCCAACAAAACGGGGGCTAAGTAACTTTAACGGCAAAGGGGAGGGGTTCTGTCTGCCCCAACATCGCGAGATCTTGAGGTCGGTCCCTAATCTCCCACATTTCCCACTGGATAAATCTTTTCCCATTGGATTCCAAGAGGATCAACCTTTTTCACTGGATTCCCAGGGGATTCTGACTCTGTCACTGTTTTTTTTGTTTGTACTACTGCATTTGTATTTTTAATTTTTCCTAATAAAGAACTGTTATTTCTACTCCCATATCATTGCCTGAGAGCCCCTTAATTCCAAAATTAATTGTTATTTTAATTTAGTAGTAGTAGTAGTAGTAGTAGTAGTAGTAATACTAGTAGTAGTAATAATCAAAGGGAGAGGGTTTAAATTTTCAATTTCAGTGGAGGCTCCTGAAATGGGGAAGCACCCCCAAGGATGAGCCATGTAAAATAGTTCCTGAAATATGTAAATGAGTTTATGGATATGCATGAGGGTCTATGAATATGCAACAGGCTGATGTAATTAAAACCAGATTAATTAAGAGGTGTCCCCAAAAATAACTGGGGGGTCTTGGTGGCCATAACAACCTTTGCTCAATGGTCCTTGTCTCCCATGACATCAGCCTGTTGCATATTCATAGACCCTCATGCATATCCATAAACTGCTTTACACATTCTAGGAACAAACTTGGCTTCATCCTGTTTGGGGGTCCCACCCCCCTCCCAGCTCAGTTTTGGGATACCCTACCCCTCCGAGCTTAATTTGGGGGTCCCATCCCCCTCCCAGCTCAATTTTGGTGTCCCACCCCCATCTTTTCCCCACTCTCCCTCCCCTTTCCGATCGTTCCACGAATCCCCTCCCCCGTGTTTGGTTTTGGGGGCTGCAAGCCCGTCCTACTCCGTTTTGGGGTCCCGACCCCGTGTTGCATTAATTTGGGGTCCCCAGCCCATCCCCAGGGTCACCTTCCCCCCCTCCCCAAATTCCTCACCTCGCAACTGATGAGTCATCAGCGAGACACGCTCTGATTGGCTGGAAATTACCCCGCGCGGTCTGTGAGTGTTTACCGCACTGAGAGGCCTTGGTCTGTGCCTGGCAACTGATGAGTCAGAGTCGGGCCGGGCGCTGATTGGCTGTAAATCGCTGAGCGGGGCCAGTGCTCTGAGTTTCTGCCCAGCAAGTGGATCGTCATCAGTGCTGCGCGTTCTGATTGGTCGGGATCTGTTTTGGGGTGGGGACGGGAGGAACTGAGGTTACTTGGGGTTTCTTTGGGTTTATTTAGGGATTGTTTGAGGTTGATTTGGGGCAATTTATGGACTATTTGGGGTTTATCTTGGGTTTTACTTGGTTTATTTCTGTTTATTTGGGTTTATTTGGAGATATTTGGGTTTATTTGAATGTATTTGGGTTTGTTTTGGCTTATTTGGGTTTACTTAGGTTGATTTGGAATTATTTGGGGTTCTTGGGGTTTATGTTGGTGTATATGGCTTTTTTTAGGCGTACTTGAAATCATTTGGGGTTGTTTGGGGTTGAATTTGGGGTTTTATTTTTTTTGTTTTTTGGGGGTTATTTGTAATTCTTTCCGCTGATTTGGGTGACTTTTAGGTATTGTTTGGTGTTATTTGGGATTATTTGGGGTTTATTTCAAGTGTTTTTGGGGTTATTTGGGGTCATGTGGGGTCAAAAAATCCAGGAATGTTTCTCCTGCAAAGAACGGGAATTTTTCCTTAAAAATCCGAGAGATTTTTGCCCAAAAAAATGGGAATGTTCCCTTAATAATTCCGGACATTTCCCAGCCAATAGCGGCACGGCTCGCCCCAAACAGTCCAATCATCTCCCAAATTAACGAATCACGGCGCAACCTGCCCAAAACGAACGAATCACCGTGGGTCTCCCCTCAGGAACACCGGCCTCCCCGTGCGCCGATCCAACCAATCACCGCACGTCTCCCCTCAGACACGCCCACCTCTCACACGCTGAATCAACCAATCAACGCAGGTCTCCCCTCAGCTACTCCCGCCTCTCTCGAGCTGAACCAACCAATCACTGGGCGTCTCCCCTCAGCAACTCCCGCCCTCCCCGCAGCGGTCCAGCCAATCAGAGCTGAGTCCGAAGCGGCGACCCCTGACCCCGGGGCTGAGCATGGAGCGGGCGCCCCCTCCCCTCCAACCGTCCCCCGGGACCCCCTCAGGGACCCCCGGGAGCCGCCCCGGGCTCGGGCGGGTCCTGCGGGAGGCGCTGGAGAGAGCGGGGGAGGCGCTGGGAGAGGACGGGGGGGGCTCCGGGAGCTGCTGAGGAGGCGCAGGAACAGGTGAGGGATCCTGGAGGGGTCGTGAGGGGAATTTGGGGAGGGGTCTTGAGGACGTTTGGGGGGGATTTGGGGAGGGTCTTGGGGGGAACTTGAGGGGGATTTAGCGGGGTCTGGGGGTGCTGTGGGGGCTTTAGGGGGGAATTTGGGGAGGGATCCTCGGGGGGTGTCACGATCCGTCCTCACGGACGGGTTTCGTGATGGTTCGTGGATTTGATCTCAGGGTGCAAAAAGAACCGACACAGTACAAGGGAGTTTGCAATGATAATCGAAACAAATGCACCTTTATTGAATGACCACAGCAAAATGCGATAGAGGGATTAAGGGAGAGAAAAAGATAGAGGAAGAGAGAGACAAAAGAGAGAGAGAGAGAGAGAGAGAAAGAGAGGGATAGAGCTACCAAACGTAGAGACGAAGTCCTTTGGTCCAGTCCAGTCAAGGATCCGCCTGTTACGTCGGGGAGATCTCGAAGTCTCTCGCTAACTCAGAGGTTTTTATTATGATAACTGTATTGGAAATTGCCGGGGAGGGGGGAAACAGATACAATAAGGAATAGATGTAACAGGTAGTCCATGTTCTCAGCAGTAAACGAGAGCCATTGTATTCTTGGTCCAGCGGTCACAACCTGCAGGCAAACATCTCGCTTTGGTCAGCTTGCCTCCCCCACACACCTGCCCCGGGCTGGGGGTTTCAGTGCCAGTCCTTGGAAGGAGCAGAGGGGCCTTTTCACATGGGGATTTCATGTCTCAGTCCTTGATGGAGAGGCTCCTTACATCTCAGTCTGTCTGTCACGGTGGTTGTAAAACAGGTGAGGGTCTTCTGTGGGGGGACCACCCAGAACTCAGGAGAATCCAGCCAGGCCGAGAGGTGGGACAGCTCCCAAGGCTGTTGTTGCACAAAGGGCACGGTGCTTCCTTCTTCTTCTCATTGGGCTCAGTGCAGCACACAGCAAACAGCACCTGTGCAAACAATGGCTTGGCAACGCTCTCAGGTCTCAGGCACATGACTTTCTCCTTTGGAGCCAGAGATTTAAGACAGGGGGGGGTCTTCTCTTCAGTGGTCCCCCAGTGATGATCGTGAGGCAGATGAGGGAAAATTCGGACAGACTCTCACATGACCCCGTGACTCACGGCTGTCTTGAGGGATCCTCATCAGCAGAACTCTGGAGTGTCGCTGATGGGTCTTTATGACTTGCTGTACATTGGTAGTGTACTTGAAAATGTAGAGACAGTATGAGAGAGAGAGAGAGAAAGGAGGAAAAGAAAGGATCGGAAAAAGAGGGGAAAAAGGGAGACAATAAACAAACATACTTAATATTGAATCTAACAGTATTATTTTCATAACAATTTACAAGTGGTTAATTAATTAAAATAGTATTATTTTTATAACAATTCTCAAATTGGCAAAACAAATCACAAATAATCAAAAGGAAAAAGCAATAAACAAATCATAATACAAGCATTAACTTAAAAATGATTGTCTAAAATAATTCACTAAAAGTGGAAAATAATTTTCACAAAATCATAAATGGAAATTAAGGATTATTCCAAAACTCATATGCTTCATTCATAATTGCCTTGTGTCAAAGGCTTGGGGATGTCCACAGTGCATAGGACATCAGCCAAGTTGTGTGCATTAACTATAGACGTCAATCTTGTCAGCTGTTTCATGCTCCAATTCATAACAAATGGGACTGCTGATAAAATAAAACCAAGCAGAATTGGTATCAAAAGGATAACAATGGGATGACACAGACTGCTCAGGACACCCGTGGCAGTAGGAGACCACCTAAAAGAGTATCCCACCCCCTGTGCTCGGCATCTTTCTCCACCCTTTCCATGACACGGGGTATCTGTCTCACATTGTGATGAACAGTCACCAGGGCTTTCTGTGCGTTTTTCTCAATCTTCTCAAGGATTTCAACTAAGTCTCGATGGAGCAGCAGTTGTCTTACCAAAGTGAGATCCATCCCAATAGGAGTAGGCATCAGTTTGTGAATCAGTGTGTAGTTGGATTGCAATGGGTAGTGAGAGGTAACTGGAGCTTCATAAGAGAAATCCCATCCTGCAATCTTGGTAAAGTTCCAAGCACAGAAATTTGAAAGATTTTTAGTATCTACTACCATGTTTTCTACAAATACAAAATGACAAGCAGTTCTAAGCATGCACATCTATTGCCTATGTATGTAAGGACTGTTTCAGAAGTTTCATTAGGATGAATTTCAAAATGACAGATATTTTGCTCTGTGTCTGAACAAATGTCTTGAGCTATAATTGCATTGCTTTCACAGATGAGCCCTTGTTGTTCTCGGACAATACAAGATTCCAAATTAACAGTTTGCCATTTCTCACCAATTTGACGGGCCCATTCTCTATGGGATAGAGAACAGCTCCGCTGTAATTCAGTTCTAATGCTATAACAGGGAAAATCAAATGCTCTGAGGCATTGTGTATGGTTAACACAAAAGCTGTGGCTGTATTTGCAATGGGCTCATAGGTAAAATTCACCAGGTTCCACCAGGATTGGAATTCTCTTTCAAAGTCAGTGGCACTGTCCCAAATTATTTTCCGAATTTCAGTGGGAAAAGTGCCTTCTTCACCTTCTCTTATAATTGAGGCAGCAACTGACTGCATCCACAATTGTGCCTGGATACAGCTGAGAGCCAAAGAAACGTTGTTTTGTGTAGCACCAAGTGCATCAATTATCAATTTGTGATCATTTACATTTACCTTTTCCCAAGCCAACCACAAACAATCCCCCTTCCCAGGCTGTGTACCTTTTTTCAGTATCTCTGAAACCACGGGAATAAAAACCAACAGGCTTTGTCAGACCCTCAGGACCCCGCTGCCGTATATGAACGGAAAGCTGTGAGGAGGCAAATCCGTATTCCAGCTGAAAGGGATCTGTGGGATGGACAGGGTCCAGTGCTTGGTGTGCTGTCACTTCAAAAATCAGTAATTGCAATGTTTCCTCCTGAAAAGAAGTCCAATCCCATGTTATTCTTTTTCTCAGCAAGACATAAAGGGGAACAAAAGGGTCATTCTGGTTCCTGAGAGGTTTATCTGGTCTATCTATAGGAGACATAGCTACTGTGGTTTTCTGAAGGAGAATTGCTGTAGGTTTAAGTGTTCCTGGAAGCCCTTGAATGAGAGCTCATATTTTCAGGCTTTACAGGTGATTGCATTGGTGACTCAAAACTGGGAATTTGTTGGATTGGCGGAAGAAATGCGGCACTCAATATGAGTGATCAGCAAGTCTCCAACTTTATTGATAGCTCACATATATTTATATTGGTATTAATGTGGCTTATACATATTGCAAAGCTGAGCTCATTATTGGTTAATGACTTCTCGGTCAACCACGCCTACTTCTATATTCTTCTGGTTATTTTGTTACTACTTCTACATTCTCGTGGTTATTCTGCTGAAACTATCCTCATATTTTTGGCAAGAGATCCTCTCCTCTATCCTGTTGTTGCACCAAGGGCACAATGTCCTTGTCAGTGGTTGGGCACTGACTGCTGAATCCTAGACTTGCCTCCTTCTAACTTAACCAACGCTATTATGTCGACGTGACGTTTCTCAGCTGGCCAGCTGTCCACAAAGCTCTCCACATTTCCCCCGTTTTTCTGTTGAACAAGCATGGTCTGATTAAATGCAGCAGATACCATCTTTTGCACCATGTTCTGTAGGCATATGCAAAAACACGGCAAAATTAATACTACTAACAAAGCTATAATGCCCACTATAATGCTGACCTTAACAATAGAGCGTAACCATGATCCCAGGCCTAAAGATTTGAGCCATCCATCAATACCAAAGCCTGATTCTACCTGTAGGTTTCCAGTTAACCGCTCCAGTGTGGAGAGCTTTGTGGACAGCTGGCCAGCTGAGAAAGGTCACGTCGACATAATAGCGTTGGTTAAGTTAGAAGGAGGCAAGTCTAGGATTCAGCAGTCAGTGTCCAACCACTGACAAGGACATTGTGCCCTTGGTGCAACAACTGGATAGAGGAGAGGAACTCTTGCCAAAAATATGAGGATAGTTTCAGCAGAATAACCACAAGAATGTAGAAGTAGTAACAAAATAACCATAAAAATAAAGAAATAGGCGTGGTTGACCGAGAAGTAATTAACCAATAATGAGCTCAGCTTTGCAATATGTATAAGCTTCATTAACACCAATATAAATATGCGTGAACTATCAATAAAGTTGGAGACTTGCTGTTCACTCATATTGTGTGCCGCATTTCTTCCGCCGATCCAACAGGATCTGAGAGTGCAAAACCCGACATAGCCATGGGGGGTTTGCAGTGATAATCAAAACAAATGCACCTATATTGAAACAACCGCAGCAAAATGCGTTCAGGAGGAATTGGGGGTAAAAGGGAAAAATAAGGAGAAGAGGAAGGGAGAGAAAAGAAAGGTTTATAGGTACCAAACATCGAACAGCAAAGTCCTTCGATGTCCTGCCCATGGAGCTCACCAGGTCACGTCTGGGGAGATCTCAGGGGTGCAGCTCATCCCAACTCTAATTATCCTCTGTTCTGATGGGGGAAGGGGATGAATCTTGAAACCAAATCAAAGGCAGTCTATTGTATTTTCAGGGGGAAAAATGGTATTTGGGGAAGGGTGCACACAGTCCATGTTCAGCAGTGGGCGAGAGCCATTGTCTTCTGGTCTACTGCTCACACCTGCAACATCCATCTCACTTTGGCCAGCTTGCCTCCCCCACACCCCCCCGGGTTGGGGGTTTCAGTCCCAATCCCTGGAAAAAGTGAGAGGGGTCTTTTCACATGGGGGTTTCATGTCTCAGTTATTGATGGAGGCTTCTCACATCTCTGTCTGTCACAGTGACTATAAACGAGTGAGGGTCCTCTCTGGGGGACCACCCAAAAATTCAGAAGAAGTCCAGCCAGGCCAAGAGGTGGGGAAAAATTCCAGAATTTTTCACAGTGCCCCCTTCTTCTTTTCATTGGGCTCAGTGTAGCACACAGCAAACACACCAGGGAACAACAGCACAGCAACACTCTCAGGTCTCGGGGCCCTCGGTGTGAACCTTTCTCCTACAGGGTCAGAGATTGCGGACGGGGGGGGGCTTTTCTTCAGTGGTCCCCAATGACGATCGTGAGGCAGATGAGGGAAACTTCGGGCAGAGCCTCACACCCACATCCCGCAGTGAGTGGGGAGGGGGAGCTCAGCCCATGTTAGGAGTCTTTAAATGATTTAAAATAACTACTAATTTTAAATTTTAATAAAACTTGAGTGAAATTAATTAAAACGTCCATATAATTAAAATTTATATAATTTTAAAATATAAATTAATAATGGTTAATAATTTCTTTGATCTCTTGTTAATAAAATTTTGCTTCTAAAGTGGAGTGGGACAAAGGGATCTGAACAGAAAATCCTGAACAAGCTCAGTCCCAGAAAATCGGGGTTAAATGTGAAATGAGAAGCTCTGATTGGCCGGCCCAGCACAGCCCAACTTTCCAGTCCCTCCCAGTCCATTCCCAGTCCCTCCCAGTCCATTCCCAGTCCCTCTCCAGCCCAGCCCTCCCCTCTCTCTCCCAGTGCCCCCCAGCTGATCCCAGTGTGTCCCCGCTCTCTCTCTCTCTCTCTCTCTCTCTCTCCCAGTGCCCCCCAGCGTGTCCATCTCGCTGGTGCCCCCCTCGAGCTCCCAGCCCGGCCCCGCCTGCTCTGCTCCGTGATGGATTTCTACCCTGCTGCCATCCAGGTGAGGTGGTTCCAGGGCCAGCAGGAGCTCTCGGAGCACGTGGTGGCCACCGACGTGGTCCCCAACGGGGACTGGACCTACCAGCTGCTGGTGCTTCTGGGAATCTCCAAAAATCACGGGAAAACGGGGGTTTAGGAACATCCAGACCCCCAAAATCCTGGAAAAAGGAGAATTCGACCAGAGCCAACACCCCAAAATTATGAAAAAGGGGGAAAAATCCTGAAAAAAACCCCCAAAAAATCAAAAATATCCACAAAAAATCACAAAAAAACCCCAAAAGCCCGCCAAAAAATTTGAGATAGATTCCTTTAGCCCCTTAATTTCCAAAATTAAAAAAATTCCAGCGAACCCCAAAACAGCGACCCCTCCTAAAACCCCGTCTTGGACGCCAAGAATTGGGGTCAGGGCCAGGGCCAGCAGCGGCAGCAGCCGGGGGAGGCTCTGCGCTCCGTCCATGGCTCTCCGGGCACAGCGGGAAGGGTCGGTGCTGCTGCCAGGAACGCGGATCCAAACTGGGGGCACTGGGAACCGGGGAGCAGCACCCCAAAAAGCGGTCAGCCAATGGGAGAGCGGGTTGTATGGCGCGTCACGTGTTGCCGGGTAGAGGGTTCAGAAATTGAGCTCCCTTAGAAATTTTGACCAATCAGAGCGAAGAATGTTTGTGACTCATTAATTGCTGGGAAGAGGGTCTGGAAATCGCGTTCCGAACGGAATTGGCCAATCAGAGATCGCAAAAAAATAGCTCGGCCAATGAGACCGAACCTATAAAAAAGCACAACCAATGAAAGCGCGGCCAAAAACCACGCCCGACCAAGCAGGGAACGCGTCCCTCATGACCCCGCGCTGCTCCGGGCTGGTTCTCCCAGTTGAGCGCGGTTGGTTTGGGGTGGAGGTCGCTGCCCATGGGGCGAGGGGCGGCAGCTGGGGCCCTACTGGTGGCACTGGTGGTGCTGGGAGCCCCCCCGGCTGCGGGCGCGGAGCTCTCGGGTGAGCGGGGGGCGGGAGGCGCTGGGACAGGGTGGGAGAAGGGGGAAAAGGGGGCGAAGGGGGGAGCCCGGAATGGAGGGGGAGGAGGAGGGGACCTCCCAAAGGGAGAGCGGGAGGGGCTGAGGGGTGGGGGGAGGGGAGGGAGGGGTGGGAGAGGGTGGAGAAGGGGGAAAAGGGGAGGGGACCCGAAAACTGAGCCCGAGGGGGCTGGGGATTGGGGAATTTTTTTTTTAAAGAGTGGAAAATAGGCAAAATGGGGGAAATGGGACCTCAAAAATTATATCGGGAGAGGATGGACGTGGGAGAGGAGAGGATGCGAAAGGGGAAATGGGGGAAGGGCGGCAAAGAGGAAGCGGCAGCGCGGGCAGGAGGGTCCCGTGGCGGCCGTGGGGCACAGGGGGTGCGGGGCGGGGATCCGGGGTGGGCCCCGGAGCTCTGCGGGGTGCTGGGGGGGGCACCACTGAGCTGTGTCCGGCACTCACAGGGGTGTTCGTGAACCTGCAAAAGGGCGAGTGTCACTTCATTAACGGCACGGAGAAGGTGAGGTTGGTGCAGAGGTACATCTACAACCGGCTGCAGTACGTGATGTTCGACAGCGACGTGGGGCACTTCGTGGGGTTCACCCCCTTGGGGGAGAGGTGGGCCAAGAGCTGGAACAGCGACCTGGCCATAATGGAGGACATACGGGCTCAGGTGGACACGGTCTGCCGGCACAACTACCCGATTGCTGCCCCGTTCAGCGTGGAGCGCCGAGGTGAGCGCGGGGCAGAGCGTGTGCCCTCGGGCCCTGCCCTGCCAGTGACCATCCCAGGCAATCCCAGTCCCCACCAGTCCCTTCCAGTGTATTCCCAGTCTCCCTCCCACTCCATTCCCAGTACCCTTCCAGTCCATTCCCCATCCATCCCAGTCTTTCCCAGTCCCTCCCAGTCCCTCTCAGTCCATCCCAATCCTTCCAGTCCATTCCCAGTTCATCCCAATCACGCCCAGCCATTCCCAGTTCAATCCCAGTTCCCTCTCCAACTTCCACCCTCTCTCCCAGTGCCAAGTGCCCCTCCCATCTTTCTCAGTTCCACTCCAGTCCTCCCCAATCCGTCCCAGCCCGTCCCAGTCCCACCCAGCCCCTCCAACTCAGCTCCCAGTCGATTCCCAGTTCATTCCCAGTTCACTCTCAGATCTCCACCCACTCTCCCAGTACCCCCATCCCCTCCCACATCTCCCAGAGCCACCCCAGTTCCTCCGAGTCCTTTCCCAGTCCATCCCTGTTCATTCCCAGTCGCTCCTAGTCCTTTCCCAGTCCATCCCAGTTCATTCCCAGCCCATCCCAGTTCATTCCCAGCCCCGTCTTGTTCCTTCCCACTCATATTCAGTCCATTCCCAGTCCCTCCCAGTCCATTCCCAGTCCACCCCAGTCCATTCCCAGTCCACCCCAGTCCCTCCCAGTTGCCCCCATCGCGTCCATTTCAGCGACGCGTAAAGCTGACGCTTCTCAGCCAATCAGATCGCGTCTCTCTGGTGACTCCCCTGTTGCCAGGCAGACCCGCAGCGCCGAGTGCCCCGCGCTGGACTCGGCCTCGCAGCGCCGCGCCCTCAATTCCCAGTTCCTCCCAGTCCATCCCAGTCCCTCCAAGGCCATCTCCAATTCCTCCCCAGTCCCTCCCAGTCCATTCCCAGTCTCTTCCCAGTCCATTCCCAGTCTCTTCCCAGTCCATTCCCAGTTCACTCTCAAACCTCCACCCTCTCTTCCAGTGCTGCCCATCCCCTCCCATCTCTCTCAGTGCCAGCCCAATAAATCCCAGTCCATCCCAGTCCCTCTCAGTCCATCCCAGTCCCTCCCAGTCCATCCCAGTCTATTCCCAGTTCACTCCCAGACCTCCACCGTCTCTTCCAGTGTTCCCCATCTCCTCCTGCCTCTCTCAGCGCCACCCAACTCCCTCCCAGTCTACACCCAGTGCCCCCCAGTCTATTCCCAGTCCATCCTAGTCCATTTCCAGTCCACTCCCATTCCCTCAAAAACCTTCGCAGTGCCTTCCAGTCCCTCCCAGTCCATTCCCAGTTCCTCCCAGTCCATTCCCATTCCCTCCCAGTCCATTCCCAGTCCCTCTCCAGCCCAGCCCAGCCCTCCCCTCTCTCTCCCAGTGCCCCCCAGCTGATCCCAGTGTGTCCCCGCTCTCTCTCTCTCTCTCTCCCAGTGCCCCCCAACGTGTCCATCTCGCTGGTGCCCCCCTCGAGCTCCCAGCCGGGCCCCGGCCGCCTGCTCTGCTCCGTGATGGATTTCTACCCTGCTGCCATCCAGGTGAGGTGGTTCCAGGGCCAGCAGGAGCTCTCGGAGCACGTGGTGGCCACCGACGTGGTCCCCAACGGGGACTGGACCTACCAGCTGCTGGTGCTGCTGGAAACGCCGCCCCGGCGCGGGCTCACCTACAGCTGCCAGGTGGAGCACGTCAGCCTGGAGCAGCCCCTGAGCCGGCACTGGGGTACGGGGGAGCCCCCGGGGGCGCTGGCAGAGCCACTGGGCTGTGCTGGGAGCCACTGGGAGGGAGCTGGAGAGAGCCGGGCTGGGACTGGGAGAGGGGCTGGGGGCTGGGCAAGGGCTGGGAAGGGGTTTGGGGGATGCTGGGGAGGGTGGGATGGGGTTGGGGCGGTCCTGGTGGGCACTGGGAGGGACTTTGGGGGTTCTGGGTGTGACTGGGAGGGAGTTTGGGGGAGCTGGGTGTGACTGGGAGGGATCGCAGTGAGCCCGGAGGCGCTGGAAGGAGATCGGCCATGGCCAAGCAGGGCTCGCCATGAGCTCGGTTGTGCTGGGCACAGACTGGGAGGGCTCTGGCTGAGTCCTGCTGGGGCTGCCAAGGGACTGCGAGAGGCTTTGGGGCTCCTGGGGCGCTGGGGGCAACTGGGAGGGGGCTGTGGGATTCTCAGAGGGATGGGAGGGGCTTTGGTGGCTCCTGGCCAGGACAAAAAGGGATCCCGGGGAGGTTTCAGGGGGTCCTGGCTGGGCTGGGGGCCACAGGGAGGGCACTGGGAGGGGCTGGGGGTGTCCCTGAGAGGTTTTGGGGGTGCTGAGCCCTGCGGACCCCCCAGAGATGCCGCCGGACGCCGCCCGCAGCAAGATGCTGACGGGCATCGGGGGCTTCGTCTTGGGCTTCGTCTTCCTGGCGCTGGGGCTCGGCTTCTACGTGCGCAAGAAGGTCAGGGCGGGTGCCGGGGGTGGCGTCCCGGCCGTGGCGGAGCGTGTGCGCTCCCGCCGGGGCCCCCAGCCCGGTGTCACCCCCTTTTCTCTGCCCACAGAGCTCCTGAGCCGGCGGCGGCCGCAGCCCCTCCCCGTGGGCTCGGGCCCGGCCGGGACCCCCCGCTCCGTCCCCGCTCCGCTGATTTTGGGGGGGGTCCCGTGTCCCCCCCAGCCCCGCTGGCGCTCTGCCCCCGCCCAGTGCCTGCTCCCAGTGCTCCCAATAAAGCTTCCCAGTTGGCCCCGGGGCCGTGTATTGGGGGCGATGGGGGGGCTGGGCCCGGGGAGGGGGGAAGATGCGGAGCAGGAGGGAGGGGTCGCTGCCGGCGGATCCCGCCTTGCCCCGGTGCGGGCCGAGCTCTGTGCGCCGCTCCTGCTCCATCCGCCCTGGAAGGATCCACGCTGGACAATCCCGGGTCACCCGTGCTGGCCGCACACCCCGCTGGGCACTCTGCATCTTCCTGGCTCCCCCCGTTGACGCCTGGATGAAGGCCGGAGGATCCCCGCTGCTTCTTTGGTTGCGGCTCCTCTTCCTCATCTCTCGCTCCTCTTCCTCCTACCTCTCCTTCCCCGCTTCCATCGCTCCTCCCCCTTCCTCATCCCGCCTACTTCCCCTCGTCTCTCTCACGTCCCCCGCTCCTTCCTCCTCCTCCTCCTCCTCCTCCCGCTCCCCCCGGGCCCAGCCCCCACCCTTTCTCCCCCTCCCTTTGCCCAAATCCTTCCCCATCTTCCCCCCCCCCCCAACCCCCTCCCCATCGCCCCCTAATAAACGGCCCCGGGGCCAACTGGGAAGCTTTATTGGGAGCACTGGGAGCAGGCACTGGGCGGGGGCAGAGCGCTAGCAAGGCTGGGGGGACACGGGACCCCCCCAAAATCAGCGGAGCGGGGACGGAGCCGGGGGTCCCGGCCGGGCCCGAGCCCACGGGGAGGGGCTGCGGCCGCCGCCGGCTCAGGAGCTCTGTGGGCAGAGAAAAGGGGGTGACACCGGGCTGGGGGCCCCGGCGGGAGCGCACACGCTCCGCCACGGCCGGGACGCCACCCCCGGCACCCGCCCTGACCTTCTTGCGCACGTAGAAGCCGAGCCCCAGCGCCAGGAAGGCGAAGCCCAAGACGAAGCCCCCGATGCCCGTCAGCATCTTGCTGCGGGCGGCGTCCGGCGGCATCTCTGGGGGGTCCGCAGGGCTCAGCACCCCCAAAACCTCTCAGGGACACCCCCAGCCCCTCCCAGCGCCCTCCCTGTGGCCCCCAGCCCAGCCAGGAGCCCCTGAAACCTCCCCGGGATCCCTTTTTGTCCTGGCCAGGAGCCACCAAAGCCCCTCCCGTCCCTCTGAGGATCCCACAGCCCCCTCCCAGTTGCCCCCAGCGCCCCAGGAGCCCCAAAGCCTCTCGCAGTCCCTTGGCAGCCCCAGCAGGACTCAGCCAGAGCCCTCCCAGTCTGTGCCCAGCACAACCGAGCTCATGGCGAGCCCCGCTTTGCCATGGCCGATCTCCTTCCAGCGCCTCCGGGCTCACTGCGATCCCTCCCAGTCACACCCAGCGTCCCCAAACTCCCTCCCAGTCACACCCAGCGCCCCCAAACTCCCTCCCAGTCACACCCAGAACCCCCAAAGTCCCTCCCAGTCACACCCAGAACCCCCAAACTCCCTCCCAGTGCCCACCAGGACCCCCCAACCCCATCCCACCCTCCCCAGCCTCCCCCAAACCCCTTCCCAGCCCTTGCCCAGTCCCCAGGGCCTCTCCCAGTCCCAGCCCGGCTCTCTCCAGCTCCCTCCCAGTGGCTCCCAGCACAGCCCAGTGGCTCTGCCAGCGCCCCCAGGGGCTCCCCCGTACCCCAATGCCGGCTCAGGGGCTGCTCCAGGCTGACGTGCTCACCTGGCAGCTGTAGGTGAGCCCGCGCCGGGGCGGGGTTTCCAGCAGCACCAGCAGCTGGTAGGTCCAGTCCCCGTTGGGGACCACGTCGGTGGCCACCACGTGCTCCGAGAGCTCCTGCTGGCCCTGGAACCAGCTCACCTGGATGGCAGCAGGGTAGAAATCCATCACGGAGCAGAGCAGGCGGCCGGGGCCCGGCTGGGAGCTCGAGGGGGGCACCAGCGAGATGGACACGCTGGGGGGCACTGGGAGAGAGAGAGAGAGAGAGAGAGCGGGGACACACTGGGATCAGCTGGGGGGCACTGGGAGAGAGAGGGGAGGGCTGGGCTGGGCTGGAGAGGGACTGGGAGGGAATGGGAATGGACTGGGAATGGACGGGGAGGGTCTGGGAATGGATTAGGAGGGACTGGGAGGGACTAGGAATACACTGGGAGGGAATTGAGTGGCACTGAGAGAGGTTAGAAGGGATAGAGGGGCACTGGGAGAGAGGGTGGTGGTCTGGAAGTGAACTGAGACTGAAGTGGGAATAGACTGGTAATCGACTTGGAGAGGCTGGGTGGAACTGGGAAGGCCTGGGAGGGACTCGGAGTAACTGGAAATGGACTGGGAAATGGACTGAGAGGGACTGGGAATGGATTGGGATGGACTGGGAGGGACTGGGAGGGAGTGAGAATGGACTGGGAGGGATTTTATATGAACTGTGAGGGAGTGGGATAGACTGGGAATGGACTGAGAGGGACTTGGGTGGAACTGAGAGAGGTGTGAGGGGATGTGGGGCACTGGGAGAGAGGGTGGAGATCTGAGAGTGAACTGGGAATGAACTGGGAACATACTGGGAATTGACTGGGAGAAGCTGGGTGGTACTGGGAAGGAGTGGGAGGGACTGACAGGAACTGGAATGGACTGGGAGGGACTGGGATTTATGGGGTTTGCACAGAGAGATGGGAGGAAATGGGGGGAACTGGGAGAGAGGTGGAGGTCAGAGAGTGAACTGGGAATGAACTGGGAAAAGAGTGGAAATGGACTGGGAGGGACTGGGGAGGAATTGGAGATGGCCTTGGAGGGACTGGGATGGCACTGGGAGGGATTTTGGTGGTACTGGGAGGAACTGGGAATGAAATGCGCGGCACTGGGAGGCCGAGTCCAGCGCAGGGCACTCCGCGCTGCGGGCCTGCCTGGCAACAGATGAGTCATAAAGGAGACGTGATCTGATTGGGCATTTCCGTCAGCTTAACGCGTCGCTGAAATGGACGCGCGGGGGGGCACTGGGAAGGACTGGGATGGACTGGGAGGGACAAGAGGCCCCGGGGATGGGCACAAGGAGGGCTGAGGGCTCTGGGGCGATTCCGCATGGATATTTTGAGGGGCTCCCGGTCATTGGCAGGGCAGAGCTCGAGCGGGCACGCTCTGCCCCGCGCTCACCTCGGCGCTCTGTGAGGAACGGGGTAAAATTCTTGTACCAGCACCGGCAGAACCAATCCACCGCAGTCCGTCTGTCCTCCATGAATACCGCGTTGCTGTTCCAGCGCTTGGCCAACTTCTCCCCATAGGGGGTGAACCCCACAAAGTGCCCCACGTCGCTGTCGAACATTATGAACTGCTCCCGGTTGTAGATGGCCCTCTGGACGTACCTCACCTTCTCCGTGCCGTTAATGAAGTAACACTCGGACTTTGTCATCCTCTGGAACACCCCTGAGTGTCCATGACACCGGTCAGGGGTTTCCCACCCACCACCCTCCCTCAGCACCCCCAGAGCTCCGGGGCCCACCCCGGATCCCCACTCCGCACCCCCTGTGCCCCACGGCCGCCACGGGACCCTCCTGCCCGCGCTGCCGCTTCCTCTTTGCCGCCCTTCCCCCATTTCCCCTTTCATATCCTCTCCCCTCCCACCTCCGGCCGCTCCCAAATCATTTTTGGTGTCTTATTTCCCCATTTCCCCACAAATTCCCCAATCCCCGGCCCCCTCCCGCTCAGTTTTGGGGTCCCCCCCTCTTCTTTTCCCCCTTCCCGAACCGCTCCCACCCCTCCCTCCCCTCCCCCACCCCTCAGCCCCTCCCGCTCTCCCTTTGGGGGGTCCCCTTCTCCTCCCCCTCCATGCCGGGCTCCCCGCTTCGCCCCCTTTTCCCCCTTCTCCCACCCTGTCCCAGCGCCTCCCGCCCCCCGCTCACCCGAGAGCTCCGCGCCCGCAGCCGGGGGGGCTCCCAGCACCACCAGTGCCACCAGTAGGGCCCCAGCTGCCGCCCCTCGCCCCATGGCCGGGGCCGGGCAGGGAGCAGCAGCCCCAAAGCAGCCGCGCTGCGCTCGCAGCACCAGTCCGGAACAGGGCGGGCTCGGCAGCGCCGCGCGCTCTCATTGGCTGCCGCCACTTTTGGGCAGCGATCGGCCACGGGCTCTGCCCGGCAGCCGATGACGCAATACAACGCCCCGAGATCTCATTGGCTGCGCCGCCTCCTGCCTGCGCTGCCATTGGCTGAGGCCTTTCCGGGACGCTGCAGCCCCGGGCTGGGGGTTTTTTGGGGAAGGGGAACCCTGGGGCGCTGGGCAGGTGGGAGCTCAGGTGAGCCCAGCAATGCGTGCCCAGGGGCGCGGGATCTCAGCGGTGCCCGTGGCGAGCGGTGACGCTGGCCCGATGCCAGGCACCCCCAGAGCCGCTCTGTCCCTGCCCCCGCAGCCGCACAGGGACAGAAAATGGAACCGAGAGTTCCTGGCTGGGGACAAGGACCGGGAGAGATCCCTCAGCAAATCCGGCACGGGCACAACAGACCCGGCCTGGGCACACGGAGGGAATTTATTGCCAACCAAATCACAGCAGCACAAGGAGAAGAGAAAGAAATCTCTCCAACACCTTCCCCCCACCCAACACGGATCAGCCAGAACAGGGGTTACCAGGGCTCTGCCCAACGAGGGTCACTGGGGATCATCCAGCGCGGATCCTCCCATGGGCGATGGAGCTGCAGCAGCGCACGAAGCTCTTCCCACACTCGGGACACTCGCAGGGCCTCTCCCTGGTGTGGAAGTGCTGGTGAGTGACAATCTCTGAATCCCACCTGAAGCTCCTCTGACATTCCAAGCACTCCTAGGGCCATTCCCCAGTGTGGATCTTGTGGTGCTTGGTGAGGCCGGAGGTCCCACTGAAGCCCTTCCCACATTCCCCACACTCCCAGGGCCTCTCCCCAGTGTGGATGTTCAGGTGTTCCATCAGGGTGGAGCTGTAGCTGAAACCCTGCCCACATTCCAAGCACTTGTGGGGCTTCTCCCTGCCATGAGGCTTCTCTACCAGCTCTGAGCTCGGGCTGGATCTCCGGCCGCCTTCCTGGCTCAGGGGGGCTCTTTCCTCCTCACACCTCCCTGGGCTGGGTTTGCAGCCCCTCCTCATGCGGGACCTCTGGGCCTTTTCCTCCTCCTCCATCCGGCCACAGCTTGGGAATGGCAAATCATGGTTTGGGGACACCAAGGTGGGAGTGCCTTGGAGTAGAGGCTCCTCCTGGCCAGGTCCATCTCTAGAACTCAGCAGGAGTCTTGTGTCCATGAAAATCTCCACACATCAACATTCAGCCAGAAAAAGCTCTCCCAGGAGTTCTCTATTGCTGATCTGTCCACTTTGGGGGTTCCAAAGGTGTCACAGACATCTTTCATGAAAAATCCTCTCTTAGGATTTTTCCTTGTGAGAAGCTGCAGTTTCAGCAACCAAAAGTAAACAATGGTTATCTGCTGCTGTGGAATGCAACAGGTAGACCCGTGACTGGTCTCCTGTGGGTGTTTGGATTTCCTGACCACTCATGGCAGAGCTGGCTCTTGCTCTCTGTCTGAGACACAGATCTTTGTTCTTCATTCTTTTCTAGTCTTAGCTTAGCTAGCTTCTGAAGAAACCTCCTCTTTTCTATTTCATTTTAGTATAGTCTTAATGTAACGTATATCATAAAATAATAAATCAAGCCTTCTGATCATGGAGTCAACATTCTCATCTCTTCTTCATCCTGAAAACCCTTGTGACCACGGTCACAGCTCTCCACACTGCCCGGCCCGCACAGCCCAGCTTGGTGCCGGCCCCAGAGCAGAGCAGCTTCCAGCCAGCAAGAGGCAAACGCATCTTGCCAAGAGTTAAAACACACCAGAGAGGGAAGATGGCATTAATGTGTGCATAAAGGCCTTGGAATTCACAGCTCTCTGAGAGAGATTTGGGGCTCTCGGCTGGACAGAGATGTTCCTGCTCTGTGCTGGGCTCAAAGGCAGGGAACACGCCCTGCCGCTGCTGCTTGGCGGGGTCTCCGCAGGCCCAGGCAGATGCCAAAGCTGCTCTCACAGTCTTCTCCCTTGCCACGCCCCTCCGCCAAGTGCCAGGGGCCTCAAGGACGGAAAGGAGCGCAGGGAGCCAAAGGGAGACGGCTCACTACCTCACTGGGGGCTCCTGGGGAAGCACTTTGCTTGAGAAGCAAGCCCCTCTCTTCCAAAGGCATTTCTCCAAATGCCTGCATTTCCCAGGGAACACCAACACACTCTTAAGGGTTTGGAAAAATCCAAACTCTTTATTAAGGGAAAGCGAAGCAAAGGGGTGAGCTGGGAGACAAAAAAAGCGGATGGGCAGGCTCTGAGAGCTGGAGGGAGGGAGCTGCCAACAGGGAGAGAGATGGCAGGAGCTCCTGGAGCTTGCCACAGGCTCAGCTCTGAGCAGCTAGAGCTGTGCCTGGAGCTGCAGCTGGTGCATCCTGCTCTGCAGCTGCTCCCATCTGCAATGGGAGCTGGAGATGGCCGACGGATGCCGGTACATCTGATCCAGCAGACGCAAGAAGTCCTGCAGATCTTCTTTGGAAGGTCAGCTGAATGAGTACGCTGATGCAGGATGGGCTGTCATCTTCTCTCAGGGCTTGAAGAGCTGGAAGAGAGAGGAACAGAGCCACGGTCAGAGGCCAGATGGAGGGAATCCAAGGAAAGCCTCCTGCCAGGGCCATCCCAGCCGGCTCTTGCCAGGGCTTCGGCCGGAAGGTGTTGGTCACGGATCGCCCACGTTTCGCTGGCAGCTCTGCGGGCTGTGCCCCCGCCGCCCCTCGCCCGCACAGGGAGCAGAGCCCTCCGCAGCCCGGGCACGGATTGTAGCTGCGGGGCCGGCATGTGCAGCTGCCCCCGGCGATGCTCGCTGCCCCGCGGCTGCCCTGACTCACCCTCGCTGATGACCTGGAGCTCCTCCTTCTGCCCCGTGACGAGCACTCCGGCCAGCCCTGGCAAGACAGAGCCCGTGTCGGCCCCGGGCGGCACAGCTGCCCGGCACGGGCGCTGCCAGCCCTGCGGCCGCACGCCCTCCTGCCCGGGCAGGGCTCCTGCCGGCCCCTGCCGCGCGCTGCCGCCCGAGGGCTCGGCTGGCTGCGAGAGGGCGGCGGCAGCGCCGAGGGCGGGCGGGGCTGCAGCGGCCCGGGCGCGGCTCCCGCTGTAGCCGGGGGAGCAGCCGGGCCGGGGCAGGGAGGGGCGCCGGGCTCGGGGATCACCGATGATCCCGACGGCCGCCTGGCGCACGGGCCTCTGTGGGCTCCGGCAGGGCCCAGCGCAGGTGCTCGGCCGCTCGGCTCTCGTCCTGCAGCAGCTGCGGGGAGCACCGACAGGGAAGGCTCGGTGCGGCCTCTGCCTCTCGGCCGGGCGCTCCCTGCGCCCAGCAGCGGCCGAGCCGGCCCGCACGGCCCGGGGCAGGGAGCGGCGTGGGGGGCGCAGGCCGGCGGGCCCGGCTGGCGGCGCCGGGCAGGGGCGCAGCTGCCGGCCCCCCGCACCGAGCACCGGGGGCAGGGGGGCTTCTCCAGCCTGCGGCTGGGGCTCCCGGGCTGTCCTTACCAGGCGCTCGGCGAACTGCATCTGCTGCCCCTTCATCAGCAGCTGCTCGAGGTCACTCCTCAGGAAGCGTGCCGCACGAAGCAGGGCTTCGCCAGAGGCCTGGAGAGCAGCAGAGAGCCGCAGGTGGCACCCGAGCCCAGGGCACGGGACCCGTGACCCTGTGCCAAGGCCAGGTGAGGCTGGAGCCCGCCAGGGCGGCCCAGCCGCCTGCCAGGGATGCGGCCGCATCACACAAAACCTCACCTTGGCCACATGCAGGTTCTCATCGTGCCAGTGCAAGAAGAGAGGGAGCAGGCTCTGGCTCACGATTGTCATGGGAGGATTTTCCCCCTCTTCCTCTACCAGCTCCATCACCTTCCAGAAGAGCTGAATGGAGAGCAGCCGCACGTGGCTGTTGTCCTGGAAGGATAGGAAAAGTCCTAAGGACCAACTACTGCAGGCCCATTGGGCCAAAAGCCCAAATCTCTACACACAGAGCACAAAGGTTGCAGGCAGCGTCCAGTGCCCTTGGCTGGGGGCACCGAGCCTTACGTTCTCAAAGTGTTGCAGGAGGGGCTCAGCCAGCTTCAGGGCGGTGACGCTGGGTGGCTTGAGGTCTTTGTCCTGGAGCATATCCCTGAGCGCACACAGGGTCATCCAGACCATCTCTGCATCTGGATCAGCCAGCTGCTGCACCAGGTGTTGATACAGGCCGCGTATTCCTCTGGCCTGTGTGCAAGACGGGGCTGTGCTGTGAAGCCGTGCCTGGCCGCAGCACCAACAGCCGCTTGGGCCACTGGGGCAGCTGAAGCGGGAGGCAGGAGAGCTGGGAGCAGCTGCCTCTGCTGCCAAAGGCCAGCCAAGCCCAGAGGTCTGCATTGCCCAGCCACACGATGCTGCCAGTGCGGCTTCAGCCACTGCCCCCTTCTCACCACGAGGGCTCCTTGCTGAGCACCACGAGGCCTCTGAGCGCCAGGCGCAGCCTGTCCCTGCACTGGCTGGGCAGGTGCCTGGATACCAGCGACAGGGCACTGGGACCGTGTTTGCTCAAGTCCAGGCACTCGAGGAGCTGAAAGGCACAGGAGGGCAGTGCCAGGGGAGCCGGCCGGCAGGAGCCCGGAGCCGCACGGGGCCGGGCCCAGGCAGCAGCAGCAGCGGGGGCGGGCGGCGTCCCAGGCGGCTGCAGCTACCAGAGGCCCGAGAGCTGGGAGGCAGCTGAGCCAGGCAGCGCTGGCCATCAGGCTCACCTCCACCAAGAAGGCCAGGGCAGGCAGATGCCAGCGTGGCTGCTTCCTGATGAGCAGGCTGAGCAGGTGCGAGGCCATGAAGGGACACAAGGGCGTCAAGCCATGGCGCATCTCCCTGGCAGGGGAAAAAGGCACCAAGGCCCTGAGCTGGTGGGCAAACCTCTCCCAGGTGTGACTCCCAGAGGTCTGGTATTTCCCCAGCGCTCTGCAAGGGCACATGGGCCCCTTGGGAGGCGGCTGCTCCTGGGCATCCTCCTCTCCCCACCTCTTCCAGTGTGCTCGAGCCTCCCTCGGTGACAAGGCCCTCTCGCTTCCAACCGCAGGGACTGTGTGGGGCACTCCGGGCACAGGGCACAAATGCTGGCGGTGGTGGTGGGGAGTAGGGGATCTCACCTTGCCAGCAGACCTGCTGCATAGTGCTGCGTGTCGGCACAGAGCAGCTTCTCCCAGAGCTGCTTGTGCTCCAGAGCCACCAGCTTGTTGTCAAAGGCCAGTCTGGAGAGCAGAGCCTTCGTGGTCTGTGCTGCAAACCTGCATGCCGAGCAAAGGCCAGGTCATGATGGGAGCGCTGGCCCTGGCCACGAGGGCATGGGAAGGACAGGGCAACTGGCACCTGTTGGGCTCGCTGGGAAGGCCGTGTTCCTCCCGGCACGCTCCCCAGAAGCTCCGCGCCTCATCGTCCTCTGGCATGCGCTCTGTGGTGGTGACGATTTGCAGGAGCAGAGCCACCAGCAGTTGGGGCAAATGGAGGAGAAGGGCATAGTGCCACTCAGACATGGGGGCGATCCTCCACAGCACCAGACTTGCCTGCAAGAGACAAAGCACACTGAGGCAGCACTCCGTGTCAGGGTGTCCTTGAGGCAGGGCCCGAGGGGAGACGCAGGGGGATCAGCCAGCCTGCTGCCCCTAGGCCAGCTTTCAGCCCAGGCAGGGAGCTGCAGGCTGGGGGAGAGCATGGAGAACTGCTGGAGAGGCAGACTGGAGGGCCAGCAAAGGCCAGCTCCAGAAACTCACAGCCAGGGCAAAGATGGCCTCGTTGTCCCCGCTGCAGAAGACGCTGCCGAAAGGGGGCTGCTCCTCCATGGCAGAGAGCAGCGCTGGAAGCACCTCCTCGGCGGCCACTTCCGAGGTGCCGATGGCTCTCCACATCAGCGCGGCGGCTCTGTGGGAGCAGAGCTGTGCGTCAGCACCGTGCCCCGTGCGGCTGCGTGGCACCGGGTGACCGAGCCCCGGTGCCCTGAGGGGCGGGGAGGGAGCGTGGCAGAGGCGCAGGAAACAGAGGGGCCCGAGGCTCCCGCAGCTCTCCGCCTGTCTGGCAGAGCCCGCCAGACAGGCTGTACAGGGCCAGGGGCCCCACGGGCCGGTGAGCACTGGACTCTCGAGGCACTTGTGCCCTGTACCTGTCACACGTTGGGGTGCAGTACAGCAGGCTCATCACCACGAGATCAGGGTGTTCTTCAGTCAGGGCCAGAATTTCCATTTGCAGCCCGGTGTCCACAGTGACACAGGACGCCAGGCTCTGAAGAATGCCCCTCACCATGGCTAGCACCTGGAGGAGGTGGCATGGGGAAGACTTGGAGTGCTGTCCCAGGGAGCAACTTCCCCAGCTTGCCCAAAGAAGTGCTTGCCTTCCCACCCCACTGTGATGGCCTCAAAGGCTGAGGGGAGCCAGCGGACGGAGCTTGAGGGGCCATGTGATCCTAGGAGGACTTCAGCCCTGGTCCCAGGCTGCTTACCTGCTGCAGAGAAGCAGCACCCTGCTGGAAAAACTCCACTGTCGGGTCGGCGGAAGAATTGCAGCACACAATATGCTTGAACAACAAATCTCAAAGTTTATTGATAGCTCACACATATTTATATTGGTGTTAATCAAACTTATACATATTGCAAAGCTGAGCTCATTATTGCTTAAAACACACATGAATCAACCACACCTACTTCTATGCTCTAATGATTATTTTCTTTCTATGTTTACATTCCTGTGGCTATTCTACCTAGGCTATCTTCATTTTTCTGGCAAAAGATTTTCTCCCCCATCTTCATGTTGCAGCAAGGTCACCATGACCTTTGTCAGTGATTGGGCACTGACTACTTAATCCCCAGCTTGTTTCCCCGAACCTTATCCAACGGTATCATATCAAAGTGGCCTTTCTCAGCTGGCCAGTTATCCACAAAACTCTGCACATTTCCCCCGTTTTTCTGTTGAACAAGCATGGTCTGATTGAATGTGGTAGATATCATCATTTGCACCATATTCTGTAAGCATATACAAAAACACAGTAAAATTAATACTAACAACAAAGCTACAATGACTACTACAATGCCAGCTTTAACAATAGAGCGTAACCATGATCCTAAGCTTAAACATTTGAGCCATCCATCAATACCAAGGCCTGATTCTACCTGTAAGTTCCCAGTTAACCTCCGTAACTCAGAGAGCTGTGAGTGAACAGATCGTGCATGATCAGAAAGATTCATGCAACACATGCCCTCAAATTCATCACAGCCATGGCCTTGTGGAAGTAAGAGAAAATCAATTGCAGCTCTATTTTGAAGTGTCGCATGGCGAATAGAATCAACATCAAGCAAAAGACTAGAAATTGCCAAAGAAGTTGCATTTGTTTGTTTAGCAAGCCAACATCCTAACTTGTTTAAAATAGCATGAGCACTTGCTGCTGATACCCCTGGAGCTAAGAAAGATGCTGCAACTATGGCTGCTGGGGACCAAAACTTTACATCATCCCGGCAGTCTGCTGCAAATGCATGAGCCATTCGTTTGCTCCTACGATGGCGGCGGCTCATGTTCAGTATCATGGACATGTTAGGTGTAAGTAGAGACAGCCGTCCAAGTGTACATGGTCCCCCGTGCAGCATTGATGGGATACCGGCCCAAGCACGGTCCCCACATATCAGGAAGTATCCTGCTGGCAATTGAATAGGGTCATTTGATGAGACTGACACTCTCTTTGTTGTATAACTGCACCAGGCCGATGCATTACGGTAGACAGCCATGCTGGAAGTTACAACATTAAAATGGTTCCTGACTGACAACAGGCTTCTATGGTTAAAATGAATGCATGCATCTGCCATCACTGACCCTAACAACTCCAATTCTTGGGGTTCCTGTGGTGCTATAGGAAAGTGAGAAACCCATTGATCCCAATTATCCACACTCGTCCTAGCATTGCTGACCTTACAAGTTGGTACATGTGAAGGGCACGGCCAGGGATCTGCCGGCAATCCAACCAAACAGGTTGTGAATGGATTGCCAGGAGAAGATAATGACAGGCAAATAGCCTCCTGTTTAGTTAGGTTTGCCAGGGTGACCCATATGTTAGTCTTGGGTTGAAGTGGGGCCCATGCTTGATGGTCTGCACTGTCCACAAAAAGAGCAAAAATTAATAAAATAATAGCATAAGGTCTCCACATCACCCTGATCTTTCCAGGCATTACTTTGAACCATCCAGATATTTCAGAAACAAACATGCTTGTCACAAACCTTTAAGAATATCTCTTTTTTCCCAGATTTGGCTTCTTTAGGTCCTTCAAACAATCCCTCCACACTTGGTTGGGATCCTGATCTTCTGAAATAGGACCTATCACACTTGACTGTGACAGGGGAACACCCCTACCACACTTAGATTGTAAAACGTGTGACTTAGATTGCCCTAAAGCACGTTTAATTAAATGCTGAATTTCCCACCTAAACCATGCAAGGATTTTCTGTTCTGGTGATTCGTACAACTGTAACCCTTGGCGGCCAGGTAGCCCTGTAAATGATTTAAGTTCTCTCTGCCAGGAGTCTAATTGCCAATAGAAACCACAGCTCCTACACCACAATTCAGGGAATTGGGATTGATGTACCCACTTAGTTTCCTGACAACCTCCACAAAACAGCAGTATCCATGCAGCACAATGTCTATCTTGACAGCTAATACAAGCTAAATTCTTAGGCCCTTCAAATTCAAAATCAGAAAGCACTAAATGCAAGCTTAATATGTTATCAACAGATTTGCACCGATCAACTGCTCGATCGATGGCAAAACTACACTGTCCTTTCAGTTTAAGAAGTATCGGTCGAAGGATGATCAACAGCCTCGTCTCCACTCGCTGACGATCCTCTTTGCTCAGTTGATCGAGGTGTTCCATCAAACACGGCTGCTCGGGTCCACTTAGCAGGTACCCACAGAGATCCTGTAGGGGTAGAAACACAAAGATATCCATAGCCCCAGTATAACACCTTAGCAGGACCTTGCCATTGTCCTGTCTTAGGATCTCTGTATCTTACCCATACATCTTGCTTCACACCATCCTTTTCCTGTAATAATGACGAACCACAGCAGGAACTTTATTTTCCCCGAAAACACACAAGTGGTTCAAAACAAATAAACATTTCAGCAATCTTTCTTGTGGCTCTCTGATATCTGTGTATTTACTCAGATATGTTTTCAAGGTACTATTTGCTCTCTCTACAATCGCTTGCCCTGTAGGAGAATTAGGGATGCCTGCCACGTGTTCTATCCCCCCCATTTGCATGAATTGCTTTATTCTTTTGCTACAGTAAGCAGGCCCATTATCTGTTTTGATGTGCTGTGGCACTCCCATTACTGCAAAACAACTACTGAGATGTCTCTCCACCTGCCCTGCTTTCTCACCAGTCTGTGCTGTGGCCCATATAAAATGATTATAAGTGTCTATGGTAACATGCACGTACTTCAACCTCCCAAACTCAGCAACATCTGTGACATCCATTTGCCAGGTCTCATTTGTGCTCAGCCCTCTTGGGTTAACTCCCAGACCTAGTCCACAGCCTCCATTATGATGACTACATATAGGACAGGCTTTGACTATTGCCCGTGCTTCCTCCATAGATATCTGAATTTCTCTATGGAGGCCTTTTGCATTTTGGTGGAACATGGAGTGGGCCTCTCTGGCTATGGTTTGCTTGGGAATTGGAGTTGCTTGTGTGATTGAGACTAATTTATCTGCTCGCATGTTACCCTCTGCCAGACCAATATCCCATTTGTGACTTCTGATATGGATAACACAAAAAGAATGCTTTCTTAGCTTAATTGCTCTCTGCAACTGTATAAACAGCTCATGCAACCTCCTGTTTTGAACCTTTTTTATAGAGGCATCCTCTATTCGCTCACACACTCCTGCAACATACAAAGAATCTGTCACAATGTTGAGAGGCCCAAAGAAATGCATCATAGCCCATACAATAGCCAATAACTCCATTGTTTGTAAAGTATCCATCTCGGTAGCTTGGAGTATTTGATGGTGCCATTGTGCCTCTTCCTGCCAGGTTACTGCAACAGTTTTGGATTTCCTTCCTGCATCCGTATAAACTGTTATAGCATCCAACAGGGGCTTCTGTGATCTTTTTGGGCATTGAATCCAACCCCACTGCCCTATCCAATTCAACGGTATATTGAGAATATCATCAGTGGCAATCACACTACCGGCTCCCAATAGAGCCTCTTGTAATTCTATACTGTTTGCCAGATACCAGGTCAATGTATCCTTCTTCATTGGTATCCGTATCTGATCAGGTTCCTTTCCTGTAATCTGTAGCGCCCGTTCACGACCCTTTTTGAGCAAATCAGCCAAAATTTCAATTTTTTGAAGAAGGGTTTTATGCTGTTGAAGTGGAGGAGATATCCATTCTAAGGCCCACACCTCCCCCATTTTTCTGTCTTGCTGAGTAAGTGCACCCAGTAAAAATTTAGTTCCACACCAAACTGTCAGCTGTATGGGGAGGTTAAGATCACGTCTCCAAACACTGCCTTGTGTCACATAGTCCAATATCTGTTGCAGTGTCTTAACCTGCTCAGAGCTTACATGAACAGGCTGTGCCGGATCAGTTCCCTTCAGCAAAGGTCGAAGTTCATCTAATAGTTCATTAGGGATGCCTACAATAGGGCGTAGCCATTGTAGATCACCAAGTAACTTTTGAGCATCATGCAATGGATGTAATTTAATGTTTAATTGCAATTTCTGGGGGGTAACAATTTGATCAGTAAGTATCCATCCTAAATATTTCCAAGGCGCAGATAATTGAATGTTCTCAGAAGCTACAGTCAGTCCATAAAGCTTCAAAGCATCATATATTGCTTGAATATGTTGACCAGTAAAAGGTTGTGGCTGTGCAAATAAAATATCCATATAATGATGATTGTTTCAGGCCAGGCATGCCGTAAGGGATGTAAAGCAGTGTCAACACACAGTTGACACAAGGTGGGGCTGTTGCGCATGCCCTGGGGAAGAGAAACCCATTCAAATCTTTTGTTCGGCTCTCTCCTGTTTAGGGCCGGCAGAGTGAATGCAAATCTCCGAGTGTCTCGAGGATGAAGAGCAATAGTAAAGAAGCAGTCCTTCAGATCAATAATCAAAAGTGGCCAGTCCCTTGGCAACATAGCCGGATTAGGTAATCCTGGTTGTAAGGCTCCCATAGGCTCCATTTGTTCATTTACAGCCCACAAATCATGTATTAAGCGATACTTCCCCGACTTCTTTTTTATAACAAAGATAGGGGTATTCCATGGGCTTGTTGACAACTGTAAACATCCTTGTTTATATTGTTCATGTACCAGTATGTGAACTTGTTCGAGACTCTCCCTTTTTAATGGCCACTGCTTAACCCATACTGGAACGTCCGTGGTCCAGGTTAATGGGATTGGGAAAGTCCATGCAATGGCCTTTAGCCCAAAGGGTGCTCATTTGTCAGTACTACTCCCATCTGAGCCAAAATGTCCCGACCAATAAGGCACTGCACAGTAGGAGGCAAAGGTACAACTGATAAAACACTCCACACAGTTTTGCAATCAATAGTCACAGATAGCATGGGTGTTTTTCTTGCAAGTGTCAGGCTTCCAACTCCGGTTACTGGCACTGTGGTTGACTGCAATGGCCAATTGTGGGGCCAAAAATCCAGACTCACAATGCTGGAGTCTGCGCCAGTATCCAATAATCCTTCCAAGGTTATCCTTTCACTCCATAATCCAGTATTACAGTGCGCTTTGGTCGTTCATTCAGGTTCATTGTTAAATGAGTAAGTCCTCCAGTGGAACCAAACCCATGCTCTCTTCTCGACTGTGCTTGACAAGGGGGTAAAGTTTTAGCCAACTGTTCTAAAGGAATCAATTGAGCTATTCTTTGTCCTTTTTTGATTTGCATAGGTGGAAAAAGAGTATGCACCATAACACAAATCTCTCCTGTATAATCAGCGTCTATTACTCCAGATAAAACAAATAATCCCATCATGGTAGCCGAGGAACGACCTAAAAGCAAAGCTCCCATAGGTAATCCATCAATAATGAGTGGTCCCTTTATTCCAGTTGGAACCTTTTCTGGGTGGGTGGTCATCAAAGTTATTGTTGTTGCGGCTGCCACATCCAATCCGAGGCTCCCAGTGGTGGCTGGTTGAAGGTCAGTTGAGCTGAGGTGTTGACAGCAGCTACTCGTGTCTGAGCGTGGCAGCTGGTGGGCGTGCTGGCTCTCCCGTTTCCCGGACGGCGCCTGCAGGCTCCGGTGTTGTGGGTATCCAAGCGACAATTGTGACACCAAACACTGATTGCGGGACAAGCCCGTCCCATGTGCCCTATACCTCCTCACCGGTAGCATTTGAATCGGCCAGCAGCTGGAGCTCATGGAGTATTTATTGCTGCTGCCTGGAGCGGAGTGAGCGCAGCTAGCATCTGGCTTTGTGATGATTCTGCCTGTTTTTGTAACCCTGCTCCTAACTCCTTAATAGCATCTACTAACATTGCTTTAGACCCTACGGGTACATTTGCCAATCGTTCTAAAGCTTCTTCTATAGACCAATTAGCTCCTAGGGTATTTAACACATTCTTAGTAGGCTGATTGCTGTTCTGAAGAGCGCATTGCTTTAGCAAGGTCTCTTTCATGAACTCAGGGACTCCTGCCTGTTCAATAGCGTTGGCTACTTTATCTATAAAAGCTCCAAATGACTCATCTCTATCTTGCTTTATTCCCATGTAAGAAGGAATTCCCCCCGGCTCTTTTATCCTATCTATAGCCAACCGTACCAAACGCATAGCCTCCCGACACTTATCAGGACCAATTAATGCTTGTGCTTCCGTCCAAAGAAAAGGCCCGAACCCCATTAATTCCTCCTGGGCTACCCCATGTAACGGGTCGCCTGGTTGCTGCATTACTGCCACACATTCTTGACAGAGGGATTGCCAGTGTGCATTAAACAAAAGCTGCTGATGCTGAGTGAAGATAAGCTTCGCTAATCCTCTGCAATCAGCCGGCAGCAAAACCTGAGTCTTTCAGATATAATCCAGCATTTGTTTTGTGGGTTCACCGGTTACCCCAAACTGACTAACTGTAGACCGTAACTGTGATAACAATTTCCAATCTAAAGCAGTTATTGTAGCTTGAAACCCTCCCCCTTCCAGGGGAGAATAAATCAATGGACAGGCAACATCCATGGCAGATTTTATAGCTTCCTCATCCCCCATATCCATGATATCTTTTGCTACCGCAGCCCATGCCTTCTTTTGCTCCTGTGCAATGGCCCCCGCTAGGTCATTTTCTGACCCAGGGATCGGCGCATTACTAGGAGGAGATGTAGGGTTTGACACAGGCACAGGCGGTGCGGAACACGCGGCGGGGGGAGCTGCTGCCTGAAGCAGGAGCCGATGCTGGCGGGGAGCTGCTGCTTAAAGCAGAAGCTGATGCTGGTGGCAGATTGACTGTGGACATGACAGGGGGTAACGGGGAACTAAACCAGTCCCCATAACTCTTGTTCTTTTCATGCGCCACACTAGCTTGCTGAGCAGCCTTTTCCTCTGCCTGATATTTCAACAATTCATCATGCACGACTCGCCACAACTTTCCCAACTTTTTTGCAGTTTTATCATCATCTATGACTACCTGCCACAATTTATCCCCCAATATAAGCCACTCTGTTAACTCGTGTACTGTGGGAGGATTTTCAAAAAGTCCCTGTTCATACCCAATAGCCAACAACCCAGGAATCTCTTTCTGCAAATCTATACCCTTAACCTGACGCTTTTGTAAAAAGCCAGTAAATAAATCATATGCTGCTTGCCTTTCTTTATCCATGTTAAAAATAACAGCGCGCTTCTTGCAGCCCTTCAAGGTCTCGGCAGCATGTATCGGCCGGGCTCTCCGTTGAGGTCACCCAGGGTGCGGCACTTTCCCTTTTTCAGCGGTGCTTCTGCCGTCCTTGCTGCGACAGGACCTGAACTCCTTACACCGATCCACCGTGGCTACCGGCTATCACGTCGGGGTCACCATTCGTCAGGTCAGCGGAAGAATTGCAGCACACAACATGCTTGAACAACAAATCTCAACGTTTATTGATAGCTCACACATATTTATATTGGTGTTAATCAAGCTTATACATATTGCAAAGCTGAGCTCATTATTGCTTAAAACACACATGAATCAACCACACCTACTTCTATGCTCTAATGATTATTTTGTTTCTACATTTACATTCCTGTGGCTATTCTACCTAGGCTATCTTCATTTTTCTGGCAAAAGATTTTCTCCCCCATCTTCATGTTGCAGCAAGGTCACCATGACTCTTGTCAGTGATTGGACACTGACTACTTAATCCCCAGCTTGTTTCCCTTAACCTTATCCAACGGTATCATATCAAAGTGGCCTTTCTCAGCTAGCCAGTTATCCACAAAGCTCTCCACACCAGGGGGTTATCCTCAGGAAAGGTGAACAATGGTTTTGCAGGAAAGAGCCACCTCCTTGCGTCTTAAGAAGGAGCAATCTAATTTTGTCCCAAGAAGCTGCATGCTGCTCAGAAAATGATTAGCAGACATGTTTTCTGTGCCTTAAGGAAGCCTTTCTGTGGTGCACATGTATTTTCCACTCTATTTCCCACCTGCTGTCTGACATTTAGTTTGCAGACCCCTGGGGACAAGAACACACTCTGGTTTTGGGTGTTTGCATCAGATAGTGCAAGGGAGGGGTCTAGTCTTTGATTATCAGTCACAGGTGCTGCAGAAACATAGGTACATAAACACCTAAAAAAAAAAACCCTAAAATTTTTTTTTTAAAAAAGAATAAAAATAAAATTAAAATATAAAAGAATTAAAAAATATAAAAAGAATAAAAACTAAAAATAAATAAAAATAAAATACAAATAAATACAAATAAAATTAAAATAAATAAATAAAAATAATAAAATAAAATTAAAAAAATAAAAATAAAATAAAAATAATTAAAAATTTAAAATAAAAATAAAAGTAAATTAAAAATTAAAAAATAAATTTAAAACATTTTAAGAATCAGACTTTATTCTGAGGATAAAAAACAAGGTTATCAAAGAGACTGACTACAGAGATGCATTTTATGACTCCATCTGCCCTAATCTGAAGCCAAATCATTACTTCCTCCAGAAGCTCTTGCATTTAGACATTTGTCTCTAAGATCTGTTTCTCTGGATATAAGTTCCAGTATGCAGAACGTTCTGGGGCCACTTGGTGGAAGCACAAGATGGGTTTGTAATGTAGATTTTCACATCTTCAGTTAAGATGTATTTTTAAAATCTTAGTATGCTTATCTTTACTCTCTAGCTTGACAGAAAAAGTCAAAAGCTTTGACCCAGAAACATAAGTTCAACATTAAAAGGCTTAACAGAAATGTCAGTGCAGGAGATCAGAATAGCAGGACAATACTGGAAGGATGTGCTGCAGACACAGGTCTGAGAGTAGCCCTCAGGAGTAAATTTCTGCAGCATCAAATAATTGTTGTGTTTTCCTGTAGCATCCCAAGGGTCTATCTGCAATATCAATCCATGAGCACAAGAGCTGTGGTAGAGCAAAGCAGTACAGTTCAAGGACCTGTCATCCCTAGGGATCATTTGTGCCACCTAGGGCTAGGCTGGTAATCTTATTTCAAAGTCTGATTGTGCAAACTAGGACATGGGATACTGCAGTCATAGTCTTTGCCTGACTGTTGGTTTTGCTGGTGTGCAGCTGCCATGGGGGTTTCCCTGAGGAAGATCCAGCTGGGGTCAGGCAAAGCACAAACTAAAGCACTTCAAAAGTAGACGGGGAGGAGGTTTGTGTCAGAAAAGTATTGATGCTACAAAATCAATTGCTAAGGAAGGTGAACCCTCATTCTGATAGTTGTTTTAGTTCTTTTCCTGGCACACTGTAAGAAAAGTATTTTATTTCATGTGTTTTAGGGCTGTGTAGGGGGCTATTCAGTTGATGTGGTAGCTGAAACTGCAGCTATTTCTCAAAAGCCTTTTCAATGTTGCTGCATGCAGCATGCTGCCTGCTTTGACTGAGCCTCTGGAGCTGTCTCAGCTTCTTTTATGCTGCTGCGGGTTCTTCCGCTCAGGCTTTCCTCAGATTCAGGAGAAACCTGTCCCTTGCTGCCACGTGTGTGAAAGGGTAAAACCCTTGGCAGCTCTTGACAGCCTCCCAGCCCTTGTCACACCGATTGAACAGCCTGTGAAGGCTTACAGGTACAATTCTGCACTGGAGGCTGAGGTGCAATTACAGGATGAGTGGAAGTGATAACCTAAAGACTGTGGTCATAAATTGCTCTGGAAACATGGTCATACCACTATGATCGAAAAACTTCTTTGGAGAAAGCCCACAATATTTATTAAAACTTCTTTCAGGAACTGCACACTCAATGCAGTTGGCTAGAGCATGTTGCTGAATTTGGACATTATTTAGCATTATCAGTGGATATTTCATTACTTTGATGTTTAATTCACTCATCAGTGTTGTTTAGAAAATAGCATGGACTGAGCAGAAAAGTCAGATTTTTGTTTCCAAACAGTGATCTGTGCAGTGATGAGCTGTGTCTCTTTAGTTATTCAGATGTTTGCTGGGTTAGACTGCCATGCCAACCTCCTGCTCTGCTTAGGGGTGCAGATCTGAAGTGCCATGTTATACTCAAATGAGCAAATGCTGCCATCATATCACAGGATTAGTCAAAGGAAATATTCACAGCTACTTTATACTTTGTAGATTTGCAAGCTGCTTTTTATGCAGGGTTCCCTGTTACTGCCAGGGCAGGGAGATGGGTGCCCTTAGAAACTTTTCCTAATTGCCTGCTTGGTCTGACTTCTGACTGGATTTGTTAACTCTCAAGCAAGACGTTCACTGCTCTGTTATTTTGTCATGGTGTTTGTAAAAGCTGTAGCTCTGAACCTTGTACAGCTGACTGCAGTACAAGCAGACCAAAAGAAATTGCCCATGCCTCAAGCAATCTATGGACTACATGTAAAACAGAATGTCCCTTGAGTCTCTAAATATGAAAATGAAATTGCAAGTTTAGAGGTTGGAGATTAAAAAGAATAGATTGTCTGATACAACAATTCCATGCGTAACATTTCCATAAAAAGAACTGATAGAATTTGAAAGTGTGTTTTATTCTAGCAATACAAGTTTTTGTCTAGGGGTTCTTTTATGAGCACCAATTACTTTCATATCCTGTGCTTGACATTGGAAAATCTTAAATCTAAAAAGTTAATAATTTTTCCACAAGACTTAACTGAATTCTGGTTGTAGAAGCTGAAGGAAGTAGGAGGGATGAGAAGAGTCAAGTATAGAGCATTTCACAAGGAATTATCTCATAGATTTATTCACTAGTTCCCTCTCTGGTCCTTCCTTCTCTCCCTCTACCCCATATCTCCAGTGCTCCACTGAGCTCAGCTGGATCAAAAGGCAGATTTCACTGAAGAACAGGGAGATGATCAGAGGAAGTTCTTGTTGAATGGGCTTGAAAACATTCAAGAGTGCTACGCAGCTGAGACTGAAAACAATTGCTTTGGGCTATCTGTGCTTCACCTTGGCTTGGCTGCTGCAAAATCCCCCAGCTGGACTGGGTGCAGTGACCCTGCTGCTGTGGGCTGAAGCCATTGCACTAAAGAAGCCAGAGGGGCTCTGATGGGCTGTCTGCACTCCAGCAATTCCCTCGTATCTGCCTGTAGGAAAGGATGCCGCAGTTACTTTCTGGTATTTTTAGGGAAGAAGGATCAGTCAATATTTTAGCATTGCCCACTGTAGTGCTGTGCATTTGCATTTCACGAGTGGTTTGGAACTTGTTTAAATGAAACTACCCCACAAATTTTGCTTCCATAGCTGCAAGGTTTTTTTAAGAAACTGGACTTTATCTCTGGAGTGTGACAGGGCTGGTTCTTGTCTGATTGGGCAGGGAGTAAAAGAGGGAGATTGTTGTCATTTCAAAAAAAATATACATATAGTTTGGAATTCCAAAGCAGGATGGTTTTAATGGCATTCCTTGCCAGGACTAAGACTCTAAGATCAAAATTATCTATCCACCCATGTCTTTTTAATAGCAAATTATAACCATTTTAATTCCTGTCTGAGCATTGATTAGATGTGGTATAAAGTGAAGTGACAGCCTCCTGCCTCCTAAACACTGGCAGAATGTGCAGTCACAGCATTCCCATAGGATTTGTCTCTAGAACCCTTCAAGATGAACTGGAACGAGTGGCTTTCCACACACTCAACAATATGCAAATGCTGACTTTGCAAGCAGACGCAGCTGTTTATAAGCAGAAACACAGAACAAACTTCAAAAACATTTTAATAGCCACATTTCAGTATCCCAAGTGACTCCCAATTAGGCCTAGAAAGAGGTGACCAGATGTGGCATTTGCAAATGCTGCAAGCTGATGTTTGCTGGGCACTTTGAAAATCTGCTCTGATACAATCTGAGAACTTTTCTTTACTCACCTCTACCTGCCAAGGATTGTGGGTTGTTTTGCTTTTCACAGGCTCTGTTTTTCACTTACCTCTATGATAGTTGAGTCTTAAAATAGTGCAGAAAACTTAGTAATAAACATTACTGAGAAAATAATGGAAACTAGTTGCTTACTGTACAAATAGACTCGAGGACTGGGAGCCAGCTAAAAAGGTTTAGATTTTAGTATTTGAAATAGATTAGTGATTTAAATTAATGGGGATTCTGACTAAATTCTTCAGCTTTGGAAATCTTTGTTTGGATTCTCTCAGATTTTAATATTCTGTGATTAGAACATCTGGAAAACTGGTTCCTCAGGTGGGATGCAGAAATGTAAAGGAAGTTAATATATCCTCTTTGGCAATAATGAACCTGCCAGCAGTGGGGATGCTCTTAGTGACCATGTTTTCCAGGAGTGGAGGGAGAAATATGTTCTCTCTTATCCTGTTACTAAGACCATTTCCTTGCCCACATTTGCAGAGTACACATAAGGTCAGGCAGATTGCTATTCACTGAGCAGAATAAAATGTGCAGTTAAATAAATAAAATCTGTAAGTGAATTTTTATACTGGCTGGATAAACAAGATGAAGTTGATTTATGCAACAAAGGATTCATGCTCAGCCAGATCAGCATTTGTCATATGCAGTTTCCTTCTCAGTTGCCTGCATCAGGAGAAAAGCCATCCATGGGGACTCCTCTTTATCCAAGGGCTCAGCAGTGTGCTCTGAAAGCTCTTACACCAAAGACCTATGGAGAGAGAGCAGAGGTCATTGCAGTAGATTGCCAATAAAATACCCAGCTGAGTATTCCTGACATTTGAGACCACGAGCTTTTCCTGGCCCCTGAGATGGGGAGGGCTGGTGAGGGGCTCAGAGGCAGAGGATGATTCTCCCTGGGGCTGCTCCTCCTTGCAGCACTGATTGTGCGCCCGGGAGCCCAGGTTAAGCGCTTGGCAGAGCTTTGCTGGTCTGAGCTCAGTGTTTGGGCCAGGCTCAGCCCAGGCTGTGGGGCTGTGCTGTGGACTCTGAGGTGACTCCTGTACAGACAGTGTCCCTGGGAAAATGGGCACAGAAACAAGGGAGAGCAGGACTGAACCCCAGCCTCAGCCTTTAGGCGTCTTTAGAGTCTTCTTGTGTTTGATAGTTAGCTTGTAATCTTTTAAACACTGTGCTTTAAGTAAAAGTCAATTTTATTGAAGAGGGAAGAAATAAAGACTTTTTAAAAGTATTCTCTTGTGATCCCAAATCTTCTAGAAGATCAATTTCTGAAGGCAGAAGTTTGCCTGCAATTATTGTGCTGCACGGAATTTTCACACAAAGACATTTATATGGACTTTTCCTTCAAATACAAAACAATAAATTATGTAAGTAAATTACTTGGATCGCTAAAACATGTCAGTTAAGATGATTCACAAAGATTAATCTATTGCTCCAAAACACCAAGCAGCCAATTAAAATTTGCATTCAGCTATAAGCTGTTGAGAAATTAAAATTTAGCAATCCTAATTCTGTGGCTAGTTCAGCCAGAAAATAATCAAACAATAAAGAGCTTGTCACAACCATCATTATGTTAAAACAAATAAACAAGAACTTTTCTTTAGCACTTTTTTCCCCAGCATCCCTCAAAGTGGGGGAAAAAATACAGGACTGTAAGCTTAAGCAGTAATTAGCTCAACAGATACCTCAAGGAAATACACTGGGCCAATTTTCAGCAGTTTCCTTCCAGTGGAAAGAATATTCCTTTAATGTTAAAGCAAAATGGACCATGTCTATTTAGTGGAAAGACAACAGTGCTACATATTTTAGCTGAACAGAGATGAGTATGCTGTCTACTGATGTAAATAACTTTTACTTGTCTGGTTTGATAAGGGTGAAAAAAAGAAATTATTATGTTATGTTGGATGTAAATGAAATTCAGAATTGGATTAGAAGTGAACTGAAAATACAGACTGGCTTAATGGAAAATACAGAGATTTTGGGTATTCCCATTGGATGTGGAATGAAAATGAGTGACACTCCTCTTAGAAAAAATAAGTAAAAAGTAAGCTCTGCCTCAGTCTGAAAGGTTTCCCGATGGTCACACTTCATACAAATGCCAGGTCACTCTTCATACAAATTTTAGAGTCTAGACATGAAGAAGTTCTTTAAAAATCACTAAGGTTGCATGTTCCTAAAATCTGAAAGAAGAACTCCCTCAGCCAGGTTAGGTGATCAGTGACAGGACCAAGGGAATGGCCTGAAGTTGTGTCAGGGGAGTTTGGCTTGGATCTTAGAAAAAGGTTCTTGACCAGAGGGTGGCTGGGCACTGGAACAGGCACAGAGAAGTGGGTGCAGCACCAAGCCTGGCAGAATTCAAGAAGCCATTTGGACAAAACTCTCATGTTATGGTTCTTGGGGATGGTGCTGAGCAGGGCCCCGAGCTGGACTGGACAATCCTTGCAACTCAGGATATTCCATGATTCTGTGGTTTGGAAAAGTCTGTATAAATGTGCAACTTGCTGCACTGTTTGTTAAGCATGAACCCCCATCAAGTTCTAGGAACAAAAGCTCTTTTATGGGATCAGTGCTTTTTGCTTTGGACATAAAGGCTTCCGCTCTTTAAGGAACAGCAGGAGTCCATTATTTTGCAGCAGTATTTTTATCCTACTTAACAGTGCATGTTTCAGATCATGCTTGAGATGTCAGTGCAGCTGCCTTTGGTGGTGTGTCTGTGTGTGAGGTGAAGTGACACGGCTGCGGCTGTGACTCGGTTCCCTGTGTCAGACACCCGGGGCACTCACGGGCTCTGCAGCTTGAGGGGGTGTGGGAAGGAAAGCCAGTGCTTGTGTTACTGCTGAAGGGGCTGCCCCAGAGTGGTCAGGAGCTCCCTGCATTTTGCCAGGGCTTCACACTTCATGCCATGGAGGTCTCTGAAATTTTCCTGTATGGAGCAAGCTGCAGCACTTAACTAATTTCCCCGATACTCTCATTATTTTCTGATGCTGAAACACACTCGAGAGCAATGGTGCATTCCTGCCCTTGGGCATTAGTGGGGACTTCTCTTGCCACCTCAAGCTCTCAGATTTGAGCAGGTGGTAGTTTACACTCAAGATTACAATTACAACTTTTTGCAAATTAATGTTGTGGTTTGGGTTGGGGTTTCTTTTTGCCAGTTCACAGCAACTAAGTGTTCTCATTTTATGAGGACTATCTTTATAACAAATGGCCTTTTCTTTCTTGCCTTATATGACAGCCTCTTCAATCTCAGTTGTGCTCCCCTCTGCCCACAAAAAAACTTAATGCAAAATTTTCTGTTTAGATCCCCAACAGATACATAATCATGGGAGTTGCCACCATCTACAAGTTTATGTCTTCTGCAATGGTGCAGTTAATTGTTATAGACAGATTGGATATTTTCTGCAGGTCAGGAGAAGGTATTTGAATCTATTCTCCTAGTGGGTGTCTCTAAAGGAGAACATTGTCTCCTTGAACTGAGACTTTGCAATGAAATTTTTTTTCCTAGCATTTAATTGCCAAATTAAGCTATGCTGGATTTTCCTACATCAATTATTTCCAGTCACATTTAAATGGGAAAAGAACTTTTTGTTCGGTCACTGGCTCAGTTGAGTTTCTGTTGTTACTTGTATATTTTGGATGTGTGTGTGTAATATTCTCAAATTTGTGTACATCTGGAAACCTTTACCAAAGGTCATTCCTATGTTTCTCAAAATCCACTGTGTATTTTTTATTTCACGGGGATTTATCTCCTCCACTGAAAAAACATTTTAATTCTAGCTTGGAAAACTCACTGCACAAATCAAAATCAATTCCAGCTTCTGTAACAGTTGGCCAGTGTAGGCAGAAAATGGCATATGAAGTGGGAGAATACTGACTAAAGAAAACTAATGATGTTATCCCCTTGTAAAATACTCTGATGTGTTTTTCAAAGTGGGGCGATATTGGCTGGGGTGAAAATAAATTTTCAAAATATTTTTTCTCTCACTTTTCCTTATTTCCTGCTTAAAAAGAAAAACATTAAGGAAGCTGAGAAAAAAAGGATGATTTTCAAGGAAAATACTGTCTTCTTATTTCAAAACAGTATATTCCTTCCAGAGCCTGAGAATTACATGTTTTAGAAACATATTACACTTCCCAGAATTTTTGACCAACACTGACAATATGTTTTCCTTGCCTTGTTTGGCAGATGAACTAAAAATGTCTTCCTCAAAGTGCTCTGATGCAAAGAGCAGTGTGAGGAACCAAGCCAGGAGTCACTTGCTTCTCTTTTCCAAAATACGTAGGGGTTTGATGGTTTTTTTCTTCTTTTTTTCCTTCTTTTTCTTCTGAACAGAGGGTTGAAGTGGGCTAGCCCCACTTCTGTTGTTAGCAAAGGTTTCTAGATTATTTCTCTGCCTTTCCATCCTGCTGAGTATGACCTTACTGATCTTCTATGGAACTGTGAGTAGGGATTCTCTCCTGTCACTATTTCCCTTATTTTTAAGGTATTCATATCAATTGAAACCATTGTACAGGATTCAATGTTGATTATGGAAAAATGCTGTATGAGCAGGGCGAATACAGTTTTTGTTTTGGCCAAAGGTCTTTGTTTTCCTTCTCTAAAAAGGGCACTTTCAAATACAATGCATCCTCCCATGCAGATACATTTTATTTGACAGTTCCTCCCTCACCTGTTCATAGCAGAATTCACCCTCTGCTTCTGACTTGTTTGGGTTGCAGAGATGAAGGTAGGGGCTGTGTCATTCTATCGATGGCTGAGTGATGGATTAAGAGGGGTTATTCTTTCTGCTTTGACTGTTTTGGATATAAAGGAGATGATTCGCTTTGAATTGGCTTCCCCTTGAGACAAGGTAGAGAAAGAGCAATAGCTGTAACGTCTTCCTGCTGCCCCAGGAGCTGGTGAGGTATGCAAGAGTGAGAAGGTCTGTTTCAAGACCAGGTAATAAATTCAGTATTACAAGACTGGATGCATTAGGGGATCACTTGAACAATTCATTCCTTGCTCTTTTCCTGGGGTGATGCACAGACTTGTATTCTCCTTAGTCATGGTGGATTTCAGCTCAGTTCATCTCCAAGTCAAATAATAAAAATGTGACAGCTTGCAAAAGTCTTTAGCATCCAAATCACTTTTTTGAGAATAAATCCTGTTGATGTCTCCTCAAGAAAAAAAGATTTGAAGCAGATTAAATGTCCTGGGAAATTTTTGCAAAATACTGTTTGAGCTTCCAACCAATTCTCCAAAGACTTCTGAGATAGATTGGGGCTATTAGAAAACTTGTGTGTTTGTGCCAAAGACTGTTTTTCCTCCCTCAGAACTGTTGCTGTCATTTCACAGTGAGCAGGAAACTTGCAGCTTGTAGGATTTAGATATCACTTATTTTCAGGTGAAAGAATTTTGTATATTCTTTTTGGTGTTTTTTGGATTCATGCTGCTACAGAAGCTCGCATATTTTTACCAAAGGTACTGTTGTGATCAAAGCTCTTATTTGGCCTTCAAATGGAGCAGGAAGATGCTATCCAGGCATTTAAAAGTAAAAACTATTTCTAAGTGTACATATGTGTATAAATAGTATTATTTTTCCTCTGAAAGTACATGGATTGACAGTCAATATTTATTATTCTGTTCTTGAACTTTGTGTACATACACATAATTCCCGTTATCATTAATTCCAATCGGGAGCCCTGCCCGGGCAGGAGGGCGTGCGGCCGCAGGGCTGGCAGCGCCCGTGCCGGGCAGCTGTGCCGCCCGGGGCCGACACGGGCTCTGTCTTGCCAGGGCTGGCCGGAGTGCTCGTCACGGGGCAGAAGGAGGAGCTCCAGGTCATCAGCGAGGGTGAGTCAGGGCAGCCGCGGGGCAGCGAGCATCGCCGGGGGCAGCTGCACATGCCGGCCCCGCAGCTACAATCCGTGCCCGGGCTGCGGAGGGCTCTGCTCCCTGTGCGGGCGAGGGGCGGCGGGGGCACAGCCCGCAGAGCTGCCAGCGAAACGTGGGCGATCCGTGACCAACACCTTCCGGCCGAAGCCCTGGCAAGAGCTGGCTGGGATGGGCCTGGCAGGAGGCTTTCCTTGGATTCCCTCCATCTGGCCTCTGACCGTGGCTCTCTTCCTCTCTCTTCCAGCTCTTCAAGCCCTGAGAGAAGATGACAGCCCATCCTGCATCAGCGTACTCATTCAGCTGACCTTCCAAAGAAGATCTGCAGGACTTCTTGTGTCTGCTGGATCAGATGTACCGGCATCCCTCGGCCATCTCCAGCCCCCGTTGCAGATGAGAGCAGCTGCAGAGCAGGATGCACCAGCTGCAGCTCCAGGCACAGCTCTAGCTGCTCAGAGCTGAGCCTGTGGCAAGCTCCAGGAGCTCCTGCCATCTCTCTCCCTGTTGGCAGCTCCCTCCCTCCAGCTCTCAGACCCTGCCCATCCGCTTCTTTTGTCTCCCAGCTCACCCCTTTGCTTCGCTTTCCCTTAATAAAGAGTTTGGATTTTTCCAAAACCTTTTCCAAAACCATAAGAGTGTGTTGGTGTTCCCTGGGAAATGCAGGCATTTGGAGAAATGCCTTTGGAAGAGAGGGGCTTGCTTCTCAAGCAAAGTGCTTCCCCAGGAGCCCCCAGTGAGGTAGTGAGCCATCTCCCTTTGGCTCCCTGCGCTCCTTTCCGTCCTTGAGGCCCCTGGCACTTGGCGGAGGGGCGTGGCAAGGGAGAAGACTGTGAGAGCAGCTTTGGCATCTGCCTGGGACTGCGGAGACCCCGCCAAGCAGCAGCGGCAGGGCGTGTTCCCTGCCTTTGAGCCCAGCACAGAGCAGGATCATCTCTGTCCAGCCGAGAGCCCCAAATCTCTCTCAGAGAGCTGTGAATTCCAAGGCCTTTATGCACACATTAATGCCATCTTCCCTCTCTGGTGTGTTTTAAATCTTGGCAAGAGGCGTTTGCCTCTTGCTTGCTGGAAGCTGCTCTGCTCCGGGGCCGGCACCGAGCTGGGCTGTGCGGGCCGGGCAGCGTGGAGAGTCCTTCCCCAAGCACTTGGCCGGGCTTGGTGTGTCCGGGCTTGCGTCAGACACTCGGGGCAAGGGATTCCGTCCAACCGGGGCAACCTTGGGTGGGGAGGGGCTGGCCCCGGGGCACATGGCAGCGTGTCCAAGGGCCCTTTGTGACACGGTGCAGCAGGGTCACTGAGTGGAACGGGGCGTCCGAGCAGCCCTTTGTGACACGCGCTGACATAGGTGCCGGCGGCGCCGTGGCCACGCCACAGTGCTCGGTGCACGCGACGGGACAGGACGGGACAGAGCAGTGCTGTGAGGAGCCCCCGCACAGCCGGCTCATTCCTTGCTGACCCGGAGCTTTTCCGAGGCGTTCCTCCTGCGGCTGGCCTCATGGCCAGACCTCGGGACTCAGTGACTCGGAGCTTTTCCGAGGCATCTCCCATCCCTGCGGCCGGTGCCCTCGTGGCCAGGCCGTGGGGCTTGGTGACCTCCATCGTTCCTGAGGACTCTCCTGTCATTGTGGCAGGAGCCCTCGAGAACAGAGTGCAGGACTTGCTGTCCTGTAATCTTCCTGAGGCTCCTCTGTCACAGGTAACTGCAAGGCAGGACTGTGGCACTCGCTGACTCGGACCCTTGACGGGGCATCTGTGTCCAAGGTGCCCTCGAGGTCAGGCAGCAGGATGGCAGGCAGACTGCTCGGCCTGTTCAAGGGGCTTCGGGGCAAGAAAAGCAAAGGCCCTGCAGCTGCCCCAGCACAGCAGCCTGCAGAGCCGGAGCAGTTGCAGCCGCTGCAGTACGGTGAGTGGCGGAGCTGGGCCGCAGGGCTGGTGCCTGCAGCCAGTCTGGCTCCATCCCATCCCATCCCATCCCATCCCATCCCATCCCATCCCATCCCATCCCATC
This sequence comes from Agelaius tricolor, assembly GCF_023055355.1. Lineage (NCBI taxonomy): Eukaryota > Metazoa > Chordata > Aves > Passeriformes > Icteridae > Agelaius > Agelaius tricolor. The sequence continues at coordinate 1,040,184 of NW_027269317.1, read as the reverse complement.
CCATCCCATCCCATCCCATCCCATCCCATCCCATCCCTGTGGACATATCCATGGATAGGACAGAAGCTGGGCTGGAGCACCTGGCAGCCACGCTCCATCCCCTGGGGCATCCCAAGGCTCTCCCTGCCTGGGCAGCGCAGGGCTGGGCTGTGTTCTCCGGCCTCTCCCGCAGCCCCTCAGCTCTGGCTGCGCTCGCTCTTTGCCAGATGCAGCCCAGGACCAGACACAAGAACAGGAAGCCGCCCGTGGCCGCTTGGGCAGAACGGCGCAGGTACCTGCGGCCATCCCCACCTGGGCTGGGCCTGCTGGCACTGCTCAGCCAAGCACCAGGCTTGGAGCGCTCCATGGATTCTCCCTCTCTTGCTGCCCTTCTCCTGCCGACCCTCTGTGAATTCATCACGTGCCTTTGGCAGGAAGAGACCGCCGGTGTGGGCACAGGCGTCTTGGCCAACCTTCCGTTCCTTGATGCCGAGATCGATGCTGCCATGCTGGATTTGCTTGTGAAGAAGGGTGTCTCCAATCCAATGCAAGTAAGCAGCCTGGGGCAAGGGCTCAATGGCCCCAGCAGGGGTGCGGCGCCTCGAGCCGGCTCTGCCGGGCTCCCTCGGCCTTTGAGGCCCGGCCCAATGCGGTTGGAAGGGAAGCACTTCTCAGGGGGAGTTGCTGCTCTGGCAGCTCTCCAAGTCTCCCCATGCCCTCTGCAGGTGCCTGCCATGGTGAGGTCCATCCACCAGTGGCTCACGGCCAATGAGGCTGCTGGGCACAGGCTGGACAAGGCCCTTCTGGAGCTGACCGAGGAATACCCCTCGGACGTGCTGATCACCCTCTTGCGCTGGGCCCCATCGTGTGACAGGTAGGGCAGCCCCACGTGCCTTGAGGGCTTTGGGTTCACCGGCCCATCACCCTGTAGAGCCTGTCCCTGCTGACTGCCAGACAGGCGGGCAGTTCCAGGATCCTCTGACTCCTCGGTTTTCCAGGGCTGCCATGTCAGCTCCTGAGCCTGGTGCCACGCTCCCTCCCTGCCCCTCGGGGCCTGTACCCACGTGGGCTGGCTGGCCGCTGCCGGCCAGGGGCAGTGGGCAGAGGCAGGGCTGAGGGCCAGCGCGGGGCCCTGCAGCTGCCCAGGCCACGGTGCTGTGGCTGAGCCCGCCCTGACACAGAGCTCTGACCCCACAGAGCTGCCGCCACCATGTGGGGAACCATCATGTCCTCGAGCAGGACTGCGGAGCCAGCGCTGCGGCTACTCCTCGATGTGCTGAGTGCCTGGCCAGTGCACAGCGCGTACACCTCCGATGGGGACAACGCAGGAGTCTTTGCCCTGGCTGTGAGTTTCTGGTGCCGGCCTTTGCCAGCCCCCAGGCCGCCTCTCCAGCAGCCAGCTCTCTGTCCTCCCCCCAGCTGCATCTCCCTGCCTCAGGCACTGGGCTGAATCCTGCCTTAGGGGCAGGGTTCAGGGGCACCAGGCCGTCTGCTCCCCCCGTGTCTCCCCCGGCCTCTCCCTGGCATGCTCAGCCCCTGCCACGTGGATGTCTTGGCACTGAGCCTTGTCTCTGGCTGTTTTATTTCTTGCAGGCAACCGTGGCCCTGTGGAGAGTCTTCAATCTGGCCTGGCGCTCGCCTGTGGTGCTGGAGTATTTCTCCAATCTCTTTCTGCGTCTGCTCTTCCAAGCTTACATCAGCATGCAGGATATGCCAGAAGAGGTTGAGACCTTCTGGAAGGGATGCCAGGAGCAACATGGCCTCTCCGCCAACCCCAACAGGTGCTCCGTGCCAGTCCTCCCAGTCTCCCCATCCCTCCCACGCCCCCAGGGCAGGAGCCGGGGCTCCCAGCTTGACCTGGGCTTTGCTCTGCACACAGCTTTGCGCTGCAGACCCTGAAGGCCCTGCTCTGCCAAATGCGCTATGAGCACGTGGTGCTGTCCATGGAACGCAAGCGTGCCTGGGACACGCTGCTCTGTGCCGACACCCACCACTGTGCAGTGCGTCTGCTGGCCAGGTGAGACCTCGTTCTCCCCACCGCCCCTCTCCTTTGTGCCTGCAACGCCCCACACAGTCCCCGTGCTCATGGGCAGCCGGGCCTTGTCACCAAGGGAGGCATGAGCAGACTGGAAAAGGCCGGCACAGGAGGCTGCCCGGGAACAGCCGCCTCCCAAAGCGCCCTTGGGATGCTCGGGAGCAGACCAGAGCTCTGCCAGTCAGCCCTGGGAGAGGTTTGCCCGCCCGGCCCAGGAGCAATGGTGCCTTTTTCTCCCTGCCAGGGAGATGCGCCGTGTCTCCATCATCTGGTGTTGCGGCATGGCATCCTGCCTCTTTGACCTGCTCAGCCAAGGCATTTCAGACTGGGAGCTGCCCGCCCTGGCCTTCCTGGTGGAGGTGAGCCCCATGGCCAGCGCTGCCTGGCTGAGCTGCCTCCCAGCCCTCTGCCCTCTCGTAGCCGCAGCTGCCTGGGGCGCTGCCCATGCCCTGTGCTGCTGCCTTGGCTCGGCCCTGTGCACTTCTGAGCTCCTGCCAGCTGGGCACCTCTGTGCCTGCTCTGTGCCTGCTCTGTGCCTTTCAGGTCCTGGATTGCCTGGACTTGAGCGAATGCGGTAAAAAAGTCCTGGAGATCTTGACAAGGCACCTGCAGAGCGAGTCCAGGCAGATGCGTCGCGTGGCGCTGCGAGGCCTCGTGGTGCTCACCTCGATGGTGAGAAGGAGGCAGCAGCTGAAGCTGTGCTGGCAGCGTGGGGCTGGGGCAAGCAGCCCCTTGGGCTTAGCTGGGCTTTGGCAGCTGTGGCAGCTGCTCCCAGCTCTCCAGGGTTGCTGTTCAGCTGCCTGAGTGCTTTGGGACAGGCCTTCGGCCTCTGAGCCCTGCAGCAGCAGCAGCAGCAGCGTGGGGTTGCCCAGCCTTGTTTTGCACACAGGATCCAAGCATGTACAGCCTGACTGAAAGCCTTGGGAAGCTACTGTGGGATAGGGATGAAGACATCGTGGAGAAGACCCTCATTGTGCTCAGCCTCCTGCTGCTGCAGAAAGACCTGGCAATAGCCAGCCCCATCGCCCTGCAGCTGGCTGAGGCGCTCTGGCACCTCTTTGACAATGTGAGGCTCCGTGCCCCCAGCCACGGGCACTTGGGTGCTGCCTTGGGCCTGGGCACAGGGAGGCCCGGAGCAGCTGATGTGGAGGGCTTTGGCTTCCTTTTCAACAGGACAACAGCCTTGTGCAGCTGCTCTCCATTCGCCTCTTCCAAGATGTGATCGCCTTGGTAGTGGCAAAGGGAGAAAAGGCCCTGAAGAAGCACGTGAGCCAGAGCCTGCTCCCACTCTTCTTCCACTGCCACGATGAGAACGGGCGTGTGGCACAGGTGAGGCCTCCTGGGTGTCCCCATGGAAGGAGCTCAGCTGTCTCCCCAGCCCCTGGCAGCTGACGGGCTCCAGCCTCCTCCCGGCCCTGGCACAGAGATGCGGGTCCGGTGCCCTGGGCTGCGGTGCCAACTCTGGGTCTCTGCTGCTCTGCAGGCCTCTCGGGAAACGCTGCTTTCTGCAGTAAGCTTCCTGAAGAGGAAGGATCTCAAGCAGCTGCTGCAGACGGATCAGATGTGGAGATTTGCCGAGTGCTTGGTAAGGACAGCCTGGAATGCCCAGCCCAATCCCTGGAGAAGCCGCCTGCCCACGGCGCCCGGTCTGTGGGGCTGGCAGCTGTGGCCCCTGCCCAGTGCCGCAGGCAGGGGCACCAGCCTGCGCCCCACACGCCGCTCCCTTGCCTGGGCCGTGCGGGCTCTTCTCCAGGCTCCTGTGGCCCCAAGGCCGGTGCCGATGGAGGCCCGAGCCAGCCGGGCTCTGCTGCGGGGCGGCACCGCGGCTCGCCGGGCCCTCCGCCCCGTGCCGAGCCCGGCGCCTGCGGCTGCTGGCCGGGCCTCAGGGCTCTGTGGGTACGGGAAGCAGTGGCGGCCGTAGGCAGCGCCCGGCCCAGGGGCAGGGCCCGCATCAACCCTTTCCCTCCGTGCCCCGCCGCTCTCTGCAGCTGGCAGAGGACAGGAGCCGAGCGGCCGAGCACCTGCGCCTGGCCCTGCCCTACGTGCGGAGCGCACAGGAGCCCCTGCGAGAGGCGGCCGTCAGGTTCATGGGTGAGCGCCAAGCCCGGCTCCCTCCCCGGCCCGGCCCGCCGCAGCTCGGCCCTAGCCCCGCCTGCTGGCCCGGCAGCAGGATCCGGGCGCGGGCATGTGCAGCCCCGGCTGGGCTCGGCATTGCTGCTGCCGCCCTCTGGCAGCCGTGGCCTGGGGCGGCAGCGTGCGCCAGGGGCCCGGGCTGAGCCCTGCCGGGCCAGCAGGGCGTGTGGCCTCGGGGCTGGCAGCGCCCCTGGGCGGCAGCTGTGGCTCTGAAGGCAGGACACGCTCTGTGTTCCCCAGGCATGGCCGGGCGCTTCCTGACAGGGCAGCAGCCGCACTTCCGCATCATCTGCAGGGGTGAGTGCGGCCCGCGGGCTCTCGCCGGGGGCTGCCGCTGGCACCTGCGTTCCCTGGCCCGCCCGCCCACGGCTCCGCTCCCTGCGCGCCCCAAGGTGCCCACAGCACAGACACCTTGCAGCCGCCTGGGGGACATTCCTGGCCAGCAGCTGCCAGCTCGTCCTTCTTGCCTCCTGCTTCCTCCAGGCCGTGCCAGGAGCTGCGTGCTATGCACGAGCCTGGAGGCTCTCCCCAGCTGCCCGCAGATCCAGCCTCTGACTGTGCTTCTGTTTCTCTCTCTGCAGCCCTTCAGGACATGACGGATGACACCAGCCCTGCCATCTCATGCCTGGCGCTTCAAGCTCTGTACATCCTTTTAGCTCTACTGAGCGTTCCCGGCTCCCGACTCCAGAAGATGCGAGACCAACTGCGCCGCCTCTGGCACTCGCGGCCTTTGCTGTGTGGCCGTGGCTGAGTGTCCTGCTGCGGCGCTGTGCAGAACTGCTCCGGGAGGCTGCGTCTGCTGGGGCCACCTGAGCCTGCGGGGAACACCTCTCCTCTGCCAGCACTTCCTTTCCCTTCACCCCCTAGAGGAACATTAAATTGCTGTTGTTGGATAGCCGCCTGTCCAGGAGCTTTCTCTTGGTGCAGAGTGTCTTCAGGCCAATGGGGAAGAGGGGGAAAAGGCTGCTTGGTCTGTGCAATTTGCCCAAGCGTGCGGTGTGGAACGGAAAATGTGGAAGAATGGCTGGAGGAAAAGAGCCATGGATCCGTGGAAATGTTGTACAAGCAAGCCCCATGATAACTGAGCATACATGTTAACTTAGCAGCTTGGCATAAGTGGGCCGCACTTAGCATAACCAGGCCGCACGCCATGATAGGAAGATGCTGTGTCCAGCCTGCTGACAAGGTCGAACGGGCAAGGACAGCAACGAGAATAGAAACCATAAAGTATGCATAACCACAAAGTAGGAGGAATACGTAAATGTAATCTCTTGCTTTAAACCAAGAAACTCACGACATGTATGAGCAATTAAACCAATAAACTAAAGACAGGTATGCATAATTACTGGAAAACAATATAAAAGTACCGGTGTACTCAAGATAAACCGAAACTTGCTTTACCAATCATATTGATTGATTGCTTGTCTTCCCTCGCCGCCATCAGGAGGGGGCTGTGGGATGCTGAGAGGGGCGGGAGGGGCTTTGGTGGCTCCTGGCCAGGACCAAAAGGGATCAGGGGGAGGTTTCAGTGGGTCCTGGCTGGGCTGGGGGCCACAGGGAGGGCGCTGGGAGGGGCTGGGGGTGTCCGTGAGAGGTTTTGGGGGTGCTGAGCCCTGCGGACCCCCCAGAGATGCCGCCGGACGCCGCCCGCAGCAAGATGCTGACGGGCATCGGGGGCTTCGTCTTGGGCTTCGTCTTCCTGGCGCTGGGGCTCGGCTTCCACAAAGCTCTCCACATTTCCCCTGTTTTTCTGTTGAACAAGCATGGTCGGATTAAATGCAGCAGATACCATCTTTTGCACCATGTTCTGTAGGCATATGCAAAAACACGGCAAAATTAATACTACTAACAAAGCTATAATGCCCACTATAATGCTGACTTTAACAATAGAGCATAACCATGATCCCAGGCCTGAAGATTTGAGCCATCCATCAATACCAAAGCCTGATTCTACCTGTAGGTTTCCAGTTAACCGCTCCAGCGTGGAGAGCTTTGTGGACAGTTGGCCAGCTGAGCATAATAGCGTTGGTTAAGTTAGAAGGAGGCAAGTCTAGGATTCAGCAGTCAGTGTCCAACCACTGACAGGGACATTGTGCCCTTGGTGCAACAACTGGATAGAGGAGAGAATCTCTTTCCAAAAATATGAGGATAGTTTCATCAGAATAACCACAAGAATGTAGAAGTAGTAACAAAATAACCATAAGAATATAGAAGTAGGCATGGTTGACCGATAAGTAATTAACCAATAATGAGCTCAGCTTTGCAATATGTATAAGCCACATTAACACCAATATAAATATGTGTGAGCTATCAATAAAGTTGGAGACTTGCTGATCACGCATATTGAGTGCCGCATTTCTTCCACGGATCCAACAAATTCCTGGTTTTGAGTCACCAATGCAATCACCTGTAAAGCCTGAAAATATGAGCTCTCATTCAAGGGCTTCCAGGAACACTTAAACCTACAGCAATTCTCCTTCAGAAAACCACAGTAGCTATGTCTCCTATAGAAAGACCAGATAAACCTCTCAGGAACCAGAATGACCCTTTTGTTCCCCTTTATGTCTTGCTGAGAAAAAGAATAAAATGGGATTGGACTTCTTTTCAGGAGGAAACATTGCAATTACTGATTTTTGAAGTGACAGCTCACCAAGCACTGGACCCTGTCCATCCCACAGATCCCTTTCAGCTGGAATACGGATTTGCCTCCTCACAGCTTTCCGTTCATATACGGCAGCGGGGTCCTGAGGGTCTGACAAAGCCTGTTGGTTTTTATTCCCGTGGTTTCAGAGATACTGAAAAAAGGTACACTGCCTGGGAAGGGGGGTTGTTTGTGGTTGGCTTGGGAAAAGGTAAATGTAAATGATCACAAATTGATAATTGATGCACTCAGTGCTACACAAAACAACGTTTCTTTGGCTCTCAGCTGTATCCAGGCACAATTGTGGATGCAGTCAGTTGCTGCCTCAATTATAAGAGAAGGTGAAGAAGGCACTTTTCCCACTGAAATTCGGAAAATAATTTGGGACAGTGCCACTGACTTTGAAAGAGAATTCCAATCCTGGTGGAACCTGGTGAATTTTACCTATGAGCCCATTGCAAATACAGCCACAGCTTTTGTGTTAACCATACACAAGGCCTCAGAGCATTTGATTTTCCCTGTTATAGCATTAGAACTGAATTACAGCGGAGCTGTTCTCTATCCCATAGAGAATGGGCCTGTCAAATTGGTGAGAAATGGCAAACTGTTAATTTGGAATCTTGTATTGTCCGAGAACAACAAGGGCTCATCTGTGAAAGCAATGCAATCATAGCTCAAGACATTTGTTTAGACACAAAGCAAAATATCTGTCATTTTGAAATTCATCCTAATGAGACTTCTGAAACAGTCCTTATATACATAGGCAATAGATGTGCATGCTTAGAACTGCTTGTCATTTTGTATTTGTAGAAAACGTCGTAGTAGATACTAAAAATCTTTCAACTTTCTGTGCTTGTAACTTTACCAAGATTGCAGGATGGGATTTCTCTTATGAAGCTCCAGTCACCTCTCACTACCCATTGCAATCCAACTACCCACTGATTCACAAACTGATGCCTACTCCTATTGGGATGGATCTCACTTTGGTAAGACAACTGCTGCTCCATCGAGACTTAGTTGAAATCCTTGAGAAGATTGAGAAAAACGCACAGAAAGCCCTGGTGACTGCTCATCACAATGTGAGACAGATACCCCGTGTCATGGAAAGGGTGGAGAAAGATGCCCAGCACAGGGGGTGGGATACTCTTTTAGGTGGTCTCCTACTGCCACGGGTGTCCTGAGCAGTCTGTGTCATCCCATTGTTATCCTTTTGATACCAATTCTGCTTGGTTTTATTTTATCAGCAGTCCCATTCATTATGAATTGGAGCATGAAACAGCTGACAAGATTGACGTCTATAGTTAATGCACACAACTTGGCTGATGTCCCATGCACTGTGAACATCCCCAAGCCTTTGACACAAGGCAATTATGAATGAAGCATATGTGTTTTGGAATAATCCTAATTTCCATTTGATTTTGTGGGAATTACTTTCGATTTTTAGTGAATTGTTTTAGAAAATAATTTTTTAAAGTTAATGCTTGTATTATGATTTGTTGATTGCTTTTGCTTTTGATTATTTGTGACTTGGTTTAACCATTTGAAAATTGTTATAAAAGTAACATTGTTTTAATTATTCAACCATTTGTGAAAATTGTTATGATAATTGTTGCAGTGTGTTTTGTTAAGTTATTAGGTTGGTTTGTTCCAATCCCCTTCTGTCTGAAAATGGTTCTGCCCCAGTTCTCCCTTCCCGCCTTTGGAGCTGTCTGTCTTCCTGGCTCCACCTCAGCCAACAATGTATCCCCTAAACCCCGCCCTGGTTTCCCGGGAAACCCTTGTATCTTTTCTTCTGATCCCTCCCCAGTACCCTGCCAATCACTCTCACTCCCCACCCTTACTGCTAGAATGTTCCAGCAGGGGAGTTTGATGGTTGGCTTAGGGACCGGGGCCCCTCCCCAGAATGTTTCCCGTTGGTGTTGCCCACGTGTCAATCCCTTGGACCCCACTCCCCACTGCACCCCCATTGGCCCAATGCCTGGCACCTCCCTTGTTCTCCCTACCCCTTAAAAACTTGCTGTCATCCCTTCCCCCTGTCTTCTCCTGTCGGTCCCTCTGGGATTCATTAAAGCCTGGATTAAGCCACAGTTGGAGTCCGCAGTCTTCTTTCCGCTGGTTGCAGCCTTTACTAGACTCCATCCTGCACAAGGTGTGCCTACAGCTGCAAGCTGGGCACTGCCTTAGGCACTATCCCGAAGCCAGCTCTCGGGAGAAGTGCCCCCTCGTGCTGCTAGCAGTGCTGGTAGCTAGCCGGACGCTGACAATCGAGTTGCACTGCTGCAGATAATCAATATTAATTATGTTTGTTTATTGTTTCCCTTTTTCCCCTCCTTTTCCTATCCTTTCTTTTCCTTCTCTCTTTCTCTGTTTCCTCTCTTTTTGTAGTCCCTATTTGTAGAGAGCTTTTTGGATAATTGGTTAGCTGAGAAAGGACATTTCGATGTGATACCGATGGATAAGGATAGGGGAAACAAGCTGGGAATTATGTAACCAGTGTCCAATCACTGACAAAGGTCATAGTGACCTTCGCTGAAACGGGAAGACGGGGGAGAAAATTGCTTGCCAGAAAATGTAGATATCCTAGGTAGAGAAGCTAGAAGAATGCAAACATAAAAACGAAATAATCATTAGAAGATAGAAGTAGGTGTTGATCTAAGTGTGCTTTAACCAATAATGAGCTCAGCTTTTGCAATACGTATAAGCTTCATTAACACCAATATAAATATGTGTGAGTTTTCAATAAACTTTGGGATTTGTCATCCACGCATATTGTGTGCTGCAATTCCTCCGCCGTTCACGACACCTATTTTTCCGGGTTATACTACCAACGTACGGCGAGTTCTGCAGACCCACCAGCGACACTCCAGAGTTCTGCTGATGAAGATCCTTCAAGACAATCGTGCGTCACGGGGTCGTGTGAGAGTCTGTCCAAATTTTCCCTCATCTGCCTCACAATCGTCCCTGGGGGACCAGTGAAGAGAAGACCCCCCCTGTCTTAAATCTCTGGCTCCAAAGGAGAAAGTCATGTGCCAGAGACCTGAGAGCGTTGCCAAGCCATTGTTTGCACAGGTGTTGTTTGCTGTGTGCTACACTGAGCCCAATGAGAAGAAGAAGGAAGCACCGTGCCCTTTGTGCAACAACAGCCTTGGGAGCTGTCCCACCTCTCGGCCTGGCTGGACTTCTCCTGAGTTCTGGGTGGTCCCCCCACAGAAGACCCTCACCTGTTTTACAACCACCGTGACAGACAGACTGAGATGTAAGGAGCCTCTCCATCAAGGACTGAGACATGAAAGCCCCATGTGAAAAGGCCCCTCTGCTCCTTCCAAGGACTGGCACTGAAACCCCCAGCCCGGGGCAGGTGTGTGGGGAGGCAAGCTGACCAAAGCGAGATGTTTGCCTGCAGGTTGTGACCGCTGGACCAAGAACACAATGGCTCTCGTTTACTGCTGAGAACATGGACTACCTGTTACATCTATTCCTTATTGTATCTGTTTCCCCCTCCCCAGCAATTTCCAATAGAGTTATCATAATAAAAACCTCTGAGTTAGCGAGAGACTTCGAGATTTCCCCGATGTAACAGGCGGATCCTCAACTGGACTGGACCAAAGGACTTCGTCTCTACGTTTGGTAGCTCTATCCCCCTCTTTCTCTCTCTCTCTCTCTCTTTTGTCTCTCTCTTCCTCTATCTTTTTCTCTCCCTTAATCCCTCTATCGCATTTTGCTGTGGTCATTCAATAAAGGTGCATTTGTTTAGATTATCATTGCAAACCCCCTTGTACCGTGTCGGTTCTTTTTGCACCCTGAGATCAAATCCACGAAGCATCACGAAACCCGTCTGTGAGGACGGATCATGACACCCTCCGAGGACCCCTCCCTAAATTCCCCTCCAAAGCCCCCACAGCACCCCCAGACCCCGCTAAAACCCCCTCAAGTTCCCCCCCAGATCCTCCCCAAATGCCCCCCAAACGTCCTCAAGACCCCTCCCCAAATTCCCCTCACGACCCCTCCAGGACCCCTCACCTGTTCCTGCGCTTCCTCAGCAGCTCCCGGAGCCCCCCGTCCTCTCCCAGCGCCTCCCCCGCTCTCTCCAGCGCCTCCCGCAGGACCCGCCCGAGCCCGGGGCGGCTCCCGGGGGTCCCTGAGGGGGTCCCGGGGGGCGGCGGTGGGGGGGGGCTCCCGCTCCATGCCCGGGCCCGGGGTCAGGGGGCGCCGATTTGGGCTCGGCTCTGATTGGCGGGAGCGGGCGCGGGGAGGGTGGGAGTTGCTGAGAGGAGACGCCTGGTGATTGGTTGGTTTCGTAGAGGACGTGGTGATTGACAGGAGAGGGGTGGGGGAGGCGTGCTTTGGCGAGGGGATACACACGATGATTGGTTGGTTTAGCTCGAAAGAGGCGGGAGTAGCTGAGGGGAGACCTGCGGTGATTGGTTGGTTCGGCATGTGAGAGGCGGGTGTGTCTGAGGGGAGGCGTGCAGTGATTGGTTGGATCGGCACACGGGGAGGCCGCTGTGCCTGAGGGGAGACTCGCCGTGATTGGTTGGTTTGGGGCGGGATGCGCCGTGATTTGTTAATTAGGGAGATGAAGCGCGGTGATTGGATGTTTGGGGCCGGGGCGCGCCGCTATTGGCTGGAAAAAGTCCGGGATTTTTAGGGGAACGTTTCCAGTTTTTTGGAGAAAAACTCTCAGATTTTTATGGAAAAATTCCCATATTTTTGCAGGAGAAACATTCCCGGATTTTTTGACCCCACATGACCCCAAATAACCCAAAAAACCCCAAAGCACTCGAAATAAACCCCAAATAACCCCTAAAAAAACCAAACAATACCGAAAAGTCCCCTAAATAAGCCCGAAAAAATCCAAATAACCCCATAAAAACAAAAAAAAACACCCAAAAAATCCCCTAAAGCCCCAAATCGGATTTCAATTACACCTAAAAAAATGCCATATACACCAAGATAAACCCAAAGAACCTCAAATAATTCCAAATAAGCCCAAATAAACACAAATACTTTCAAATAAACCCAAATATCTCCAAATAAACCCAAATAAACAGAAATAAACCAAGTAAAGCCTAAGATAAACCCCAAATAGTCAATAAATAGCCGCAAATAAACCCCAAACAAACCCTAAATAAACCCAAAAAAACCCCAAGTAACACCAGTTCCTCCCGTCCCCACCCCAAAACAGATCCCGACCAATCAGAATGCGCGGCACTGATGACGATCCACTCGCTGGGCAGAAACTCAGAGCACTGGCCCTGCTCAGCGATTTTCAGCCAATCAGCGCCCGGCTCGACTCTGACTCATCAGTTGCCAGGCACAGACCAAGGCCTCTCACTGCGGTAAACACTCACAGACCGCGCGGGGTAATTTCCAGCCAATCAGAGCGTGTCTCGCTGATGACTCATCAGTTGCCAGGAGCGCAATTTGGGGAGGGGGAGAAGGTGACCCTGGGGATGGGCTGGGGACCCCAAATTAATGCAAAACGGGGTCGCGACCCCAAAACGGAGCAGGAGGGGCCTGGAGCCCCCAAAGCCAAACACGGGGGAGGGGACTGGGGGAATGATCTGAAAGGGGGGGGAGGGAGGGTGGAGAAAAGACAGGGATGGGACCCCAGAATTGAGCTGGGAGGAGGATGGGACCCCCAAAGCGCGGTGGGAGGGGGGTGGGACCCCTAAAGTAAGCTGGGAGGGGTATGGGATCCAAAAACTGAGCTGGGAGGTGGATGGGACACCCCAAATTGAGATGGGAGGGGGGTGGGACCTCCAAAAGGGATGAAGGCAATTTTGTTCCTGGAATATGTAATGAGTTTATGGATATGCATGAGGGTCTATGAATATGCAACAGGCTGATGTCATGGGAGACCAGGAACATCGAGCAAAGATTGTTATGGCCACCAAGATGCCCCATTTATTTTCGGGGACACCTCTTAATTAATCTGGTTTTAATTCCATCAGCCTGTTGCATATTCCTAAAGCCTTATGCATATCCATTACCTAATTTACATATTTCAGGAACTATTTTACATGGCCCGTCCTTGGGGGTGTCTCCCCATTTCAGGAGCCTCCACTGAAATGGAAAATGTAAACCCGCTCCCTTCAGGAAAAAAAATATTATTATTATTATTATTATTATTATTATTATTATTATTATTAAGAATAAACAACTATAAAAATTCGAATTGATTTTGAAATTAAGGGGCTCTCAGGCAACGATATGGGAGTAGAAATACAGTTCTTTATTAGGAAAAATTGAAAATACAAATGCAGTAGTACAAACAAAAAAAAAGAGTGAGAGAGTCAGAATCCTCTGGGAATCCAGTGGACAATGAGGCTCATCATTTGGGAATCCAGAGGGAAAAGGGCTGATCCTCTGGGAATCCAGGGGGAAAAAGGCTGATCCTTTGGGAATCCATTTCTTACCCCCCAAAGACAGGACAAAAGCAGGGCCATGGAGTTTTTACAGGGTATCCCAAGGGTGGAGTTGGGGTTTGGGTCAGGAGAGGAGCTCTTAGCAACACAAGAAGGGTGAGATCAAATTCCTGCCTCATAGCAACAGCAGCACTCCACAAAGAACCTGTCCCCAAATCCGGAATTCCCTCTAAAACAACTGAGAAACTATGGAACTTCAGATATATTCAATCAATTTCCTTCATTTAACCTAGTCTGGGGTGTTTTTAAAGAATGAAGGTGAAGCAGAGGAAAATTAAGGCCAAACCAAAAGGAGAAGCAGCCACGTGTGCTCCCAACATGGATCACAGGGAATGTGAGTGACCAGGGCTGTGCCCAAAGTGCCTCCTCCAGTGGGGGATGGAGCTGGAGCAGCGCACGAAGCTCTGCCCGCACTCGGGGCACTCGCAGGGCTTCCCTTACCGGTGCCTCCGTTGGTGTCGGGTTAAGTGAGAGCTGCTGGAGAAGCTCTTCCCACACTGGGGACACTCGTAGGGCCTCTCCCCTGTGTGGGTGCGCCGGTGTGTGATGAGGGTGGAGTTGTGCTTGAATCCCTTCCCACAGTCAGGGCACTGGAAGGGCCTCTCCTCTCTGTGAATCCAATAGTGCAGGAGGAGATGGGAGTTGGTCTGAAACCTCTTCCTGCATTTATCACACTCGTAGGGCCGTTCCCCAGTATGGATGCGCTGATGAGTGATGAGGTTGGAGTTGTACTTGAATCCCTTCCCACACTCAGGGCATTGGAAGGGCCTCTCCTCTGTGTGACTCTGATAGTGCCGGAGGAGATGGGAGCTGGTCAGAAACCTCTTCCCACACTTGGAACACTCATAGGGCCTCTCCCCAGTGTGGGTCCCCTGGTGCTTGATCAGGTTGGAGCTGCGGCTGAAGCACATCCCACACTCGGAACACTTGTACGGCCTTTCTCCAGTGTGGATCCTCTGGTGCCTGATCAGGCTGGAGCTGCACCTAAAGCTCTTCCCACACTCCCCACACTCGTAGGGCCTCTCCCCAGTGTGGGTCCTCTGGTGGCTGATCAGGTGGGAGCTGCGGCTGAAGCTCTTCCCACACTCCCCACACTCGTAGGGCCGTTCCCCAGTGTGGATCCTCTGGTGCCTGATCAGGTAGCAGTTCCACCTGAAGCTCTTCCCACACTCCACGCACGTGTGGGGCTTCTCCCCATCATGGAGCTGCTCATGGAGCACCAGCTCCGAGCTCTGGCTCCATCTCCGGCCGCCTTCCCGGCCCAGGCTGGCTCTTTCCCCCTCCCATCCCCGCCATCTGCGTTTGCAGCCCCTCCTCGTGCGGCAGCTCCGGGGCTTTTCCTCCCCGTTGGCTTCCTGCACCGTGGAGCCGCTCAAAACGGCCTCTGCCACCAGGTTCTGCCGCGGGCATTTGTCCTCCCGGCTCTCCATGCTCAGCTCCTGCTCTGGGGGAGGAAGGACAAGGACAGCATGGGATTTGCCTCCGTGCCACAGGCAAGGGCAAGGAGATCCCCCCAGGGCTGAGCTGCAGCCGGGGGCCCTGCTGGGCTGGGAGATGGAGCAGCACAGAGGGGAAAGGGGCACTCATCGCCAGCTCGGGGCAGTGCACAAATCACAAACAGGACGGGACTGCTAGGAACGTGTCCTGAGCTATTTTTATTCCCCAGCATCAGTCTCATTACTTGGTTATGACAATGGGAAGATGCCAGTAGCTCACATTGCAGGTAGCAGACAAAGAACTTCATGTTAAAACTTACTTTAAAAGGTTTTTGACCAATCACGCAAAGCAAAGGCATACTGACAGTAGTTCTATCCAAGCACTATAAGCACATTGACGGTTAAAACAATGCTCCCTTATTTCAAATACAATACCTGCTTGTGAGCCTTAAAACACAATGCACAGAGCTCCATTATTAAGCTTGGAACTTCCTAATATCCTGCTAGATATACTTTTCTGCAGGTTAGGGAGTTATTCTAGATAAGTGTTAATGCACAGACCATTGTTCTATTTCTCCCTACTTTCTAATTCTTATATAATTTTTCTACTAACCAATCTTATGGCTGCAGCAAAGCTCTAATCAGTTCTACTGTCTCTGAGGCTTGTCTTTTGCAGCTTTCCCAAAACCCTCTGATTTTAAGCATTCCAGAGACACTGACTTCCTCCTCACCTGCCTCAGTGTCCCAAGGCATCTTCCTCTTCCTCGCAGCCTCCCAGGAGTTGGCAATGGGAAATCCTGGTTTGAGGAAAAACAAGGGATGAGCACATTGAATTTGAAGGTCCCTCTGCCCGACTCCATCTCTACAAGTCACCGGCCATCTGGGCTCCCGAAAAACCTCCCAAACACCAAGACTCAGCCCTGAAAAAGCCTCCCAGGAGTTCCCTGTCTCTGGTCCCTCCCCTCTCAAGTTCTGGGGTCCCCCCCTGTCCCAGCTGCTGGGGTCACGCTTGGATTGGGGGTCCCCCTTCTCCTCGGTGCCTGCCCTGCCCAGGCTGCTGGCAGTCCCAGCAATCCCAAAAGCTCCCCCCGCTTCGCTCTCCCCATTTCGGGATGCCGGGGCACTTTGGGCTCCCGGGCTCCCTTCTCCCCTCATTCTCTGCTCT
This sequence comes from Agelaius tricolor, assembly GCF_023055355.1. Classification (NCBI taxonomy): domain Eukaryota; kingdom Metazoa; phylum Chordata; class Aves; order Passeriformes; family Icteridae; genus Agelaius; species Agelaius tricolor. The sequence continues at coordinate 1,024,367 of NW_027269317.1, read as the reverse complement.
GGGCTGCAGCGGCTCCAAGGAGTCCCCCCTGCCCCTCTCCAGGCTCTTGAGGCTCCCGCCAATGGCGGCGCTCCCCCCTCTCTGGGCTCCCCACTTTGGGCTCCTGGGGCACACAGGGCTCTGCTCCTCCAGGCTGCCTCTGCCGGCAGCCGCCACCGCCACCCCCCGATGTCCCCCCAAGGGGCCTTTTCTGCTCAGCCTTGGACTTCTTCATTCTCCAAACATCCCCCCAAAAACCCAACCCAGGGACCCCCCGGGATATCCGGGCCGAGCTCCCCCTCCCCGCTCACCGGAGCCATGGCGGGGGGGAGATGATCCCACAGGTGGGGGCTGCAAATTCAGGCAGGGATCGACGGCCTGGCTCCCTCAGCTCAGCCTCCATCCGCCTTTGTCCCTCCTCTTCCTCTTCCTCCTGCTCCTCCTCCTCCATTCCCCCTCCCTCCTCCTTCTGCTCTGTCTTATCTCCCCCTCCTTCTCCTCTTCCATCCCTGCCCTTCCCTGCCTCCTCCTCCTCCCCCAGCAGCAGCCACACCCTCGGTGCCCGTTCCCGCAGCCCTCGCAGCCCACGGCAGGAGCGGCGATGGAGCCGGGACAGGTCGGGATGGGCAACGCGGGGCTCTCGGCTGCTCCCAGCCGCTGCAGGCGGGGGGAACCCGGCCCGGGCCAAAGGAGAGGCAAACTGTGCAAACTGGGGGCACATCACAAAGCTAAGGATGCAGCAGAAAATGGAGCTGAAAGAGTTATGTTAATATTAACTCCAAACCAGGAAAAACTGGAAATTCCAAAGGTTACGGAAGACGAGAAAAAAGAATCAAACAAGATAGGAAGTGAACAAGATAAATCAAGGAAATGGAAACTTCTTGATGGAAGACAATTACTTAATAAAATGGGCTTACTAGGAAAATATTAGAAGACATGCATCAGAAAACCCACTGGGGTAATCAAGCTTTGTGTGATCATTTTTTAAGGAACTATGGGTGCACTGGGATTTTTGGAGGAGCAAAGCAAGTTACTGAAAGATGCTTAATTTGCCAAAGGATAAATAAAAAGGTGATGAGAAAAACAACATTAGGAGGTCGTGAGTTAGCTCGTCGACCATTTCAAAGTATCCAAGCAGAAGTTAAGATTTGTTAGGCTCTGGATTTATTTGTAAAAAAAAATATTTAATCAAGAAGAAAGAGAATATGCCATATGTTAGACAAGAGATTTTAGGAGAATAAAAATCTTTAAAGTATCACCAACACCCGAGACAAAACTGGAAAATAAAAAGGGGAAATGAAAGGGAGGGGAACAAGAGGAAAAATCAGAAAGAGAGTGGGATCCTTTGCAGCTCTTGCCCCCTCCGTTCGCGGCCGAGGCGCCTGTCCCGGGTCCCGGCTCGCTGCCCGCCTCAGCTCCGCCTGCCCCGGTTTCCATCCCAGGTGCGGGCTCACTGCCCAGGGCAGCTCCACCTGCCCCGGCGCTGGCGGTGAATTTGTGTGCCCTGCTCCCACTGCCCGGCCCGCGGCCGCTCTGCCGGCCATGCTGGGGAAGATGGGGGTTGCTCTGTCCTGCCGCCTGGGCCGAGGTCACCGCGCCGACCGCACCGAGGGCGGGTCCCAGCCATCCCATCCCCGGCTGCCCTGCCCGTGCCAGCTGCGCTGGGCACCGCCGCTGCTGCTGCCGGGGTCTCCCACCTGCCTTTTCTCTGCCGGGAGCTGCCGGATCAGCCGCCATAAGCCATGTGGGGGCTGCCCACGCTCCGGCTCAGTCTCCACGGGAAGATCCCCCTCTGCCGATTCCGGCAGCAGACCCTGCCCACACTCCCACCGAGCCTCGGCGGGATATCCTCCCCTGACCCCGGCCTGCTCTGAGTTACATCCCCTTGGTAACCACAGCTCCAGCTGTACAGGGAAACTCTCTCTCTCTACAGGAAGCACCTTATTGAAACACTAGGAGCTCAGTTAAAAGGCAGCCCTCTCCAAATTCTTTCCCAAAACACGGGAGAAAGGCTACAGAAGGTAAAAAAGTGAAAGAGTTAGATGAAGGGATTGCTCTATTTCCCTTAAGAGAGGTTCCCATGGCAGGGATGCGCTGCCCTGCCCCGCGGGAGCCACCAGCGCCCCTGCCGGCCGTGCCCGGAACTGCACCCAAGGGGAAAGCGCCGCAGCCGAAAGGCCGGGACTGGCTCCGGGCTCTGTTTGTTGGCACTGCCGGAGCTGTGGTTCTTTGTTTGCTTTATTTACACACTAGTAAAGAACTGGTATTCCTATTCCCATAGCTTTGCCTGAGAGCCCCTTGATTTCACTAGTCTAAAAATTAAGAGGGAGGGGCTTTGCATTCTCCATTCCAAGAGAGGCTTTTTCTGCCTTCCCAAGCAGACACCTGTCTTGTAAAGCAAGACAAACACCCACAGGCACTGACGGGGGCTGCAGGAGGGGCAGAAGAAGGCCCTGCAGCACTTGGGCACAAAGGCCCAGCAGGTGAATGCAAGAAGGGAGCAGCAAAAGGCCAAGCTGAAGGCAAAGGCCAGGGCAGAGTTCCTACAGCCCCTGAGGGATCAGCCCCAGGGCCCAAGGGGGCCCCAGCACCCAGGGCACGGGCGCAGAGGCATTGCCCTCCTCGGCAGGGGACAGCCCACCCTAACAGCCCCTGGAAAGGAATCAGGGCTCCAGCTGCAGGGCACAAGGACACTGCAAGCACAGACAGCAGCACCCTCAGGACCAGCAAGTCCACCCCTTGATGGACATGGATTGGCAGGGCTGTCACAGCTCCCATCACACCAGGGACCCTCCACACTGGAGCCCTTGAGAACATTCAGGTGGGTCTGCATTGAGAGGAGGCCTCTCCTGATGGACACAGGGGCCTCTCAATCCACTCTGAAGCTTAGACCTAAGGGGGAAAAATGCAAAACATTTGTTTGATTAGTGAGGGGATAAGTGGGAAAGATGCATGGTTTTATTCAACCACTGTTAGCAGATTTCCGAGATGGATTTGAAATGCATGAATTTTGTTTGCTCCTAATTCTTATCATGATTTACTTGGAAGGGATTTGATTGCTAAGCTTGGAACGCAAATTAATATTATATAAGTTGATACAGAGGCCAGTTCTGTTGCACCTCTGTGTCAAATGTCTGGCCAGGCCTATGCTGAAGTGAACCCAGAAGTGTGGGCAGCCCCAAAGAAAGAGGGAAAATTAGATATGGAACCCCTCCAAAGTACTCTGAAGCAACCAGGACAAGTGGTGTCTAAAAGCAACAGCCTGTTCCAGGGGAGGGAAGGAAGGGGAATCAGACAAAGCGCAGGTCACCGCCCCATGCTCGGCTCAACCCAAGGAGCTCTGGGTGCTTATAAGAGCCTGGCACTGAAATGCCCTCAGCAGGAAGTCTTCAATATCTTCTGCTGACACCATGGCACCTAACAGGGGGGCAAAAGCAATTCTGACTGCTTCAGACACCACTGGATCAGAGATCAAGGTAGATTCTCCCACAGGAAGCTGGGCTGGCACAGAGCCTGCCCCGGCACTTTGCTGGTGCCAACACCCAGCCAGGACATCGGCTCCTGCCTAAGGAGTGCAAAGCAGCACCACTGGTGGCCAAGGGGCCCATGCCAAGTGTCCCTGAGGCCAGAAACAGCCACCAGCACAGCTGAACACGGGGGGACCCCTCAGCCTGGCCTCAGGGGCTCTGAAGCCCCGGAGATTTGCACTTCCCGCCTGCAGCAGGACCATGGCAGCCGCCCCTGAGCCTGCCCTGAAGGCAACGCAGCAGCAGCCAGGGCTCCACAGCGGGCCAAGCCCCTGGGCCTGCCCACAGATCCTCTGCTCAAACCCTCGCAAATCCTGGCCACCCTCCCCTGGCACCTCCAGCCACTGCGGCCAAGCCTTGCTGCCACTGCTGCAGCTTCAGCGCTGGCTGGGCCTGCACTGCCACAGCTGCTGGGGAGCACCACGGCACAATTCCACTCTGGGGCTCACTCACACCCACACTCTGGGCTGACTGCGACTGCATTGCTGCAAAATGCACCCATTTTGGTTCTTTTAAATCTTCTTTCTCAACTCAGGCTTGGTTTGCCTTTGCCTTGGGGAAAGGAATTTTAAAGGTTTTATTTAAGGGCTGTTACACCACTCAACGGAGATGAGTTTAACATCTCAACAGACTGGGAATAGCCCAAAAGACACCCACAGAGATAACGACCAGCAACAAAACATCAACGCCCAGCAGCAAACAGCAACCAACAGCTACCCCAGACACTGCCCCCGGCACAGCTGGAGACACCTGGTCTGGAAAAGGCTGAGAAGGAAATCCAGGAGTGTGGACCGAATTCACAGCAGAGGGGAAGAAATCCGGATCCAACAGGAAACCAAATACTAAAAACCTACACAACATGGAAGCAATGAACATTAAAGCTGGGGATTTAGATTGGTTCAGACTAAACAAAGTTTAGGAAAAATCTAGTAAAACTCACATGCCATGGAATGATTTTCTCTGCACAGCCAGGGTATTTGTGAAAGAAATTATTTCTGTTGCACATCCTGGCCAGAAGCAAGCAATGCCTTGACTCTCTAACACTAAAGAGATTCTTGGAGAGTTTTTGTTTTCCCTTGGAGAGGTTTTGTCCTTCAGTGACAAAATTACAACATGAGAAAAATTTTTCATAAAACTCACACTTTATATTTTCAGGTGGGTTTGGGACAGAATTGTGAGAATCAGTTTTTGGTCTGGGTTCTTCCATGTTCGCCTTTATGCTGCATGTGAAAAATGCATGTATTTTATTATTGGCTTTTTGCAAATATTAAAATGAATATTATATGTGTTGTTTTAGAAAGTAATGCTGTATTAGTTTTCTTAAGTACTGTGTTAAATATAGTTTTAGATTATAAAAATTGTTTAAATAGAAACGATGCTATGCAGGATACTTTTTTAAAAAGAAAGGACTCACAGCGAGATAGCAGCCACAGGACACCTACATCTTTCAGAGAAGAATTTATTGCCCTCTTATCAGAAGAAACCAACTTCTTCCCACCTCGAAGGCGCTATTAGGATTTGGAGGAAGAAGCTGAGGATGACCAGACAGAATCCTGTATTTGAATGGAATTTATGCATCATGTATGAAGTGTATGAATATGCAACAGGCTATGTTTTTTAAGGGTTAATCCTTTGTAAACGGGTGTCCTTTTTCAGACTCGTGCTGTCCAGCAAAAGGTACCGGGACATCTGTAACACTTTGTATTTATTGTCTCATATTGTCCTAATTCAGTTTGTCCAAATTATTATTACTCTAATTGTATTACTATTTTTATAACCATTTTATTCCTATTAAACTTTTAAAAATTTTAAAAACAAGTGATTGGCGTTTTTAACACTGCATTTTGCAAAATTGAAGAGCATTACCATAATACTTTTAACTCGTAAATAGTTGATACTTTTTGCAAAAAAACCAGATTCTGTGGGGGGCCACACGTGACTCACGAGGTGGCTGCCCTGGAAGAGAAGCTTCATTGCAGGCAGCCTGCAGAGGAGCTTTAGAAATGCAAATGAACACTGCTGGGCAAAGCCTGGACAATGGACCTGGGTCTCTTGCCTGGGGCTGGAATTGGGCTGATTCCCTCTGCCCCTCACCCCAAGCTCTGCCTGCTTGCACTGATGGAATTTGCACAGCTCAAGGCAGAGCCCAGGGTGAGGATATCTGACCCTGCAGCAGAAACGGGTGAAGCTGCACAGGGAAACAGCAAATGGAGAATGTTGGCAAAACTTCACTATAAATAAATGGGGGGGGAATCATCCCTCTGCCCACGCCAACATGTGCTGTCACTGTCAGTGTTATATACAGGGTATATTAGGGTACTGGGGACTTTTTGCTACCAAAAATTCAGGGAAATCAGTTGGGAATCTAAGTATTTGATGATTTAGTTAGAGAAAAGCAGTCAATTGATGCAGCCCTGGCTGGAGAGAGCGGACAAAAATGGGGAAAGGCCACCAGAACAAATCCGACAACACCATGGACCAGCCCCTGGGAACCCAAACTAATTCATATCAGGAGCCACAGAACCCGTTTCTCATTTCAATGGCATCATTAGATTACAAGCTGCCCTGGGAATAACCAACCAGACAGCTCCAGCTCCTGACCTTCCTGCTGAGCAATCCACTGAAATGAGGAACACAACATTTCACCATGGGATGGGATCAGATTGCCTTCCAGCAGAAAAAAGAGGAGTTTGTGGAAAACTAAATGAATCCAACTGCTGTTGGCATTTAGATGACAAAGGAAAAGTGCTGAAAAAAAAACCCAACGGAAACAAAAGAGCAGCTCATGTATTGGCCCAAACGTGAAAAGGATGGGAATGGGAAACGGTTTTGTGGCTCTCTGGCAGTCCATGGGTTAAACGAATGCTGTTTCTCCTCTCCTGTGCTATAGCAACTCTCACCTTTTTACCGTGCTCCACACCTTGAGAGTGCAGCTCATTCAGCAGCTGAGCGAGGGGCCAGGGGCTTGTAGATAAGGAAGTAACGGGCGAAACCACCAGCTTCAATAATTGTTACTAATTAACATGGACTGCTGCTCACAGAAAGTCCCGCTACATTCCTGAACTTCCAGAAGAGCAAAGACTTAACAGAGCCGTGAATATCGGCTGTTCTACAAAAGTGGAGATGCACATTAACAAGGACATGCAGTTGGCAGATGTGGAAGTCTGAACCTTCCAAGTACCTCAGCCAGTGGGCAAAGGGAGAGGGAGAAGCGGCCGGGAAAATGAGGATGAAAAGGAGGCTACGAACTACAGCAATGGCAGCGAGCGCACGGTAAATGCCCCACGGCCTCTCCCTCTGCTCAGCAATAAAGTCACTTGTACAGGACTCCTCTGTCTCCTCGGGGCACAGAAACCTCCGGCCACGTCAATTTCCCCGCACAGCCCCGGGCACGGGGCAGCCGCCTCTGTCCCAGCCACAGCAACCGGGCCGAGCCACCGCTGCTCTGGCAGCGGCTCCTGCCGAGGCCCGGTCAAGGAGACCGCGGGCAGCCGCTCCCGCAGCGCCCTCACGCCAGCGGCAACACGCGCCGGACACGGCACAACGAACCCGCCTGAGCCCCCTGCCGCCCCCGAGGCCCGCAGCGAGCCCCGAGCCCCCGCACAACCCAGCGCGCCTCCCACCCGCGCTGCGGCCGCCTCCCAGCTCCGCCGCCGCCTCACCGCGCTCCGGCCGCTGCCGCCGCTCCCGGGCCCGCACACACGCTCCGCCAATGGCGCCGCTGCCGAGCCACGGCCGCCCTCAGGCCGCCACCGGGGCCCTACCCCGCCCAGATCCCACCAATCAGCGCGCCAGAACCACGACTGACGGCACCGTCGCCCAATCGCAGCCGGGGGCGGGCTCTGCACGCGGCACAGCCTCGCCCCGCGCTCCCAGGGCCCCTCGGGCTGCGTGAGGGCAGAGCCGGAGATGAGGAACAGCCCTGGAACGGGCCCGGGCCCGAGGGGATTGAGCTGAAAACACAAACTAACTGCTCCGCACCTCCCGACAGGGCTTTCCCGGCACTGCGGCTCCGGTGGCCCGGGCTCAGCGGGAAGCCCTGGAGCCTCACTTCTCCTACCCCTAATTAGGAGCAGCAGTGCATCGCTTTGATTTCCCCCAAAAAGGGAAAACTGCCCCAAATCCCTGTGGATGAGTGGGGGAGGGGAGAGATTTCTGACAGAAAACCCCAAAACCTCAGAGGAGGATAATGAGAAGTAAGTGAAGAGCCTTAAATCCAGCCTTCCCCCACGCCTCCCTCCTTCCAGCTGCACCTCCTACCCCGGCAGTGCCGGAGACAGGGAATGGGGCCGTGCTCACTTCATGCCCCGGGGCTTCTCCCTCTGCTCGGGGACAGGAGTCGTTCCCCTGCTGCACCCTGGGCTCTCTCCCACCGGAGACTTCTCCAGGAACTTCTCCAAGCTGAGTCCATCCCACGGGGCACAGCCCCCCTCCAAGTGCTGCAGCGTGGGTCACTGTGCCCCGGGGTCAGTCCTGCCAGGACAGGCTGCTCCAGCGGGGCCCCTCTGGCCACGGGGTCACAGCCTCCTCTCAGGCATCCCCGTGCTCCAGCGTGGCTGCTCCGGGGGCTGCAGGGGGATCTCTGCATCCCCATGGATCTGCAGGGGGATCTCTGCATGGGGCACCACCGTTTCTGGAGGCACCAGGAACAGGCTGAGCTCTGCCTGAAGCTCTTCTCACATTCCCCACACCCTTCTTCCCAGCACAGGGAGGCTTTTACCTCCTCACAGCTCTCCAGGCTGGGTTTGCAGCCCCTCCTCGTGTGGTATCTCTGGGGCTTCTCCTCCCCATTGGATTCCTGAGCCGTGGAGCCGTTCCAAATGGCCTCTTCCACGAGGTTCTGTGGCAGGGATTTGTTCTCCCTGGTCTCTGTCTGCAGCTCAGTGCTTGGGGGAGGAAGGACAAGGAGAGGAAGAGACAGGGAGAAGGGAAATGGAAAAGGCAGGAGGAGAGGAAGGAACAAGAAGGAACAAGTGAGGAAGGAGATGGGAAAGGAACGTGGATGGATGTAGGACAGAATGAGGAGAAGAAGGAGGGTGGACAAGGAGAAGATGGGATTTGCCTCCATGCCAGAGGGAAGGGGAAGGAGATCCCCCCAGTCCATCCCTGGCAGGATGGCGTTGGCAGTGAGGCTGTCCTGCAGCGATGCTGGGCTGGGAGATGGAGCAGCAGGGAGGGGAAAGGGGCAGTGATTCCTCCTGCCCTGCCTGGCTGTCCCAGTCTGGAGCGTCCTGGCGCTGCCGAGGCCCTTGGAGCGTCCGGCACTCAGGAGCCCGGAGCTCACGGCTGCTTTATAAAGCTGACAAAGTCGGCAGGATGGGTCTGGGTATGATCTCAGCAAACTGGGTGTATTGGTACAGGAACAGGGGACAGAGCTGAACAGGGCCCAGGGACAAAGACAGGGAGCAAGCTGAGGGCACAGGGGGTTTTTAGATGGGGTAGTGAGGGTGGAGCTGAGGGTCAGGGTCCAATGGATATGGGGGAAATGGGGCAAAGGAGGGGTTAAGGGTCGGGACAGCTAATAGGGAAACAGGGGCAGAGGAATGCAGTAAACTGGGGCCAATGGGGGGACAGAGAGGGAGAACATTCTAGGGACTAACCAGAGATGGGTAATAGGGGTGAACTAGGGTAATTAGGCCAACAGGCCAATGGGATAACATAACTTTCCATAAATCAGCATGTGCCTGCAAAGATCTGTGGGAGAAGCAAGCTTCTCACCATAACCTTGAAATCTATTCTTCTTATTGGGGACCAGTCCTCCATGGGTGGGAGATTGAGACTCCCATGGGCCTCCACACCAGTGCATCTTCCTTTTCCTCGCAGCCTCCTTCTCCTCCGTCCAGACAAATTTTGGGATTGACAAATCCTGGCTTTGGGGGAAGAACAAGGGGTGAGCACCTTGGGTTTTGTGAGAAATGAGCCCCACTCTTTAGAATTTTTGAAAGTTTAATAAGGAATAAGAAGGGACAAATCAGTAACAGCGCTGGGTGTTGGCAATGGCCAGAGGCACACCGGTTCCCACAGCAACTCTTCTTGTCTAGTTTCTCCATTGTATTGTTCAAATACATATTCATAATGATTGTACATATTCAAACATTTCTTTGAACTCGTTTACATGTTCCAGGAATTCTTTAGGTTGGTTTGACCCCCAACTCGCCTTTTTAGAGCACGTGCAGGAATCGTGGATTGCTGTTTTGAGGGTTGTGTGTCACTGCCTCACAAGGGCCCCTGTTCTGTGGTTTCAGCAGGTTACAGTTATTGACAGTGGAAAAGTCAGTGGCAGGGGCCCCATCACATCCCTTCCTTGAATGTTATCTGACCATGCAGACGCTTTTAGCTATTTCCACAAGTACTTTAAAAGAACATTAGCTCTTTCACAAATATCTCTGAGTTATTATTGTCAGTTAGTTACAAAAATAAAAGCATTAGTTATTATTTCACAACTACAGCTACTTCTGCAAAAGTTAACATTCTAATGCACAACACATGGCATCCACGTGAATATTTTGCAAAAGCCAAAACTATAATGTATGTTTTTCACACAGTCCACAAACTGAAATATCATCCATAAATGATGTTCTGAGGATATGAGCTACACAGGGGCCAGGCATTGGCCACAAAAAGCTGACAAATTATACTATAGCAAAAGCAGTGAAAAGTGATTACAAACTGTACTCTATCAAAATTGTTGTGATTAAGAATATTTTGCAGAAGTCAATACATAATAGCAAAAGCCAACACTACCGAGTTATTTATAACAAACCCAGGGCAGGTTTTTCCCTTGCATGGAGCACCTGGGCCTTGCCCGGGCCCCTTCTGCCCTCCTGCAGAGCCGGTGGCATTTTCCAGCACACACAGTTTGTAACCAAGAGCCGGGTGCAGCCGAGAAGGCTCCAAGCGCCTCCTTCCAGGCTGACTCTGCAGGTGCCGAGGCTGCTCTGGGCTCTGCCAGGGCTCTGCTGGGGCTCAGCTCTGGGCCAGGCTGGGCCCGCTCTCCCCTCACATTGCTCCGGGCAGCTGAGTCACGGCGGGAGAGGGAAGGGACACGTCAGGGGAGTTGAGGTTTGAGAGAGTTTTTATTCGAAAAACTGCCATAACAAACAGGCAGTGCTAACTACCATAACTAACTACCAGTGCTAACTCCCATAACTAACTAGTTGTCCTAACCACTGTAACTGAAAGCTGTCCTTTGATGAGGGAGGGGTCGATGCCCGTGGATCCCGCCGTGCCCCGGTGCGGGAAGAGCTCCGTGCCCCGCTCCAGGTCCAGCCCCCGCTGGAGGATCCAGGCTGGATAATCCCGGGTGACCCCCAGGGTCAGAGCCCCCCGCGTTGGGAACACACCTGGCTGGGGGCTCCACATCTTCCTGGCTCCCCGCGTGGACACCTCGGTGAAGGCCGGAGGATCTCCGCTGCTTCTCTGGTTTCTGCTCCTCTCCTCAGGGGCTGGGGGGAACACGGGACCCCCCCAAAATCAGCGGAGCGGGGACGGAGCGGGGGGTCCCGGCCGGGCCCGAGCCCACGGGGAGGGGCTGCGGCCGCCGGCGGCTCAGGAGCTCTGTGGGCAGAGAAAAGGGGGTGACACCGGGCTGGGGGCCCCAGCGGGAGCGCACACGCTCCGCCACGGCCGGGACGCCACCCCCGGCACCTGCCCTGACCTTCTTGTGCACGTAGAAGCCGAGCCCCAGCGCCAGGAAGACGAAGCCCAAGACGAAGCCCCCGATGCCCGTCAGCATCTTGCTGCGGGCGGCGTCCGGCGGCATCTCTGGGGGGTCCGCAGGGCTCAGCACCCCCAAAACCTCTCACGGACACCCCCAGCCCCTCCCAGCGCCCTCCCTGTGGCCCCCAGCCCAGCCAGGACCCCCTGAAACCTCCCCCTGATCCCTTTTTGTCCTGGCCAGGAGCCACCAAAGCCCCTCCCGTCCCTCTCAGCACCCCACAGCCCCCTCCCAGTTGCCCCCCAGCGCCCCAGGAGCCCCAAAGCCTCTCGCAGTCCCTTGGCAGCCCCAGCAGGACTCAGCCAGAGCCCTCCCAGTCTGTGCCCAGCACAACCGAGCTCATGGCGAGCCCCGCTTGGCCATGGCCGATTTCCTTCCAGCCCCTCCGGGCTCACTGTGATCCCTCCCAGTCACACCCAGTACCCCCAAACTCCCTCCCAGTGCCCACCAGGAGCCCCCAACCCCATCCCACCCTCCCCAGCCTCCCCCAAACCCCTTCCCAGCCCTTGCCCAGTCCCCAGGGCCTCTCCCAGTCCCAGCCCGGCTCTCTCCAGCTCCCTCCCAGTGGCTCCCAGCACAGCCCAGTGGTTCTGCCAGCGCCCCCATGGGCTCCCCCGTACCCCAGTGCCGGCTCAGGGGCTGCTCCAGGCTGACGTGCTCCACCTGGCAGCTGTAGGTGAGCCCGCGCCGGGGCGGCGTTTCCAGCAGCACCAGCAGCTGGTAGGTCCAGTCCCCGTTGGGGACCACGTCGGTGGCCACCACGTGCTCCGAGAGCTCCTGCTGGCCCTGGAACCACCTCACCTGGATGGCAGCAGGGTAGAAATCCATCACGGAGCAGAGCAGGCGGCCGGGGCCGGGCTGGGAGCTCGAGGAGGGCACCAGCGAGATGGACACGTTGGGGGGCACTGGGGGAGAGAGAGAGAGAGCGGAGACACACTGGGTTAGCTGGGGGGCACTGGGACAGATGGGAGAGGGCTGGGCTGGGCTGGGCGGGGGAGGGACGGGAATGGACTGGGATAGACTGCGATGGAATTGGAGATGGTCTTGGAGGGACTGGGTGCAACTGGAAGGGATTTTGGTGGCACTGGGATGAAGTGGGAATGAAGTTCGCGACACTGGGAGGCCGAGTCCAGCGCGGGGCACTGGGCGCTGCGGATCTGCCTAACAACAGACGAGTCATGAGAGAGACGCGATCTGATTGGCTGAGAAGCATCAGCTTTACGCGTCGCTGAAATGGACGCGCGGGGGGCACTAGGAGGGACTGGGAGGAACTGGAGGAGATAGGAGGACGTGGGGTGGGTCAAGGAGGGCTGAGGGCTCTGGGGCGATTCCCCGGGAACCTTTGAGGGGCTCCAGGGTCACTGGCAGGGCAGGGCCCGAGGGGACACGCTCTGCCCCGCCCTCACCTCGGCGCTCCACGCTGAATGGGGTGGTAATCCGGTAGTTGTGCCGGCAGTACGTGTCTACTGCAGTCCGTGCGTCCTCCAGGAATTCCGGGTCGCTGTTCCTGTACTGGGCATGTTTCTCACCATAGGGGGTGAACCCCACATAGTGCCCCACGTCGCTGTCGAACATCAGGTACTGCTCCCGGTTGTAGATGTACCTCGCCACGTACCTCACCTTCTCTGTACCGTTAATGAAGTGACACTCGTACTGATGCATGTTCTGGAACACCCCTGTGAGTGCAGCACACAGCTCAGGGGGTGCCCCACCCAGCACCCCGCAGAGCTCCGGGGCCCACCGCGGATCCCCACTCCGCACCCCCTGTGCCCCACGGCCGACACGGGACCCTCCTGCCCGCGCTGCCGCTTCCTCTTTGCCGCCCTTCCCCCATTTCCCCTTCCACATCCTCTCCCCTCCCACCTCCGACAGCTCCCAAATCACTTTTGGGGTCCCATTTCCCCATTTTCCCACGAATCCCCCAATCCCCGGCCCCCTCCCGCTCAGTTTTGCGGTCCCCCCCTCTCCTTTTCCCCCTTCCCCGCCCTCTCCCACCCCTCCCCCCATCCCTCAGCCCCTCCCGCTCTCCCTTTGGGGGGTCTCCTCCTCCTCCCCCTCCATTCCGGGCTCCCCCCTTCGCCCCCTTTTCCCCCTTCTCCCCCTCCTGTCCCAGCGCCTCCCGCCCCCCGCTCACCCGAGAGCTCCGCGCCCGCAGCCGGGGGGGCTCCCAGCACCACCAGTGCCACCAGTAGGGCCCCAGCTGCCGCCCCTCGCCCCATGGTCAGCGACCTCCACCCCAAACCAACCGCGCTCAACTGGGAGAGCCAGCCCGGAGCAGCGCGGGGTCATGAGGGCCGCGTTCCCTGATTGGTCGGGTGTGGTTTTTGGCGGCGCTTTGATTTGTTGTGCTTGTTTGTGGGCTCGCTCTCATTGGCCGAGCTGGTTTTTTGCGCTCTCTAATTGGCCGGTTTCTTTGGGAGCCCGATTTCCAGACCCTCTTCCCAGCAACTAATGAGTCACAAACTTTCTTCGCTCTGATTGGCCAGAATTTCTTAAAGAGCTGAATATTTAAACCCTCTACCCAGCAACACATGACGCGCAATAAACTCTTCTCTCCCATTGGCTGAGCGCTTTTTGGGGTGCTGCTCCCCGGTTCCCAGTCCCCTCAGTTTGGATCCGCGTTCCTGGGAGCAGCACCGACCCTTCCCGGTGTGCCCGGAGAGCCATGGACGGAGCGCGGAGCCTCCCCCGGCTGCTGCCGCTGCTGGCCCTGACCCTGCCTCCAATTCTTGGGGTCCAAGAAGGGGTTGTGGGAGGGGTCCCGGATTTGGGGTTCGCTGGAATTTTTTTAATTTTGGAAAATTAAGGGGGGAATCCATCTCAATTTTTGGGGGGGGGATTTTTGTGGATATTTTTGATTTTTTGGGGGGTTTTTTTCAGGATTTTTCCCCCCTTTTTCATCATTTTGGGGCGTTGGCTGTTGTCGAATTCTCCTTTTTCCAGGACTTTAGGTGTCTGGATGGTCCTAAACCCATTTTCCCGGGATTTTTGGAGATTCCCAGAAGCACCAGCAGCTGGTAGGTCCAGTCCCCGTTGGGGACCACGTCGGTGGCCACCACGTGCTCCGAGAGCTCCTGCTGGCCCTGGAACCACCTCACCTGGATGGCAGCAGGGTAGAAATCCATCACGGAGCAGAGCAGGCGGCCGGGGCCGGGCTGGGAGCTCGAGGGGGGCACCAGCGAGGTGGACACGTTGGGGGGCACTGGGGGAGAGAGAGAGAGAGCGAGGACACACTGGGATCAGCTGGGGGGCACTGGGAGAGAGAGGGGAGGGCTGGGCTGGGCTGGAGAGGGACTGGGAATGGACTGGGAGGGACTGGAAGGGCGGGCTGTGCTGGGGCGGCCAATCAGAGCTGCTCATTTCACATTTAACCCCGATTTTCTGGGACTGAGCTTGTTCAGGATTTTCTGTTCAGATCCCTTTGTCCCACTCCACTTTAGAAACAAAATTTTATTAACAAGAGATCAAAGAAATTATTAAGCATTATTAAATTATATTTAAAAATTATATAAATTTTAATTATATGGACGTTTTAATTAATTTCACTAAAGTTTTATTAAAATTTAAAATTAGTAGTTATTTTAAATCATTTAAAGACTCCTAACATGGGCTGAGCTCCCCCTCCCCACTCACTGCAGGATGTGGGTGTGAGACTCTGCCCAAAGTTTCCCTCATCTGCCTCACGATCGTCATTGGGGACCACTGAAGAAAAGCCCCCCCCCCGTCCACAATCTCTGACCCTGTAGGAGAAAGGTCCACGCCGAGGGCCCCGAGACCTGAGAGTGTTGCTGTGCTGTTGTTCCCTGGTGTGTTTGCTGTGTGCTACACTGAGCCCAATGAAAAGAAGAAGGGGGCACTGTGAAAAATTCTGGAATTTTTCCCCACCTCTTGGCCTGGCTGGACTTCTCCTGAATTTTTGGGTGGTCCCCCAGAGAGGACCCTCACTCGTTTATAGTCACTGTGACAGACAGAGATGTGAGAAGCCTCCATCAATAACTGAGACATGAAACCCCCATGTGAAAAGACCCCTCTCATTTTTTCCAGGGATTGGGACTGAAACCCCCAACCCGGGGGGGTGTGGGGGAGGCAAGCTGGCCAAAGTGAGATGGATGTTGCAGGTGTGAGCAGTAGACCAGAAGACAATGGCTCTCGCCCACTGCTGAACATGGACTGTGTGCACCCTTCCCCAAATACCATTTTTCCCCCTGAAAATACAATAGACTGCCTTTGATTTGGTTTCAAGATTCATCCCCTTCCCCCATCAGAACAGAGGATAATTAGAGTTGGGATGAGCTGCACCCCTGAGATCTCCCCAGACGTGACCTGGTGAGCTCCATGGGCAGGACATCGAAGGACTTTGCTGTTCGATGTTTGGTACCTATAAACCTTTCTTTTCTCTCCCTCCCTCTTCTCCTTATTTTTCCCTTTTACCCCCAATTCCTCCTGAACGCATTTCGCTGTGGTTGTTTCAATAAAGGTGCATTTGTTTTGATTATCACTGCAAACCCCCCATGGCTATGTCGGGTTTTGCACTCTCAGATCCTGTTGGATCGGCGGAAGAAATGCGGCACACAATATGAGTGAACAGCAAGTCTCCAACTTTATTGATAGTTCACACATATTTATATTGGTGTTAATGAAGCTTATACATATTGCAAAGCTGAGCTCATTATTGGTTAATTACTTCTCGGTCAACCACGCCTATTTCTTTATTCTTATGGTTATTTTGTTACTACTTCTACATTCTCGTGGTTATTCTGCTGAAACTATCCTCATATTTTTGGCATGAGATCCTCTCCTCTATCCTGTTGTTGCACCAAGGGCACAATGTCCTTGTCAGGGGTTGGACACTGACTGCTGAATCCTAGACTTGCCTCCTTCTAACTTAACCAACGCTATTATGTCGACGTGACCTTTCTCAGCTGGCCAGCTGTCCACAAAGCTCTCCACACTGGAGCGGTTAACTGGAAACCTACAGGTAGAATCAGGCTTTGGTATTGATGGATGGCTCAAATCTTTAGGCCTGGGATCATGGTTACGCTCTATTGTTAAGGTCAGCATTATAGTGAGCATTATAGCTTTGTTAGTAGTATTAATTTTGCCGTGGTTTTGCATATGCCTACAGAACATGGTGCAAAAGATGATATCTGCTGCATTTAATCAGACCATGCTTGTTCAACAGAAAAACGGGCGAAATGTGGAGAGCTTTGTGGACAGCTGGCCAGCTGAGAAAGGTCACGTCGACATAATAGCGTTGGTTAAGTTAGAAGGAGGCAAGTCTAGGATTCAGCAGTCAGTGTCCAACCCCTGACAAGGAGATTGTGCCCTTGGTGCAACAACAGGATAGAGGAGAGGATCTCATGCCAAAAATATGAGGATAGTTTCAGCAGAATAACCACAAGAATGTAGAAGTAGTAACAAAATAACCATAAGAATATAGAAGTTGGTGTGGTTTACTGATAAGTAATTAACCAATAATGAGCTCAGCTTTGCAATATGTATAAGCCACATTAACACCAATATAAATATGTGTGAACTATCAATAAAGTTGGAGACTTGCTGTTCACTCATATTGTGTGCTGCATTTCTTCTGCCGATCCAACAAGATCCCCCATCTGTAAACTTGTCCATGAGGAGGAATTGTGGCAGAAACACAATTTTATTATCAAGGGGTCAAGGGAATTATTAAGTAGTATTAAAATTATTTTTAAATTATATAAATGTAAATTATAGAGATGTTTTCATATAGTAAAATAAAATGTTATTAAAATGAAATAGTATTAGTTATTTTAAAGTAATTAGAGATTCTTAACCAGGGCTGAGCTCCCTCTCGCAGCTCACTGCGGGATGTGGGGAGGGGGCGACGCTGACAGGGCCGGGGGGGGGGCTGCAGCTCCGGCGGGGCGGGGAAACCGTGGGGATCTGGTGCTGCTGCTCTTCCTCCTCCTCCTCCTCCTCCTCCTCCTCCTCCTCCCGCTCCCCCCCGGGCCCAGCCCCCACCCTTTGTCCCCCTCCCTTTGCCCAAATCCGTCCCATCACCGCCCCCCCCAACCCCTCCCCATCGCCCCCCAATAAACGGCCCCGGGGCCAACTGGGAAGCTTTATTGGGAGCACTGGAAGCAGGCACTGGGCGGGGGCAGAGCGCCAGCGGGGCTGGGGGGATACGGGACCCCCCCAAAATCAGCGGAGCGGGGACGGAGCGGGGGGTCCCGGCCGGGCCCGAGCCCACGGGGAGGGGCTGTGGCCGCCGGCGGCTCAGGAGCTCTGTGGGCAGAGAAAAGGGGGTGACACCGGGCTGGGGGCCCCGGCGGGAGCGCACACGCTCCGCCACGGCCGGGACGCCACCCCCGGCACCCGCCCTGACCTTCTTGCGCACGTAGAAGCCGAGCCCCAGCGCCAGGAAGACGAAGCCCAAGATGAAGCCCCCGATGCCCGTCAGCATCTTGCTGCGGGCGGCGTCCGGCGGCATCTCTGGGGGGTCCGCAGGGCTCAGCACTCCCAAAACCCCTCAGGGACACCCCCAGCCCCTCCCAGCGCCCTCCCTGTGGCCCCCAGCCCAGCCAGGAGCCCCTGAAACCTCCCCGCGATCCCTTTTTGTCCTGGCCAGGAGCCACCAAAGCCCCTCCCGTCCCTCTCAGCATCCCACAGCCCCCTCCTGATGGCGGCGAGGGAAGACAAGCAATCAATCAATATGATTGGTAAAGCAAGCTTCGGTTTATCTTGAGTACACTGGTACTTTTATATTGTTTTCCAGTAATTATGCATACTTGTCGTTAGTTTCTTGGTTTAATTGCTCATACATGTCATGAGTTTCTTGGTTTAAAGCAAGAGATTACATTTACATATTCCTCCTACTTTGCGGTTATGCATACTTTATGGTTTCTATTCTCGTTGCTGTCCTTGCCCGTTTGACCTTGTCAGCAGGCAGGACACAGCATCTTCCTATCATGGCGTGCGGCCTGGTTATGCTAAGTGCGGCCCACTTATGCCAAGCTGCTAAGTTAACATGTATGCTCAGTTATCATGGGGCTTGCTTGTACAACATTTCCACGGATCCATGGCCCTTTTCCTCCAGCCATTCTTCCACACTTTCCCTTCCACACCGCACGCTTGGGCAAATTGCGCAGACCAAGCAGCCTTTTCCCCCTCTTCCCCATTGGCCTGAAGACACTCTGCACCAAGAGAAAGCTCCTGGACAGGCGGCTATCCAACAACAGCAATTTAATGTTCCTCCAGGGGGTGAAGGGAAAGGAAGTGCTGGCAGAGGAGAGGTGTTCCCCGCAGGCTCAGGTGGCCCCAGCAGACGCAGCCTCCCGGAGCAGTTCTGCACAGCGCCGCAGCAGGACACTCAGCCACGGCCACACAGCAAAGGCCGCGAGTGCCAGAGGCGGCGCAGTTGGTCTCGCATCTTCTGGAGTCGGGAGCAGGGAACGCTCTGTAGAGCTAAAAGGATGTACAGAGCTTGAAGCGCCAGGCATGAGATGGCAGGGCTAGTGTCATCCGTCATGTCCTGAAGGGCTGCAGAGAGAGAAACAGAGGCCCAGTCAGAGGCTGGATCTGCGGGGAGCTGGGGAGAGCCTCCAGGCTCGTGCATAGCACGCAGCTCCTGGCACGGCCTGGAGGAAGCAGGAGACAAGAAGGACGAGCTGGCAGCTGCTGGCCAGGAATGTCCCCCAGGCGGCTGCAAGGTGTCTGTGCTGTGGGCACCTTGGGGCGCGCAGGGAGCGGAGCCGTGGGCGGGCGGGCCAGGGAACGCAGGTGCCAGCGGCAGCCCCCGGCGAGAGCCCGCGGGCCGCACTCACCCCTGCAGATGATGCGGAAGTGCGGCTGCTGCCCTGTCAGGAAGCGCCCGGCCATGCCTGGGGAACACAGAGCGTGTCCTGCCTTCAGAGCCACTGCTGCCGCCCAGGGGCGCTGCCAGCCCCGAGGCCACACGCCCTGCTGGCCCGGCAGGGCTCAGCCCGGGCCCCTGGCGCACGCTGCCGCCCCAGGCCACGGCTGCCAAGGGCGGCAGCAGCAATGCCGAGCCCAGCCGGGGCTGCACATGCCCGCGCCCGGATCCTGCTGCCGGGGCAGCAGGCGGGGCTGGGGCCGAGCTGCGGCGGGCCGGGCCGGGGAGGGAGCCGGCCTTGGCGCTCACCCATGAACCTGACGGCCGCCTCTCGCAGGGGCTCCTGTGCGCTCCGCACGTAGGGCAGGGCCAGGCGCAGCTGCTCGGCCACTCGGCTCCTGTCCTCTGCCAGCTGCAGAGAGCGGCGGGGCACGGAGGGAAAGGGTTGATGCGGGCCCTGCCCCTGGGCCGGGCGCTGCCTACGGCCGCCAGCGCTCCCCGTGCCCACAGAGCCCTGAGGCCCCGCCAGCAGCCGCAGGCGCCGGGCTCGGCACGGGGCGGAGGGCCCGGCGAGCCGCGGTGCCGCCCCGCGGCAGAGCCCGGCTGGCTCGGGCCTCCATCGGCACCGGCCTTGGGGCCACAGGAGCCTGGAGAAGAGCCCGCACGGCCCAGCAAGGGAGCGGCGTGTGGGGCGCAGGCTGGTGCCCCTGCCTGCGGCACTGGGCAGGGGCCACAGCTGCCAGCCCCACAGACTGGGCGCCGGGGGCAGGCGGCTTCTCCAGGGATTGGGCTGGGCATTCCAGGCTGTCCTTACCAAGCACTCGGCAAATCTCCACATCTGATCCGTCTGCAGCAGCTGCTTGAGATCCTTCCTCTTCAGGAAGCTTACTGCAGAAAGAAGCGTTTCCCGAGAGGCCTGCAGAGCAGCAGAGACCCAGAGATGGCACCGCAGCCCAGGGCACCGGACCCGCATCTCTGTGCCAGGGCCGGGAGGAGGCTGGAGCCCGTCAGGTGCCAGGGGCTGGGGAGACAGCTGAGCTCCTTCCATGGGGACACCCAGGAGGCCTCACCTGTGCCACACGCCCGTTCTCATCATGGCAGTGGAAGAAGAGTGGGAGCAGGCTCTGGCTCACGTGCTTCTTCAGGGGCTTTTCTCCCTTTGCCACTACCAAGGCAATCACGTCTTGGAAGAGGCGAATGGAGAGCAGCTGCACAAGGCTGTTGTCCTGTTGAAAAGGAAGCCAAAGCCCTCCACATCAGCTGCTCCAGGCCTCCCTGTGCCCAGGCCCAAGGCAGCACCCAAGTGCCCGTGGCTGGGGGCACAGAGCCTCACATTGTCAAAGAGGTGCCAGAGCGCCTCAGCCAGCTGCAGGGCGATGGGGCTGGCTATTGCCAAGTCTTTCTGCAGCATCAGGAGGCTGAGCACAATGAGGGTCTTCTCCACGATGTCTTCATCCCTATCCCACAGTAGCTTCCCAAGGCTTTCAGTCAGGCTGTACATGCTTGGATCCTGTGTGCAAAACAAGGCCGGGCAACCCCACACTGCTGCTGCTGCTGCTGCTGCAGGGCTCAGAGGCCGAAGGCCTGTCCCAAAGCACTCAGGCAGCTGAACAGTGACCCTGGAGAGCTGGGAGCAGCTGCCACAGCTGCCAAAGCCCAGCTAAGCCCAAGGGGCTGCTTGCCCCAGCCCCACGCTGCCAGCACAGCTTCAGCTGCTGCCTCCTTCTCACCATCGAGGTGAGCACCACGAGGCCTCGCAGCGCCACGCCACGCATCTGCCTGGACTCGCTCTGCAGGTGCCTTGTCAAGATCTCCAGGACTTTTTTACCGCATTTGCTCAAGTCCAGGCAATCCAGGACCTGAAAGGCACAGAGCAGGCAGAGAGCAGGCACAGAGGTGCCCAGCTGGCAGGAGCTCAGAAGTGCACAGGGCCGAGCCAAGGCAGCAGCACAGGGCACAGGCAGCGTCCCAGGCAGCTGCGGCTACGAGAGGGCAGAGGGCTGGGAGGCAGCTCAGCCAGGCAGCGCTGGCCATGGGGCTCACCTCCACCAGGAAGGCCAGGGCGGGCAGCACCCAGTCTGAAATGCCTTGGCTGAGCAGGTCAAAGAGGCAGGATGCCATGCCGCAACACCAGATGATGGAGACACGGCGCATCTCCCTGGCAGGGAGAAAAAGGCACCATTGCTCCTGGGCCAGGCGGGCAAACCTCTCCCAGGGCTGACTGGCAGAGCTCTGATCTGCTCCCGAGCATCCCAAGGGCGCTTTGGGAGGCGGCTGTTCCCGGGCAGCCTCCTGTGCCAGCCTTTTCCAGTCTGCTCATGCCTCCCTTGGTGACAAGGCCTGGCTGCCCACGTGCACGGAGACTGTGTGGGGCGTTGCAGGCACAAAGGAGAGGGGCGGTGGGGAGAACGAGGTCTCACCTGGCCAGCAGACGCACTGCACAGTGGTGGGTGTCGGCACAGAGCAGCGTGTCCCAGGCACGCTTGCGTTCCATGGACAGCACCACGTGCTCATAGCGCATTTGGCAGAGCAGGGCCTTCAGGGTCTGCAGCGCAAAGCTGTGTGCAGAGCAAAGCCCAGGTCACGCTGGGAGCCCCAGCTCCTGCCCTGGGGGCATGGGAGGGATGGGGAGACTGGGAGGACTGGCATGGAGCACCTGTTGGGGTTGGCGGAGAGGCCGTGTTGCTCCTGGCATCCCTTCCAGAAGGTCTCAACCTCTTCTGGCATATCCTGCATGCTGATGTAAGCTTGGAAGAGCAGACGCAGAAAGAGATTGGAGAAATACTCCAGCACCACAGGTGAGCGCCAGGCCAGATTAAAGATTGTCCACAGGGCCACGGTTGCCTGCAAGAAATAAAACAGCCAGAGACAAGGCTCAGTGCCAAGATATCCACGTGGCAGGGCCTGAGCATGCCAGGAAGAGGCCGGGGGAGACACGGGGGGAGCAGCCGGCCTGGTGCCCCTGAACCCCTCCCCTAAGGCAGGATTCAGCCCAGTGCCTGAGGCAGGGGGATGCAGCTGGGGGACGGACAGAGAGCTGGCTGCTGGAGAGGCGGCCTGGGGGCTGGCAAAGGCCGGCACCAGAAACTCACAGCCAGGGCAAAGACTCCTGCGTTGTCCCCATCGGAGGTGTACGCGCTGTGCACTGGCCAGGCGCTCAGCACATCGAGGAGTAGCCGCAGCGCCGGCTCCGCAGTCCTGCTCGAGGACATGATGGTTCCCCACATGGTGGTGGCAGCTCTGTGGGGTCAGAGCTCTGTGTCAGGGCGGGCTCGGCCACAGCCCTGTGGCCTGGGCAGCTGCAGGGCCCCGCGCTGGCCCTCAGCCCTGCCTCTGCCCACTGCCCCTGGCCGGCAGCGGCCAGCCAGCCCACGTGGGTACAGGGGCCCCGAGGGGCAGGGAGGGAGCGTGGCACCAGGCTCAGGAGCTGACATGGCAGCCCTGGAAAACCGAGGAGCCAGAGGATCCTGGAACTGCCTGCCTGTCTGGCAGTCAGCAGGGACAGGCTCTACAGGGTGATGGGCCGGTGAACCCAAAGCCCTCAAGGCATGTGGGGCTGCCCCACCTGTCACACGATGGGGCCCAGCGCAAGAGGGTGATCAGCACGTCAGAGGGGTATTCCTCAGTCAGCTCCAGAAGGGCCTTGTCCAGCCTGTGCCCAGCAGCCTCATTGGCCGTGAGCCACTGGTGGATGGACCTCACCATGGCGGGCACCTGCAGAGGGCACGGGGAGACTTGGAGAGCTGCCAGAGCAGCAACTCCCCCTGAGAAGTGCTTCCCTTCCAACCGCATTGGGCCGGGCCTCAAAGGCCCAGGGAGCCCGGCAGAGCCGGCTCGAGGCGCCGAACCACTGCTGGGGCCATCGAGCCCTTGCCCCAGGCTGCTTACTTGCACTGGATTGGAGACACCCTTCTCCACAAGCAAATCCAGCATGGCAGCATCGATCTCGGCATCAAGGAACGGAAGGTTGGCCAAGACGCCCGTGCCCGCACCGGCGGTCTCTTCCTGCCAAAGGCACGTGATGAATTCACAGAGGGTCGGCAGGACAAGGGCAGCAAGAGAGGGAGAATCCATGGAGCGCTCCAAGCCTGGTGCTTGGCTGAGCAGTGCCAGCAGGCCCAGCCCAGGTGGGGATGGCTGCAGGTACCTGTGCTGTTCTGCCCAAGCGGCCACGGGCGTCTTCCTGTTCTTGTGTCCGGTCCTGGGCTGCATCTGGCAAAGAGCGAGTGCAGCCAGAGCTGAGGGGCTGCGGGAGAGGCCGGAGAACACAGCCCAGCCCTGCGCTGCCCAGGCAGGGAGAGCCTTGGGATGCCCCGGGGGATGGAGCGCAGCTGCCAGGTGCTCCAGCCCAGCTTCTGTCCTATCCATGGATATGTCCACAGGGATGGGATGGGATGGGATGGGATGGGATGGGATGGGATGGGATGGGGTGGGATGGGATGGGATGGGATGGGATGGGATGGGATGGGATCGGATGGGATGGGATGGGATGGGATGGGATGGGATGGGGCCAGGCTGGCTGCAGGCACCAGCCCTGTGGCCCAGCTCTGACACTCACGCTCCTGCAGCAGCTGGAACTGCTCCAGTTCTTCAGGCTGCTGTGCTGAGGCAGCTCCAGCCTCTTCCTCCTCCACCCAGGCCAGCTTGGGCACGCTGGGGGGTCTCTGCTCCATGTCACTCTTTGCAGTTATGAGTGCTTGCTGAAGCAGAGAGGCCTTGGAAGAGCTGAAGATGAGCAAGTGCTGCAGCTGTGCCTTGAAGGCACCTGCAACAGAGGAGCCTCGGGAAGGCTACAGGACAGCGACTCCTGCAGTCTGTCCTCGAGGGCAGCAGCAAGAGAGAAGTCTCAAAAGGGAAATAGGAGTGCAAGTCCCGCAGTCTGTCCTCGAGGGCACTGGCCGCAGGGATGGCAGACGCTTGGGAAATGCTCCACGTCACCGAGTCCCGCAGCCTGGCCTCGAGGTCACCTGCACAGGGAACGCCCGGGAAAAGCTCCGGGCCAGCCAGGAACGAGTTGGCTGTGTGGGGGCTCCTCACAGCACTGCTCTGTCCCGTCCTGTCCCGTCGCATGCACCCAGCACTGTGGCGTGGCCGTGGCACCACCAGCACCTACGTCACGACGTGTCACAAAGGGTCACACTCTCACATTCTGTCCCTTTCCATCCCACGGTGACCACGGTGCACTGTGTCACAGAGAGCCCCAGGACACACCTCCACGTGCCCTGGGGACACCCCCACGCCACCCAAACTGCCCCAGCTTGCAGGCAAGACCTTGCCCCAAGTGTTGAAGACACAGCCCAGCAGGAACTTTAGCCACGGCCCAAACAAGAAGCAGCTGCTCCTCTGCTCTGCCTGCTCAGGGCAGCAGAATGAGCCCCCACGGCTGCCACCGCAGCTGAGCAGGAAGGGCACCGGGGCCTTCCACAGGCCCTGCCACGGCCTCTTTGGGACCAGCCCCAGTGCTGGGTGGCCGGCACAGTCGCAGGGGCGTGACACAGACACGGGACGTGTGGCTGTCTTGGTTTGGAAAGACAGGAGTCTGCTAAGGAAGGCAGGAGCCTCCCCTGAAATGGAGAATGTAAACCCTCCCCACCCTTCCTGATTGCTATAAACTTTAAATTTAGGGGCTCTCAGGCAAAAATATGGGAGCAGGAAATAACAATTCTTTAATAGGGAAGGAAAAAAATAAAAGGATAAAATAAAGCATGCAGCACACTAGAACAACACGGGCAGAGTCAGAACCCAACCTGACACCCTGTGGGTAAAGGTGTGGTAGCAGTCCAATTGGAAATGTGGCTGCAGCCCTCCTGCAGTGTCAGGGGTGATTCTGTTGGAGCAGAGGGGGTCCTGTAGGGAAGGATGTGTTCTTCCTCCGATGATCCAGTGGAAGATGAGGCAGCTGCTGTTCCTCTGGGGAATCCAGTGGAGAAAGCTGTGCTGGTGTCTCAAAAACCTCTGGATTATGTCTGGGTAGCAATGCTTGGCTCTTCCCTCTGGGTGGAGCATCTCCCAATGGGATGTTACAGTTCTTATCAGACATGCAGTGACATTCAATAGTCTGTTATCAACAGATGTCCCCTCCTGAGGACTCAAAGAGAGAGATAAGGCAAACTGCCCGCTTGACAAAGATAATCTGCCATACAGATGGTCATGGAAAACATCTTGCATTGCAATCTGGAACAGCATCTATAACAAAATTCCCTCTTATTCTTTATAAAACATTTAGCTTGGGCAATGTTTCTTATGCTTTGGACTACGCTGATAATTAGCTGAATAAAACAAGGAATCAAACAAGGAAGAAATATCCAAACAGCTGTAACACATAAAAGGAAGAAGCCTAATTTCTTCCACCATTCTATACATGATCTCACCAGCTAGTTTTTTTAACACTGGTTCCCAATTTTGGATCAGTATGTGGGCTATATTTCATGGTGGTCATCTATTTTAATATATCTACACCTGACATATTAAATTTTCCACAAACACTCCCTTCTTTGGCCAATAGAGAGTCTAAAGCCAATCTATTCTGATATATTATGGGTTTTGTTTGGCTTTGTTGACTTGATATTAATTCCAATGCCCATTTGGTTATGTTTGTTATTATCTCTACAACTGTTTGGAGTCTTATAAGATTATTCAGCTTATTAATTGGGGCTGATACAGAGTCAGATTGCTGTGCTGGTTTTCCCTTTTTGTTTACTGATTGTTCTTTCACCAAATCTTGGACTCTACCCTTAAAGCTAAATGTGAAACAAATCCATCTCTCCCCTTTTGGACATTCACTTCCCAATATCTTCTCACTTTTTCCTAAGTTTCTAGCAATGCAGTATTTTCCCCTGTTTTGCCTACAGGTACTTAATTTGGATGGGTCATAGCAGTGACTGCTGACATGGGTGTGTGTAATAAAAGAGGAACTTTGATTTCTTTCCCTCTAATGCTTTTGATAGCATTTGTGACACAATTTTGCTGGTATCCCTAAAGGGAAAAGACAGAAGATGAGTGACAGAAAAAGGAATAACAGAGGTCTGGCATGGCTTATACCCCCACCTGCCATGCCTATGGGGTTGCTGCCCATAGCAGGTGTATTTGATCTTCTCGGTGGCAAGCACAGCGGCCAATCCAGTCTTGCCCTCTTCTCTTTGTCACTCCCTTTTTGCTAATTTCCAGGCAAATCATTTTTGACACTCTGTAATTGTGGTTTCCCACTGTTCCTCAGGTATCTCCCACTCAACAGGCACTAATAACTCCCATCCACAAAACAAAGTTATTATTTCAGTTGTTCTGAGTTCTGTCTGGATAGGGGATAGATTTGGTGCTCGACACTTCCTGCAACATGAGCATCGATTGTGTAAACTACAATACCAATTTTTCCCACAATTTAAACATTTACATTTAACCCAGCATTTTAACCCAGGATATCTGATATTAGGATGAAGCAAACAGGGTATATGGTATGGCCCTGATGGAAGTTGTAATTCCTCCTCCTCTTTGTAGAACTCACAGGCTAAGGCCAGAACATGAGAATTCTCTGACCAAAATAGTCCTGATGCTCCTGTTTGGAGTGGAAGTATTCCTCCCCAAATTGGATATCTGACATGTCTCAGGACTTGTCCAGATGGCACTTGAAACCACTGACATAAACCTGGCCTTGTTTCTCAATTAGCTGTGATTCTTTGTACATTCATTGGATCATTTGGGTCCTTGCAGTTCGTTACCACCCAGTCCCAACTTAGGAGCCAATTTGGTATCACCTGGTTTAAATGTGCTAGTCCACTCCTCAGGTTCCTTCACAGCTCCTTTGATTCTGCTGGCCTGGATCCACTCTCTTTTCCCTTGGCTTGGATTGCTGCCTCGTTTGTCAGTAGTACCTGAAAAGGACTTCTCAATAGCACAGAACAGTGACTGGAGGAAAGGCAACTCTACATCAGGATTTGCCATTAGCATTCTTCAAAACTTCCTGGGTTTAGCAACAAGTTGGGTTTTTTGGGGTTTTTTTGGCCACAGCTGCTTGTTCTTCTTGTACCCAGCTGAGTCTTGAGCTGCGCTAGGTTGTTCAGCTCTTGGGATCATGTAAAGGACAGTTCTCCTAGAGAAAAAGGGACTTGCCATGCTTAGGATGCTTCCCTTTCTTTCTAAGGCAGGAAGCCTTGACAGCACTGAAGGGAAAACTCAGAGGCAAATTCCTCTTCTTGTGAGCCACAATTAGTTAAACAAAAAAAACCACTGAAAACCAAAGAAAACCAAACCAAACCAAACAACCAAAAACATAAACAAAAAAAAAGAGAGCCAGGCCAGTCTTAACATCTATTGCCATTTACGCTCTGAGCAGTATTTAGCTGTTCGGCCTTCACAGATCCATTCTTCTAACACCTTCTCAGAACAAACCCACCCCCATCCTAACAACGAAAAAAGAAGAAAGAAAGAAAGAAAAATAAAGAAACAATTAATCTTGCTTTCAGAGAACAAAAAAACCTTAGTGAGGTTTTGAGAATGAGTTAGAGATCAAGGCTGTTTCTGCCTTGGTCTTATCACTTATTCTCACGCCGCCCTCCCTTCTCTCTCTCTCTCCACTTGTAGCAGTGCTGTTGCCGCCGCTTGGGGCGTGGCGTCCCGGGTCAAGGACGGCTCGGTGGCAGCAGCTTTGCCACACGGACCAAGCACACGCACACACCAATGTGGTGGACGGTGAAATGGCATTTATTAACGGTTTCACGGGGTCATTTACAGCAGGGGTTAATGGTCAGGTAACGGTAAAAGGGGAGGGGTTCCACCTGAGCGTAACATCGCGATATCTTGAGCGTAACATCGCGATATCTTCCCACATTTCCCCCCACTTGTATGACCAGCTAAAACCAGAAAATGCTAAGGTTAAAACTGACAAGTGGCAGACGTGTAACTGGCAAAATGCACCAAACTTGAACTATGTAACACAACCGCAACAAACTTGTAACTGTAAATGTTTAACAAACGAAAAGCTAACTATCTCTAACTGTTTAACTGTTTTTTCTAAAAAACAACACTAACTTGTTTAAAATATAAGGCGACCAGTCATGGGGGCTGACTGAACCATGGCTTTGGATATCTTTGCAGGATCTCCTCAGTTTTTTGGTTGACACCACAGCACCGACTTATCCTCCCAGAGTCTGCAACCTGTTTGACCTTAAAACTAGAGAGATTTGGAGAGTTCATGTCCGGACTCATCTTCTCTCCAAAATGCCCTTTGAATCTTTGATGCAGGAGAAACTCCGGGTTGATTGGCATTCCATTCAAGTAGAGCCAGAACCTGGCCAGAGTTTGAACTCTACTTGATGGATGCCACTTAAAACAAGACTGTGGGAACTCAGCACATCACTCTGGATGTCCAGAGTTATCGAGAGAAGCCTTGGGGGGCTCGGAAATCCTGGAATGTTGCCAGGAGAGTCTGGTGGCTTGATTTTGATCCTTCTAAGGAGGTGACACCTGTTTGAGGACATGAGAGTCACTTGGGAGTGAATGGTGCAAGAAAAATATATTTACAGGGTGAAATACAGCTTTTAGGGTTCTTGGTACAGGGAGGTTATGGAGACAAGATGGAGGGATCAGGGCGTGTCTTGCCCTTCTTCTTTCTTCTTCTTGTCATCCATCTTCTGTGATGATGTTGGCACATGGGGATTGGTTCATGGTGAAGGTGCACTTGCTAATATGGGTGAAAGCTATTGGGAAATAAAGGTCAATATGATATACGTAGCTTTTAGTATAAAAAGACACAACCTCCCTGTGGGTGGTCAGAGTGCCCTTGGCTGCCTTGCAGGTCAGACCTCTGTTGGGCAGAAAGAAAATTCTGTAGATAAGAAATAATAAACAATCTGAAGACTGAAAAACTGAAGAGTTCAGACTCGTCCTTTGAAGCGCGGGCGCCCCAGTTCCACCCTACGCGTGTCCGGGCAGAGACAGACAGCCGACCGGACACCTGGCGTCCCTGGGTGGGCGCCCGGCGGGCACCCGCTGACCCTGGTGGGCTCTGGTGTGCACCTCTCGCAGAGGGGCAACCTCAGAGCGCCGAGCGGGCAGCTCCAGAGCTGGACTTGTTCCCAGGAGAACGCTGATAACTCCTTGGGAAAGCAGCCAGAGGTGTCTGAAGAAGCAGCAGCCACTGAGAACATCGCACTCCACTTCTGCCAAAGAAGGTTCGTAGCAGAACAGCCCAGATGGGAATCAGAAAGGCGCCTCTGAATCCATCTCCTGTGACCTGCGGGCCGGTGACCAGGAGCCTTCAGACTGCTCTGACGACACCAATTCGGTGAGAAGGTCAAAAATTAAGAACATGGGGGGTGTACTGTCCCAGGAACAATTAGAGGTTCTGTCTGACCTACAAGGCGTGGCAGACGCATGCACTAAGGGGATCCCAAAGAAAAAGCTTAAAGATCTGTTGGTATGGATGCGGTGTAATTACCTGTACTCAGAGACGCATCTGTTGTTTGAAGTGGGTTTTTGGCAGGAAATTAATAGGCACCTCTATCTCTCAGCTACGAAGGATGATAAGACGGCCTTGAAATTGCTGTCTTCTGCAAGAATTATGTTAGAGGCGACCTCAGCTCAGTCTAGGGGGTCGGCCAGGCAACAACTTGTTACAAATCCCACAGGGGCCGAGGGAGGAGAGCAAGGCTCCAAACGGAGATTGGCTCTGATCCCAATCGGCCCGGGGGAAACAGCTCCCGAGGAAGGGGAGCAGGGAGAAATGTCATTGCCTTCAGCCCCACCATCCTGAAAACCCAAGGGACCTCCCAAACGTCCTGAAACCCCAGAGAGTGCAGGGGCTTCAGGCTCCAACTCAGGCACAGACGACACCATTCCAATCCCAGACGAGTTAAGGTTTTCTCCCAGCGAGATCGAGGAAATGGGTCGCTCCTTAGGAGCGCACCTTCCCGATTTGCAGGAGCCAGAGGGAGACGGGATGAGACAAGCGGCGGAGTCAGGAAGGGGGGTTGAAGGGGGACAAGAGGGAAGGGGGGATGCGCTTTCTCGCGGCAGGCACGGCGGCAGTGCTAGCTGGCGGGAGGGGCATGGAGGCAATGGGGGACACGGGTTCTGGTGTGGCTTTTGCGGGCGCAGCGCCGAGGGTGGCGGCAATCTCAGCTGGCGCGGTGCCAAAAGTGTGCGTGAAGGGCAAAGCTCGCGGGACATCCGGGGAGGGCTCTCAAACCGACGCGGCAGCGTCAGACATGGGCAGTGAGGGTGGAGCAGCTGCAGGGCTCCAGCCGGCTACCATAGGGAGACGCAAGGAACGCGTGGTGATGATGTCAAACCCGGAAGTTGGGATGCGGAGAGCGGCCCGGATCACGGCATGAAAGGGGGTACCGCCAGGGGGAGGGCTGCACGCTCCGGCGGGGGGTGTGGATACAGCATTAGAGGACGAGGAGAGAGGGTCAGGAATGGACACCGGGAGGAGACTTCGGAGGTGGAGCGGGACAGAGACAGTGAAGTCAGTTCAGGGGAGGCAGGAGGCGTTCCCGAGGGTGCGCGTGCGCAGAAAGTATGGGCAGAGCGCGGTCGGAGGCGGGTCTGATCCCCCGTGAGGTCTCGGGCCAGGAGGAGGGGCCGTGCTCGGGGTTCATCATCCCAGGGCTGCACCCCCTCTCCGATCCCGATGCCTTCAGTTTCAATCCCTGTGGTCCAAACCTCTTCCATCCAAAGGAGACATTCATGTATTCAACCTCCACTGTCAGCTCAGTCAACAGCCATGCAGACTCGGTCTCAAACACGATCGCAAGAGTTGCAGTCTGCTGAACAGGAGCTGATCGAGTTCGTGCTGTCATCATGGTCGGCCAGGCAGACGACAGCGCCACCTCATGGGGGGATGACCGCAGTGCAGGACATGGC
Source organism: Agelaius tricolor (assembly GCF_023055355.1). NCBI lineage: Eukaryota > Metazoa > Chordata > Aves > Passeriformes > Icteridae > Agelaius > Agelaius tricolor. The sequence goes on along the minus strand of NW_027269317.1, from coordinate 993,454 downwards.
AGGCCTGTTCGACAGCGCCACAGCAACAATGCAGCGATTTTTTCCAACAAGGTATAAAAAGAAAACTACATCGAAGAAAACAACAACAAAACAACACATGGACAATCCCTCGTTGACTTCGGGAGTTCACGAAGTTGAAGATACCTCAGATGAAGCGCAATCACAAGGAGAAGACATGATACAAATCACAGCATCAGAAGGAATTCCGGCATGGATGTTTTCGGCAGCAGAAGCAACAAAAGGCCTATCTGCATTCTTTTGATACAGCAAAAAGAACACGACTACAAGAACCTCACGTTTCTTTTTCAGATTTGGCAGCGAGACCAAAAACCTCAAAGCAAAAAATGTGGAACAAAGAATCACCAAGGACCTCCACGATTCCACTGTGCATGCAACTGCCAATGGGGTTTTCAGAGGAGGAAGAAGAACAGCCAGTGGAACCAACGGACTGGAAAAAAATTAGAAAAATGCTGGCAAAAGAAAAGGGTTTGATTAAAGGATCAGGAGATATAATAATGCCAGTGACATACGATGCACAAGGTCAAAACCCGAGGTGGGAAAGGTTGAGTCATGAAGTAGTCAAGGACTTAGCAAAGGCCATTCAGAATAATGGGCTGAATTCACAATCCTTCAACAACTCCTGAGGGGGACATTCAATATGTACGACCTCACACCACATTATATCCAAAGCCTTGTGTCAATGATTCTCACGGACACACAGAGTCTCATCTGGGAAAGAAGATGGCGAAGGTATCTCAAGAGTTGAGAAACAGTTATCAAGGTGGGCCAAACGCAAATCCCACAGAGGCACAGTTGGCAGGGGATCCTCCAGGTGACAATCCAGCAGAGCAAGCAGCACGACTTCCATGACGAGTGTTGAATGACATCAAGGAAGCAGCACGCAGAGCGATCCTGCAGATTGCTCCAGCGGGAGTTCAGGACGTTCCATTCTCACGCATCAGGCAAGGTCCCACGGAACCATTCTCGTCATTCACAGATCGACTCTCCAAGCTGTGGATTGACAGGTGGCTGATGAGGCAGTGAAAAGACCTCTCATGGAAAGTCTAGCCTTCGGCAATGCCAACCCGGATTGTCAACGGGTCATCAGCACAATGCCAGGCCGACCATCCTTGGCAGAGCTGGTGGAGTCATGCAGCAAGGTGGGAACACCTCAGCATGTCGCGTGGATTGTGAGGGACGAGCTGAGAGGAGAATGGGAAGAACAGATGAAAAGACACTCGGAAAAATAGTTGGAAGACAAAGTGTTGGAAAAAGTGCTGGAAGAAGTACTTCAACAACAGGGTAAAGTTCTTGCAACCATCCAGAAAAAGAACAATCTGTCGGGAGGACAATGCTACAAGTGTTTGGGAGCGTTTGGGCACTTGAAGAAGAATTGTTCACAAGCACACGCACAAGTGCAGACGCAAAAACCAGAAAAGCCACTTTGTGCACGATGCGGAAGAGGAAGGCACTCTGTGAAAGAATGTTATTCTCAGACGGACCTGGAAGGGAATCCTTTACCGTATCCGGGAAACAGGAAAAGGAGCGCGCCCACAAACCGTCAGCACGCGTTGACACAAGTGATGGCGGTGACACAACAGCAAACAGAACAGTCATCGGGGAACGTCAAGAAGACGCCCTCAGCAAAGTCTTCAGCCGATTCCCCAGCGACCCAGACCTCCTTCCAACAGGAGCACAGTGCACATTGGCAGCTTCAAAATTAGTATGCTTTCTAGATGAAAGTCATGCGGAGATTCCTGTCACCCTGGTTTTTTAAGATTTTCTAAGCCTTCTGATGTTGACATTCTTGTAGTGAACTTTCTCACTCACTTTCTGTAAATAACTCATTGTTTTGCATTCCTTTATGGAGGAGGAGAGAGTTGATGGACTGTTGGTTTAACCAGTGGCATTGGAGAGGTGCCACAGTCACCCTCCAATCCACTGTCACTTTTGGAAAACTATAAATGTTGGAGTCAGAAAATAAACGGCCCTTTTTTTCTCTTTCACCTTGAGAACGGTGCGAGCGTGTGTTCTTTTGTGTCCTATAGCGACATCTGGTGACCCCAACATGTGTATTGCAGCAGATTGTGGTGAGGTTTCCCCCCCTCTCTTTGGTGCTCTGCCTGCGGTTCTTAGGGTAATGGCAAGCGCTGTGGGTTTTGAGGAGGATCTCCTCCTTTTGGATCTTTGGAGGGGGGTCCTGGAGTGGAAACAGATTTCTGTTTCCTGGGATGATTTTGAGAGATTGTGTCTGTGGGCCCGAGAGCGAGGGTTTCTTTCGGGTCCTGAGAAGGTGTTCTCCAGGGAGGAGTGGTCTCATGTGGGGACCCGCCTCATGGAGGCCCTTTTTGACGATTGCACTCTAGATGCGGGACCAGCTGCTGGTGCAGTGGAAAAGATGTGTGGAACTTTGGGAGGGGTCTGGTTCTTGTACCCCTCAGAGTTCCCAGGGAAGCTCTTCTGTCTCGGACGTGGAGGAGGGGGAGTTTGAGTTTTTGTCCGATGTGGAGTCCCCCTTCCCGCCTCCGGAGAGTGTGCTGGGGGGCGGAGCCCCGTGGGTTTCTGGGGGCTCTGTGGATTCGGCGGGCCGTCCTTGTCCTGCTTCGCCCTGTGTGGGCGGTGGGGTGGGGGACAGGTCGCCTTTTCTTTGTGCCTTTCCGGTTTTTGAGGGCCAGCCTCCGCCTCGGCTTGAGTCTGGTTCGGTGACAACCTGGTGTCCGAATTGCGGTGTTTCCATGAAGTTCCCCCTGGCCACAGCGGGGGCAGGGTCGCCCGCCTCCGAGCTGGGCTCCTCGGCGGGGGGGACAACTTCGCCCGTCCCTGGGCCAGCGCAGCCTGCTGGGCATGTGCAGTCGGTGGAAGCACCCGGGGGCGGGGCGTCATCTGTCCCTGGGCCTGTGCAGCCCGCTGAGCATGCGCAGTCGGTGGAAGCACCCGGGGGCAGGGCGTTGGTCGGCGTTCTGTCTGGCCCCGCTCCGGTGGGCGGGCAGCCCGCCCCTCTCTGCTCGGTGGGGGCGGTACCCGCTGGGCAGTCTTGTGGTTTGGGATGGACCCTCATAGGGGGCTTGCCGGGCTCCCTGGTGCCGTCCCGCAGTGACTGCGTCTCTCTCGGTGTCCCGTCCCTCCCCTGTGTCGGGATACCTGTGTCCACCGGGGTGCCCCCTGCTGGAGCTGTAATGCGACAGGGCGCTGGGGTGTTTACCTTTAGCGCACCTGTTGACACGGCCAGCAGGAGGCCGGTGGGTGCCTGGGGCCACGGCACTTCCTCGTCAAATTTGGGGATGCTTCCCGCATGTCAGGTGACCGTGCGTCCCAGGCACCCTGAGCGTTTTTGGCGAGAGGCGAAAACCAAGACTGACGAGATGAATGAGCCTGTTTCCTCGCAGCACCTGCAGGGTCACGGGGCGGGCTCCTTTGGCTCTGCCGGTGCTGCGGGGGCCCAGGGCCGAGTGGTGTTGGCCTGGCTCCCAGGCGATCTTCGTCCCTTGTCCCTGTTGGGCCTGAGGACCAGGGTGCGGCAGGTGCGGTGGCTTTGCCAGGGGATCCTCAGGTTTTCCCTGTGCTCAGGGGTGCTGCTCATAACACGCATGAACCCCTTTCATATAAGCTGGAGAAGGAGCTCTGTGAGGCAATTGCTCAGCATGGTTTGGGGTCTGCTGAGGTTATGTGGACTCTCCGGAGGGTTGATTCGGATATGCTGACGCCTCACGATCTCCGTCGTGTGGCATGTTTTCTTTTTGACCCTGTGCAGTATGGTGTTTTTGAGACCAAGTGGGCTCGTTTGGCGGCCCATGTGGTGTTGCGGAATGCTGCACTGGGTCCGCAGGACCCCAGGCGTGGGGTTGTCGCTGACATGCTGCTGGGAACAGGGCTTTATGAGAATGTTCAAGGGCAGGTTGGATTTCATCCCCTTGTGCTTGAACAGTGCCACTCGCTGGGCATGGCTGCGATTGTTCAGACCCTGGAAATGGCTGCTCCGAGGCTGCCGTTCTTGACCATTGTCCAGGGGGATGACGAGCCCTTCATGACGTTCGCGGAAAGGCTGATTGCATCCGTGGAGAGGCAGGTGCCTGATCCTGTGGCAAGGAGTGTTATGATTACGAACCTTGTCAAGTGCAATTGCAATGCTGCTTGTAGGAAAGTCATAGTGGCTCTGCCTGGTGATCCTACTGTTTCTGAGATGGCGGAGGCCTGTGCGGACATCGTCCCCCTGGATCGGAAGTTGGCTGCCGTGGCTGCTGCTGTGCAGCCGGTTTGGGCGGCGCCGCAGGGCAAGCGGCCGTGGCGGGGGATTGCGCAGGCTAGCAAGAAGCAGGGGAAGAAAGCGCAGAAGGTGAAGTTCCCCATGTTCTTGTGTGGTCAGTGTGGTAGGCCGAATCATATGTCCGATGTGTGCAAGGCGACTGTTCATGCTAAGGGCCAGGCTTTGCCAGGCTCGGGAAATGGCAAGCGGAGCGCGCAGGGGGGACGTGTGCAGACACAAGCTTCTCTCCAGACCCCGGTGCCGATGGAGGTCTCCTTTGCCGGCTTGCAGCCAGCACCTGTGGATCAGCAGGAGTGGATGTCTGCACCGCAGCAACAGTTGTGTTAGAGTCTTCTCAGATATGCAAGGTTCCCCTGTATCCTTTGGTCCCTTGGGTGGGGACATGAGTGCTCTCCTTTTGGGGAGGTCTAGTGCCACCCTTCAGGGCATCATTGTGCACCTGGGGCTCATTGATGCGGATTTCACAGGGCAGATTTGTGCCATGGTCTCCACACCCACCCCCCCCGTGACGATCCCGAAAGGGATGCGACTTGCTCTACTTGTGCCTTTCAAGTCCTCTGTTTGCAGGTCAGCTGACCAGTCGCGTGGAGCTGGCGGTTTTGGCTCCACTGGGCCGCCTCAAGTTCACTGGGCTGCTGTCCTGACCAAGGACCGTCCCGAGATGCTGTGCACCCTGTCTGTTCCTGGTGCGACACCGCCGGAAGTCCACGTCCACGGGCTTCTTGACAGCTGTGCTGACGTCACGGCACTCTCCCTTGTGACCTGGCCCCCAGAGTGGCCCTTGGATCCGGTGGGGACATCTGTTCCTGGCCTGGGAGGGACGGCGCAATGTTACGTGAGACAACGGCCCGTGCTGGTCACTAACCCAGAGGGACAGATGGCCTGGGTTAGGCCTCATGTTACTTCTACTCCTGCCAACCTTTGGGGGAGGGATGTTCTGTCTGTTTGGGGGGTGCACATTGGGACGGATTTTTGATGGGGGCCACTGCAGTGAAGGGCGCAGAGTGTCCGCCGCCTCCTTTATGGTGGCTGGTTGACAAACCTGTATGGGAAAAGCAGTGCCCCCCCCCCCCAAGAGAAATTGAATGCCCTTCAGAATCTGGTGCAGGAGCAGTTGGACCAGGGTCGTCTGGAGCCTTCTACCAGTCCCTGGAACACTCCTGTCTTCTGCATCAAAAAGAAATCTGGGAAATGGAGGTTGTTGCAAGACCTCCAAAAGGTCAATGCCGTGATGGAAAGCATGGGAACATTGCAGGCAGGTGTGCCATCGCCTGCCATGGTTCCTGTAGACTGGCCGGTCCTCATTGTGGATCTGAAGGATTGTTTCTTTGCAATTCCTTTGCATCCCGATGACAGACCAAAATTTGCCTTCTTAGTGCCAGCAATTAACGAGGCTGAGCCTGCACAGAGATACCAATGGAGGACATTGCCTCAGGGCATGTGCAATTCTCCTGCCATATGCCAGTGGTATGTGGCCCGTGCCTTGTCTGGAGTTCGCAGGCAGTTTCCTGATGTGCGTCTGTATCATTATATGGACGACATTTTGGTGGCCGCGTCCACCCTGGATGAGCTGCTGAGGATTCAGCATCTGTTACTTGATGCTTTGCAAGCTCAGGGACTGCAGGTGGCTCCGGAGAAGGTCCAACAGCAACCACCTTGGAAGTATTTGGGGGTCAAAATTCTGGAACGGACGATCCGTCACCAGGAGGTGCAATTTGTGCATCCTGTGAGGACACTGAATGATGCCCAGAAATTGGTAGGTGTCATCATCTGGTTGCATCCGTATTTGGGAGTAACCAATGCGCAGTTGTCTCCTCTGTATGATTTGCTGAAAGGAGACGCTGATCTAAAGTCACCTCGCACAGACCCCTGAGGCGCATAAGGCGTTGGAGGTGGTTCAGCGAGCTGTTTCAGCTTGCCAAGTTTATCGCATTGATCCCTCCGTTGATGTCACTGTGTTCATCACCACTCCAGATTCATATCCCACAGGTATCATTGGCCAGTGGAGTGACAAGTGGTCTGATTCCTTGCACATTTTGGAATGGGTTTTCCTGCCCCATCAGCCGCAGAAGACGGCAACTGCATTGTTTGAATTGATTGCTCACTTGATAATCAAATGCCGGCAACGGTGTTTGCAACTGATGGGTGCGGATCCCTCAAAGATCATACTCCCGGTGCAACGGGAAGATTTTGACTGGAGCTTTGCAAACAGTGTGTCCCTGCAGAGTGCTCTGGAAAATATTTCAGGGCAGGTCATTTATCATCTACCCAGCCATAGGCTACTGCATATGGCAAAATTCACACAAATCTCTCTGTGGCCCAAAAATAGCCAGGAACCCGTGCAAGGACCCACCGTCTTCACTGACGGTTCAGGGAAAACAGGAAAGGACATTGTTACTTTGAGGGAGGGATCTGAGTGGCAGGTTCTGGAAGGTCATGAGGATGGGTCAGCCCAATTGGTTGAATTGAGAGCTGCTGTCATGGCATTTGAGAAATTTTCCCAGGAACCTTTCAACTTGGTCATGGATTCCGCCCACGTGGCTGATATCGCACAGCGGTTGGGTCATTCGGTCTTGAAGGAGGTCAGTAATCCTGCCATGTTTCATTTACTGAAGACCTTGTGGTGTGCCATTCAGGCCCAGGTTCATCCATTCTGTGTTCTGCATGTGAGGAGTCACAACAATTTGCCGGGCTTTATAGTGGAAGGTAACGCGAGGGCTGACAAGCTGGCTAACCCAGCGTGGGCAGCGCCTCAGCCTGATACACTCACGCAGGCCAAGGCATCGCATGGGTTTTTCCACCAAAATGCACATATCCAGCAGGAGCAGTTTCAGCTGACGCCAACTGAGGCTCGTGACATTGTTGAGTCATGTGATGACTGCCATGCACTTGCTCCGCCTTTGCCGGCAGGGGTGAACCCCAGAGGCCTTAGGGCCTTGGAGCTTTGGCAGTCCGAGGTCACCCGGATTGCCGAGTTTGGCTGGCTCAAGTATGTGCATGTCACGGTGGACACGTTCTCCTCTGCGATGTGTGCTTCTGCTCACACTGGAGAAAAGGCCCATGATGTCCTTGCCCACTGGAGGCAGGCCTTTGCCCTTCTGGGCATACCTTCTGCTGTGAAAACCAACAATGGTCCTGCTTACGCATCGCAAAAGGTGTGGCAGTTCCTGCAGTTGTGGGGTGTTTCGCACAAGTTCGGGATCCCTCATTCTCCGACTGGTCAAGCTATTGTAGAACATGGTCATGGTACTCTGAAGCAGGTTCTTCAAAAACAAAAACGGGGAATGCAGGATGAAACCCCGCACAGTCGGTTGGCAAAAGCTTTGTACACAATCAATCATCTCACTGTGCCACAGAACTCAAATAACCCTGTCATTTTGAATCACCATCTCTCGTTGCAGGCTGCGGACAAGGCACATCAGCCTCAAGCGAAGGTTCGGGTGCGGAATTTAGTCACCAAACAGTGGGAGGGTCCCTATGAGCTTATCGCTTCGGGGCGCGGGTATGCTTGTGTATCCACAGATACTGGGGTACGCTGGGTACCTTGGAAATGTGTTCGCCCTGACCTGCGACCGCAGAGGCAGAATCCAGCCAACGAGCAAGACGGAGACCGTGACCAACCTGAAAGGGATCAAGCGGGCGGATCATTGAGTGATGACTCAGATGCAGATGATGGGAGTGATCGCTCTGATGATTTGTCCGCAAGTGGACACTGAGCATTGTTCATGTTTTCCTTTTTACATTGTTCATTTTCTTTCCTTTTTCTTTTTAAATGGAAAAAGGGTGAGATGTCACCCTGGTTTTTTAAGATTTTTCTAAGCCTTCTGATGTTGACATTCTTGTAGTGAACTTTCTCACTCACTTTCTGTAAATAACTCATTGTTTTGCATTCCTTTATGGAGGAGGAGAGAGTTGATGGACTGTTGGTTTAACCAGTGGCATTGGAGAGGTGCCACTGTCACCCTCCAATCCACTGTCACTTTTGGAAAACTATAAATGTTGGAGTCAGAAAACAAACGGCCCTTTTTTCTCTTTCACCTTGAGAACGGCGTGAGCGTGTGTTCTTTTGTGTCCTATAGCGACAGATTCCAACAGGCATCCGCGGAGATTCATATAAGAGACAAGATTTTTTAATAAGAGGACAAGACAAAAGCAGCATCCTTGGACTCATTGTTTATCCAATAGTTGTTTCAGCGGACAAGAATACGGAACTGACAGTTTTGGCAAAAGCGCTTCATCCACCGTTGACCGTGGCAGAAAACACTCAGGTTGCGAGAGCTTTCGCCTGGCCACCACCCACCACTGAAGAAGTCATGTCAATTTTCGGTGAGGAAGGGCTTCCTTTGAAGGAGCATGTTGAAATACACACTACATGGATAAAGCACATACGTTGAGACCGACCCACGCTCACATGCCAATTAACTTGTGGAGACAGAACAATAGAGGTCAGAGGCATGCTTGATACAGGGGCAGATGTCACAGTAATATCTTACATCTTTTGGCCTCGCAACTGGAGCTTGATTGCGCCCTTGGGATCTCTCTCAGGCATAGGGGGAGTTTCTCTGTGTCTGCAGAGTGAGAATGCCATCGTTGTCACAGGACCAGGAAACAAGACGGCGATCATTCGTCCTTTCGTTGTGCAGAAGCCAATCACAGTTTGGGGACAAGATCTCTTGGCACAATGGGGCACGAAGATCGAGGTGGATTTTTAGTCGGGGTCACTGCGGCACTCGCCACATTGAAGTTGACTTGGAAAACGGATGATCCAGTCTGGGTGGATCAGTGGCCCCTGGAGCGAAAAAAGTTGAGTGCATTGAAAACCCTGGTCCAAGAACAGTTGCAGAAGGGACACATCAAGCCAACAAACAGCCCTTGGAATTCTCCAGTGTTCGTCATCAAAAAGAAGCTGTCAGGCAAATGAAGACTGTTGCACGATCTCAGGAAGATCAACGAAGTTCTCGAAGACATAGGACCGCTTCAGCTGGGACTTCCATCTGCTTCCATGATTCCAGAGATTGGCCGCTTGTGGTCATTGACCTCAAGGACTGTTTCTTCAGCATTCTGCTTCATCCAGATGATGCTCCGAGGCTTGCCTTTTCAGTTCCAAGTATCAACAAGGAAATGCCTCTGCAGCGGTACCATTGGGTGGTCCTTCCTCAAGGCCTCAAAAACTCGCCGACAATCTGCCAATGGTACATGGCACGAGCTTTGTCACCAGCGCGGAAGAAATTCCCGAAGGTGAGAATCATTCACTATATGGATGATTTGCTCATTGCGGCATCGACACAACAAGAGCTGCAAAAGGCTCGTGACTCTGTGATTGTAGAAGTGCAAAAGGCAGGTCTGGAAAACAGTGTTTCAAAGATTCAGGAGGTCGCGCCTTGGAAATATCTAGGGTGGAAGATCTCGGAGAAAACTGTAAGACCTCAAAAAGATGGAGATCAGCACAAAAGTCAACAATCTGCATGATTTACAACAACTTCTAGGAGAGATCAACTGGATGAGATCGATTTTGGGAATCACGAACAGCGACATTCCAGTGTTGCTCGATCTCTTGAGAGGAGACACAGACATTCGATCTCCCAGGACACTCACATGGGAAGTGAAGAAGGAGTTGGAGAAAGTTACAGATGCTATTCAGAAGAGACAAGCACATCGATTCGTTGAATCGTTGCCTTTTCAGTTGGCAGTGCTGGGAAAGAAAACGCAATTCCATGGTTTGATCTTCCAATGGGATGCATCTCAGAGAGATCCTTTGATAATCATAGAGTGGGTTTTCTTACCCTATAGGCCTTCAAAGACAATTCTGACAGATTTGGAGATGGCAGCACAGATCATCATAAAGGGGAGAACAAGATTGCTGACAATGGCGGGACGAGAATTTTCAAAGATTTATCTGCCTTTGAAGAAAGATTATTTCGATTGGGCGATGCAGAAATCAAAAGATTTGTTAATTGCGTTGTTAGCTTTTCCAGGAGCTTGCACCATCAACTTTCTGCAACACAAAATGTTGCAGTCGCAAATATGCTACAGAGCAAAGCCAAAAATAAGTGAAGAACCTCTGGACGGGATCACAGTGTTCACTGATGGATCAGGGAAGACACACAAGTCAGTGATCACGTGGGTGAACTCAACGACAGGGGAATGGGACTCAGACGTGAAGACAGTTCAAGGCTCTCCAAAAATTGTGGAATTGGCAGCTGTTGTCCGAGCATTTCAGTTGTTCCAACAACCGCTCAATTTGGTCACGGACTCTGCATATGTTGCAGGTGTGGTCAAATGATTGGAAGGTTCGCTCTTGAAAGAAGTCAGCAACGAAGTTTTATATTCCTATCTAGCAAGCATGAAAACAGTGCTAGAAAGCAGGAAAGAAGAATATTTCATCACTCACATCAGAGCGCACACAACACTTCCAGGATTTCTAGCGGAAGGGAATGCTCAGGCAGACAGATTGACAATGCCCATTTCACAAACACTTCCGGACATTTTTGAGCAAGCACGACTGAGTCATGCATTTTTTCATCAGAATGCGCAGGCGCTGATGGAATCCTTTCGTCTCACAAAAACTCAGGCGAGGGAAATCATTAGTGCTTGTCCAGACTGTCAGCTTGTGCAGCCACCCGCTTCAACAGGAGCAGTCAACCCACGAGGACTGCAAAGTCTTCAGCTGTGGCAAAGAGATGTCACAAAATATCCATCATTTGGGAGACCCAAAAATGTTCATGTTTCAGTAGATACATTCTCAGGGGCAGTCTTTGCTTCAGCACATGCAGGGGAAACAGCAGAACATGCTTGTTGACATTTCCTGCAAGCATTTGCATCATTAGGTGTACCTCAAGAAATAAAAACAGATAATGGTCCAACATATACAGGCAGGGTGCTTGACAGATTCCTGAAAAGATGGGGTGTCAGACACACATTTGGCATTCCACATTCACCCACAGGTCAGGCAATCACTGAAAGAACACACCACACCCTGAAATCCCTTTTGGACAGGCAGAAAAGGGGGGAGCCAGAGGCGAGACCACACATGAAGTTAAACAAAGCATTGTATGTGTTGAATTTTCTTAACAGTTCGTCTTCTGAACCCAATCCACCAATCGTGAGGCATTTTTCAAACAGCTCTCAGGCAAAACTAAGGGAGAATCCTTTGGTTTTGACCAGAAACCCAGAGACAGGACAAATAGAGGGTCCTTTCAAACTAATCACTTGGGGCAAGGGTTTCGCTTGTGTTTCCACAGGGCGAGGTCTGAAGTGGGTGTCAGCGCGACACGTGAAGCCATTTCGGACATAAGAGCGAGAGGGCACTGATCCCAGAAGCAGAGAAACGAGCACGCAGATGGAGGAAGAAACTCAAGTTGTGAGCAACGACTCAGAAGAGGGACAAAAAGAATAAAAACTTTGGGGGTTTTTCCTTTGTGGCTTTGAGTGAGAGCATGACAATGATTTTTCATAAGGATGAAGTCATGAGCTTCATGATGCTCATGCTTTCATCTGTTTCTTTAAGCAATGGAGCAAATTTACCCATCAATCAACCAAAACAAAATGTTTGGGAAACTTTAGCCCAGGCAGCGAACTTAGAAAGTATCTGCCTGACACATTCGAAACCAGGGAAACCATTCACAGCATGCATGGTTGGGTTGCCAGTGGACGAATGGCCAATTCCAGGGCATTCTCCAATGGAGATTTCGCAGGTCATCAAAGATCCTGTGAATGAATGGTGTGCTTGGACACATCTTTTACCTGTGGCTTCTACCGAACCGCAGGAATTGGAAATTTTTGGGTCCACAACAATGAAACTATGCATGAAAATCGAAATTTCAAATGTGTCAAGGACAAACAAAAGCATTGATGTCACTCCAAATCACAAGTTTTATAGAAACGTGTCAGCTTGGTGCAATCACACCGAGATGACAGCCAAAGGATCAATCAGGGTCCCAGTGCAATTGCCACATGGGTTGTTTTTAATTTGTGGAGACAGAATTTGGCACAGCATTCCTGCAAATGCCAAGGGAGGTCCATGCAGCATTGGGAGGATTTCAATGTTATCACCAGATTTGAAAGTATTGAGAGAGCAAAAACATAAAGAGAAAAGGTCCTTGCAACATTACAGTGCAAACTGTGATGATGAAGTATACACCTAGGACAAAGCAAGGAGAATTGCGGCAGCAATTTTCTCACCTCAGACAGCGTCGGGGGTGGCCTTGACTCAACTGGACCACATGAGTTGTTGGTTGAGCAAGCATGCTCAATCAGTCTCTCTTGCGTTGAGTGATATGTTAAAAGACATAAGTAGTGTGAGAGAGGCAACTCTTCAAAACAGAGCAGCAATCGATTATCTATTGCTTGCTCATGGACATGGATGTGAAGAGTTTGAGGGAATGTGCTGCATGAACCTCTCAGATCATTCAAGATCAATTCATGAAAGTATTCAAAAAATAAAAGACAGTATAAAGAAACTCAGCGAAATCACTGAGTCATAGATTGATGATGTGGCAGGATTTTTTGATCTTTCTCCCTTATAGAGAGAGTTTTTTAAAATGGAATTTTATATTCTAATAATATTCTTAGTCCTCATGCTCATCGTCCCATGCATCTTTTTATGTGTGCGACGTGTCATGAGTCAAGTTGCCAAAGAAGTATTCTTGGTGCAAACAGAAGGGGGAGATGTGGGAACTCAGCACATCGCTCCCGATGTCCAGAGATGCCAAGAGGACCCTTGGGGGTCTCGGAAATCCTGGAATGTTGCCAAGAGTGCTTGGTGGCTTGATTTTGATCCATTCCCAGAAGTGACAGCAGTTTGAGGACATGAGAATCACTTTCGAGTGAAGGGTGCAAAAGGGACACATTTATAGAGTGAAATATAAACTTTAAGGTTTTTGGTACAGGGGGGTTATGGAGACAAGATGGAGGGATCAGGGCGTGTCTCGTCCTTCTTCTTTCTTCTTCTTGTCTTCCATCTCCTGTGGTGATGTTGGCACTTGGGGATTGGTTCATGGTGAAAGTGCACTTGCCAACATGGGTGAAAAGTATTGGAAAATAAAAGTAAATATCATGTACTTAGATTTTAGTATAAAAAGACACGACCGCCCCGTGAATGGTCACGAGTGCCCTTGGCTGCCGTGCAGATCAGACCTCTGTTGGGCAGACAGAAAATTTTGTAGATAAGAAACAATAAACAATCTGAAGATCGAAAGGCTGAAGAGTCCAGACTCGTCCTTTGAAACGCGTGCCAGCCAAGAACCACCCTACCCGTGTCGGGGCAGAGACAGACAGCTGAACCCGACACATCGGGACGGATTTCTGATGGGGGCCACGGCGATGAAGGGCACAGAGTGTCCTACACCTCCTTTATGGTGGCTGGTGGACAAACTCGTCTGGGAAAACCAGTGGCCCCTTCCTCAAGATAAACTGGTTGCCCTTCAAAACCTGGTGCAGGAGCAGTTGGACCAGGGTCAGCTGGAGCCTTCTACCAGTCCCTGGAACACTCCTGTCTTCTGCATCATAAAAAATCTGGGAAATGGAGGTTGTTACAAGACCTCCAAAAGGTCAATGCCGTGATGGAAAGCATGGGAACATTGCAGGCAGGCTTGCCATTACCTACCATGCTTCCTGCAGATTGGCTGGTCCTCATCGTGGATTTGAAGGATTGTTTTTTTACAATTCCTTTGCATCCCAATGACAGACCAAAATTTGTCTTCTCAGTGCCTGCAATTAACAATGCTGAGCCCGCACAGCAATATTAATGGAAAGTTTTGTCCCAAGGAATGTGAAATTCTCCCGTCATATGCCAATGGTATGTGGCCCGTACTTTGTCTGGAGTTTTCGCAAGCAGTTTCCTCATGCCCATCTTTACCATTATATGGACGACATTTTGGTGGCTGCATCCACCCAGGATGAGCTGCTGAGGATTCAGCCTCAATTGCTCGATGCTTTGCATGATCATGGGCTGCAGGTGGCTCCAGAAAAGGTTCAACAACAACCATGTTGGAAGTATTTGGGGGTCAAAATTCTGGAACGGACAATCCGTCACCAGGAGGTGCAATTTGGGCATTTGGTGAAGACACAGAATGATACCCAGAAATTGGTAGGTTTCATCCGTACTTGGTTATGTCCATACTTGGGACTGACAGACGCACAACTGTCTCCTCTGTATGATTTGTTGAAAGGGGACTCTGATCTAAAGTCACCTCGCACATTGACCCTGGAGGCACGTCAGGTGCTGGAGGTGGTTCAGCAAGCTGTCTTGGCTTGCCAGGTTCATTGCATTGATCCCTCCGTTGATGTCACTGTGTTCATCGCCACTCCAGATTCGCATCCCACAGGCATCATTGGCCAGTGGAGTGACAAATGGTCTGATTCCTTGCACATTTTGGAATGGGTTTTCCTGCCCCATCAGCCGCAGAAGACGGCAACTGCATTGTTTGAGCTGATTGCTCACTTGATAATCAAATGCCGGCAACGGTGTTTGCAATTGATGGGTGCGGATCCCGCGAAGATCATACTCCTGGTGCAACGGGAGGATTTTGACTGGAGCTTTGCAAACAGTGTGTCCCTGCAGAGTGCTCTGGAAAATTTTTCAGGGCAGGTCATTTATCATCTGCCCAGTCATAGGCTACTGCATATGGCAAAATTCACACAAATCTCTCTGTGGCCCAAAAATAGCCAGGAACCCGTGCAAGGACCCACCGTCTTCACTGACGGTTCAGGGAAAACAGGAAAGGACATTGTTACTTTGAGGGAGGGATCTGAGTGGCAGGTTCTGGAAGGTCATGAGGATGGGTCAGCCCAATTGGTTGAATTGAGAGCTGCTGTCATGGCGTTTGAGAAATTTTCCCAGGAACCTTTCAACTGGGTCATGGATTCTGCCCACGTGGCTGATATCGCACAGCGGTTGGGTCATTCGGTCTTGAAGGAGGTCAGTAATCCTGCCTTGTTTCACTTACTGAAGACCTTGTGGTGTGCCATTCAGGCCCGGGTTCATCCATTCTATGTTCTCTATGTGAGGAGTCACACCAATTTGCCGGGCTCTATAGTGGAAGGTAATGCGAGGGCTGACAAGCTGGCTAACCCAGCGTGGGCAGCGCCTCAGCCTGATACACTCACGCAGGCCGAGGCATCGCATGCGTTTTTCCACCAAAATGCACATATCCAGCAGGAGCAGTTTCAGCTGACGCCAACCGAGGCTCGTGACATTGTTGAGTCATGTGATGACTGCCATGCACTTGCTCCGCCTTTGCCGGCAGGGGTAAACCCCAGAGGCCTTAGGGCCTTGGAGCTTTGGCAGTCCGAGGTCACCCAGATTGCCGAGTTTGGCTGGCTCAAGTATGTGCATGTCACGGTGGACACGTTCTCCTCTGCGACGTGGGCTTCCGCTCACACTGGGGAGAAGGCCCATGATGTCCTTGCCCACTGGAGGCAGGCCTTTGCCCTTCTGGGCATACCTTCTGCTGTGAAAACTGACAATGGTGCTGCTTGCACATCACAGAAGATGTGGCAGCTCCTGCAGTTGTGGAGTGTGTCACACAGGTTTGGTATCCCTTATTCTCCAACTGGTCAAGCTATTGTAGAACGTGGTCATGGTACTCTGAAGAAGTTCTTCAAAAACAAAAATGGGGAATGCAGGGTAAAACCCCGCACAGTCGGTTGCCAAAAGCTTTGTATAACATCAATCATCTCACTGTGCCACAGAATTCAAATAATCCTGTCAGTTTGAATCATCACCTTTCGTTGCAGGCTCTGGACAAGACACATCAGCCTCAAGCGAAGGTTCAGATGCGGAATTTAGTCACCAAACAGTGGAAAGGTCTCTATGACCTTATTGCTTTGGGTATGCTTGCGTATTCACAGATACTGGGGTACACTGGGCACCTTCAAAGTGTGTTCGTCCTGACCTGCGACCACAGAGACAGAATCTGGCCAATAGGCAAAATGGAAACTGTGACCAAACTGAAAGTCATCAAGTGGATGAATCATTGAGTGATGACTCAGATGCAGACGGCGCAAGTGATCACTCTGATGATTCCTTCATGAGTGGACACTGAACATTGTTCATTTTTCTTTTTAACATTGTTCATTTTGCTTTTTTTTTTTTCTTTTTCTTTTTTAAATGGAAAAAGGGTGAGAGGTCACCCTGTTCTTCTAAAGTTCTTCAAAGCCTTCTGATGTTTACATTTTTGTAATGGAGTTTCTCACGCACTTCTCATGTAAATAATGATTATTTTGCATTCCTTTCTGGAGGAGGAGAGAATTGATGGACTCTTGGTTTGACCAGTGTGGCTGGAGAGGTGGCAATTTCATCCTCCAATCCATGGTTGCTTTTGGAATTCTATAAATGTCGAAGTCCAGAAATAAAGGTACCTTTTTTGCCTTGGACATCTCAGCATGTGAGTGTCGTTCATTTCGTGTCGTATTGCAACAGCCTGCCTCTCTAAGCAGCTGGATGCAGCAGCTAAGGGATGGCCAGGATGCCTCAGAGCGGTTGTGGCAGTGGCAGTGAACATCCAGGAAGCACAAGTTCACCCTGGGCCAGAGGATGACTGTGCTGGTGTCCCACACAGTGTCTGCAGTGCTGGAAGTAAAGGGGGGACATTGGCTCTCCCCACAGAGATTCTTGAAATACCAAGCCAGAATGGTGGAACAAGATGATGTAGAAATTGTGGTAACTAACATTGGGAACCCAGCTTCTTTCCTCAGTGATAGCATGGGAGAAATGGTGATCCATGACTGCCTGGGGACTATCAAAGCTACCTACTCCAGAGACCCGGATCTGAAGGACACCCCTCTCGAGGACACTGAGACCTGGTTCACTGATGGAAGCAGCTGCGTCATCAGTGGAAAAAGGCATACTGGGTATGCAGCTACCTTCAGCCAAGAGGTAATAGAGTCTGGATCATTACCAACCAACACCTTGGCACGGGAGGCTGGAGTAATTGCCTTAACCTGGGCTTTAGAGTTGGTAAAAGGAGAGAAAATCAGTATTTACACAGATTCAAGGTATGCATTTGGGGTAGCCATGCACATGGAGCCATCTGGAAGGAAAGAGGACTGTTGAACTCAGAAGGAAAAAGCATTAAATATGCACAAGAGATAATAAAACTGTTGGAGACAATCCAGCTACCTGAAAAGGTAACCATCATGTACATCAAGGCACACCAAAAAGTGAGCTCTGGACTGGAGGAAAGGAATGAGCTGGCAGACAGAGAGGCAAAAGAAGCAGCTAAACCTGAGGTAATTGTTGAGACAGTTGAGGCAGTCTCAATCCCAGATGGACAAATTTCTAAGGAAAGTAAGCCAAAGAACAGTAAAAAAGAAAAAAGGCTTATTGAGGAAGAAAATGGGAGTTATAATCAAGAGGGGTGGGCTGTTGCAGATGAAGGGAAAGGAAGGCCTGTGATCCCCTCTTAGATGCTGTGGTCATAGTGAAAGATGAACATGAGAAAACACATTGGGGAATAGACGCCTTGTATAATCACTTGAAAAACAGAATCCTAGCCAGAAACTTGCAAAGTGCAGTGATTCAAGTGACTCACCAATGTAGCCTTTGCCTCTAAACTAATCCCAAAAATATTCCTAAACCAAAGCTCGAACAAATTAAGAGAGGATATGAACCTGGGCAACAATGGCAAATTGATTTTTCAGAACTGCCCAGGAGAGGGGGGTATCGATACCTATTGGTGTTAACAGACACCTTTTCAGGGTGGCCAGAAGCTTTCCCTACTAGAACTGCCAAAGTGCAGGAGGGAACCAAAGCATTGCTATGAACCAGTACATAATGTACAGCCTGGGAATTATGTATATAAGTCTTTTGCAGAGAAGACTCTGGAACCACAGTAGGAGGGACCATTCCAAGTGCTCCTCAGCACCTTTACTGCAATCAAGATTAAGGAACAAAGCACCTAGATCCATCATTCCCGAGTGAAGAAGGCTCCTGAAGGACTTTAGAAAGTTACACTGGGTAACAACAAACCGAAATTAAAAGTTTCTTGAGAAAATAAATAGAGTGTGAGTAAAATGATAAGCACAGTGTAATAATCCCCCAAAGAACAGAAAGATTTGTAGTTGTAATAGATAATCAAGTAGGTGTAGCTTAAAGAGTTGTGGCATTTATGATTATTGCTATAACCACAGCTAATACAGCACCACTTCCATATCGTGTGACTAGTATATAAGTGCCAAGGGAAAGCCTATGATTTTAACTCCCATAAGTCTCTGGGTCAAATGCTAAAAATTACAAATGCAACTGTGTAAGAAAGAAGTGTTTGGGGATGTAAATCTGTGTTTGTCCAAGATAGATTTCATTAATCTCATCAAGAATCCTAAATATTGTGACAAATGCTTAATTGCTCTTAGTTTAGACTCAGATACAGAGCAAAGTATTTATCACTTTGAAATGCATCCCATTAACCAGACAATCTTGCTTGTGTATACAAGACAAGGTCGTATCTGCCTCAGAACAGCATGTCCCACTATAACAGTAGATGAGATCACTGTGAAGGAAACTCAGTTTAACCTGTGCATTTGTAACTTTGTCAAATTCAAAGGGTGTGCTTTTTCCTATCAGGCACCTGTCGTATCATACCAACATATAAAGGCAAATTTGATCACGGTCCAAGAAATATTGCCTGTGCCTGCCTATAGGGATGAACTTAACTTTGGTTAGCCAATTGTTAAAACATTATGAATTAAAGAAAATTCTTAAAGAAGTTAAAGATACAAGAAAAAGAACTTTGATTACAATACACCATGCCCACAGAGACTATACAGAAAGTATTTAAAAGATTGGAAGAAGGCCCATCCCATCATCAGTGGGATGTGCTTTTTGAGTAGTCTCCAATGGCAACTGACTTGCTCAATACCTTAGTTCATCCAATTATTGTTTTACTTCTCTTAGTTAGTATAAGTTTGATTTTGTCTATTATAGTACTTACTTAGAATTAGAGACTGTTGTGGCAAGTAGCAGCTTTAACTTCAATATTGAGAACATATGGTACGGTTTTAAGAAACACCTACTACATAAGTTTGCTAGATAAAGAAGAATCTCTATGTTAGTAAAAGAATTTACCAACCTTGAAGAAGGAGTAGGGATTGAATCATGATTTTAAAAATTTGAGATTTTAGCTGAGGGTTGAACCAATTCATATTGAAGTCAGATACACCAACAATTGGTTAATCATTATTAGATGCTTAAGTTAAAGTTAATTGTTATATTATGAGCTCATTTGTAGAAAGAAGTGGAGCAAGTGAACCATTATAGGAACATATTGAAACCAGTAGAACAATGCCCAGCACCTGGACTCCATGTTAATCCATCCCAAAGCCTTGGATCGTGCCAGAGGGTCACAGAGACCTGACGAAGACCTTCCTGACTTCATCCCTGGGACCACTGACCCAATTCGAGACACCGACTGTCATGGTTTCGAATGGGAGGAAATTCAGGGGAGTGATGCAAAGCTTTTGTGTAACTGACAGTCTGTTGAACCACTGAGAAGCTGGAGATGCCTCTGGGAAACACACATGTTAAAGACAAAAAAACCCAGGAACTCTCTCCTTTCTACTCAGTGGGAGGGAGGAAGAGATGCCTTGTTTTTGGAGCTGAAATCCTCTTGGAAGCTATGGAGAAAGGACTCTTTTTCCTTATAACACATGAAACTTTGGGGAGATGAAAGTGTTCAAATTGATATCAAGCAAAAGCCTCCATGCTAGGATAAGCAGATGTTGAAATAGCCGCGATCCCATGAGAAGTTTGGACAGGGGAAGAGAGAAGAGCAGTCCTGTGCTTCCAGGAGAAGAAGAAGATCTCTGTTCCTAGGGATGAAGATGATTTTAGAAATAGATAATGAGAACTTTTGCCTTTGAACTTCTCATCATTAAAACAATACCCCACAAGTCGCCATGGCCCATCGAGGAGCAGTGGGAAGGCTTGTGGCAATGGGAAGGATTTCACAATAGCAGGGTTCCCCGGGCAGCTGCTACTCGTGATGAAATTGAGAACCACGAGAGAACTGTTCTTTTCCTCTTGTGGAGAAGCCTCCATAACCTTAACAAGAGAGACTTCTGTCCCTCAGTGAACTGAAGAAAGACTATTTTGGAAGTGGTAAACTGACTGGAAATCTTAGGCTTGGTTTCTTTACACTGTCAGTGGAAAAGAAAAGGTTGTGGGGGGAGGAGAAGTGTTCTGAGGGATTTGTTTTGATTCTTACTACTTTTTTTTCTTTTTAGTTACTTTTAATAACATTTTCTTTATACACTTTTAAAGTTTTGAGCCTGCTTTGCCTTTCTCCTAATCCCATCTCACAGCAGGAAGTGAGTGTATTGCTGATTGGCCAGCACTGAACCTGCCACATTCTTTGGTGTGTTGGCCGGGAAAATCTCAAAATTGGGAAACCTGAAATTGGCAAACCAAAACCACTACACCCACCCAATTCAAGAGAAGAATTGTGCACGCGTGAAGGACTAATAGCCTCATTTTAATACAAAGTGGGGACAGGAGGTACTGGGGTTGTGAATATGTATTATTTTGGGAAACAAATAGAAGGCAAAAATCCTTGTGTGGTGCAGTCACACATTTCAGGGACAACTTCCCCCTGTGCTGCCCATTGGCGTAATAAACATACAACTTTCTAACTTTAACTAGTTAGAGAGCCTTTGTCCCTGATTTTCAGTTTTAATGATTCAGTAACAATGCCTATAGACCCAAAATTGATTACATTTGGGACTGCACAAAAGATTATGGTATTAAAGAAACAAAATATTAAGAAATACCCCTTGGAAGAAGCAAAAATGATTTATGAAAAAAAGGAAGCAAATAATGGAGGATAGAAAAAAAGAAATACTGCTCAAGCCAAATGATTTGTAAAAAGGGAAGAGGAGGGATTGTTATAAATGCATATTATACTGTTTGTTTTTTACAAATATTAAGATGAATGTTGTATGTACAATGTTAAAATAACTTTGCTTTTATTTCTGCTATTAACAAAACCTTAGACCTAGCAGTAGTGGTAGCTGATCTAGTTAGGAGTGAACTGTCTGTTTGGTCGGGATAACATCCAGTGAACATGTCATGAGCACCCTGCTATTGATATGCCAACTATCAGCATCTGCCGCCTGAAGAAAGTGTGGACCAAGGCCCAGAGTGGAAGTGATCAAGAGAGGGAACCAGAACCACAGCCCAGAAACACACATGCTCTAAAAAGGCAGACCCGAGGAGGAGCCATGCTAAACAGTTCCTGGAATATGTAAACTGGATGATGGATATGAATATGCAACAGGCTGATGTAATAGAAACAGTATAAAAAGGGCGTTTCCCAAACTGGCAGGGGTGCTCTTGGATTAGTGCCAAGATGCACCCGGCCCATAATCTTTGCTTTATTGTC
The DNA here is from genome assembly GCF_023055355.1 of Agelaius tricolor. Lineage (NCBI taxonomy): Eukaryota > Metazoa > Chordata > Aves > Passeriformes > Icteridae > Agelaius > Agelaius tricolor. The sequence continues at coordinate 971,815 of NW_027269317.1, read as the reverse complement.
TCTGTTTCTTATTGTCCTTTATTAAACTTTTAGATTTTAACAGGAAAGTGAACCATGTTTTTCACAAGGGAATATGGAACCTTTACATATATTGGCCCCTGGTTGCCAGCTGCTGGTCGTAGTGGGGCTTGTAAAACCGGTTATTTTCTCTTTTTTTATCTAGTACATTTCCCTATGGGCCTACACTCTGATGGCTTTTCTCACGATCTTTCCCCTCCTTCGCTTGCTCAAGGCTGCAATGAGTTCATCAATTTCATCTTCCTCGGAGCTGCTTGAGCAGGAGCTCTCCGATTCGGCTGACCCTGTTGTTCCATATAATCTATTTTGCCTACCCCCGATCCCAGGAAGCCCCACGCAGGATTTGCTGCGTCTTTTAACCCGGGCTGCGCGTCCGCCTGCATCGGTGACGTCATCCCCCGAAGCCACGCCCTGGCGTTCAGGGTTGCCATGGAAACTGACGGGGCTGGGAGCGGAGAGACCCCCTCCCCCCACGGGCGGGGCCCTCTCCGCCCTCCCGGTATGAGGCTCCGCCCCCGGCTCCTCCTCCTCCTCTCGGGGCGGTGCCGTGGGCTGTGCCCGCCATCCATCCCCTCCCCTCTCCCGGTACGAGGCTCCGCCCCCGGCTCCTCCTCCTGGCCGGGGCCGGCGCCATCCCTGCCTGCCCGGGCTCGCCTTTCTCCTCCTTCCCTGCCCGGGGCCCCGGCTGAGCTGCGCCTCCCCCGCCCCCCGATCGTGCCGGCGGTGGCGGCGGGGGGGGCGCGCCTTGGCCCGGGCCCGACCGACCCCACCCTCGGGGCGGGAGCGACTCGATCTAAGCCTTCTTCCGCCTTCGTTTTACTTTTGTTTGCCAATATTGGCTCTTTTTCCCTTTTCTCCCCTTTTCCCTTTCAGGCTAAGGGATGCTCTTCCTTTTGCTTTGCTGCGGGGCTCCGCTGACACGCTGACACCAGAAAGAGCCTCGCATACTCCAGCTCACCTGAGCACCCCGAGTATTTATCCTCGCGTCTACGGGAAATCAAACTTGATATTAATCTCTTATCCCAACTACCAAACTCGGGCCTCGTCTGATTGTCCTCTAGTTCATACCGCGGCGAGATCTTTTCTGAGCGTCCAATAAGCTTGGCTTTGAAAAACAAGGCTCCCCCCGGTAAGGGCTCCCCAGTTTCTCAGTGCTAATCCCAGGGGACTGTTTCTCGGGATATTATCACTACAACACTCGCAGCAGAATATACACACGGAATTTTAACAGTTCTGAGTAGAAATTAAAAGACCCAACGAGCGAGAGAAAGAGCGAGATTCCAATCGCGGCGCTCCGGAGCGGCGCTGCGGGAACGATCCCCTGCGCCAGCACTGCCGGCCCCAGGCCAAGCCCAGCCCCGCAATCCAACCCCGCTGCTCACAGCGCCCGCCCTCCCTGAGCCCGGGGCGCAGCGAGCACCGCACCCGCTGCGCTCCCGAGCACAAAACGCCCCTTCCCACCGCCCCCACCCGATAAACGCAGCGCCCCTGCAGCCGCTCACGCCTCTCTCGCTCCTGCCGAGCTTCTCGGCCTCCCGCACCCTCGGCACCGCACCTGGGCCCCGCCAGTGCCGCGGGCTGGGGGCAGCAGCTGCACCTTCCTCTGCCTCTGCTCCAGCCTTGCCCGGGTGCCTCGGCTCCCTTCGTGCTCGCCACAAACTGATGCCTGCACAAGGCTGGCCTAGAACAGAGGCCAGACACGGTTACACAGTAAAGCAGGCATTTGTTAAAAGGCCTCCATGGATACACCTTGGGCAGAACGAGAGCCCAGCCAGGGCTACGCCCAAGATGAACCAAAATGGCCCCAAAATGGACGACCGGTCACGAGGTCTGTCACTTTTATAAGTTCTGCTACATTTGCATATTGGGGTTAATTGTCCAATTACAGCTTTAGCTGATGAAGTCCCATCCTTCTTGTTTTTCTCTCTTCAGTCCACGATGTTTATGCTCTTGGGCCTGAGGTTTGGATTATTTGTCCTTGGGTTCCCAGCTAGGGCAGGAATTGTTTTGTCTCCCTGCTCTGTGAACAGAGCTCAGCATCCCTTAATATGAAGCCCAGACCCACAGAGTAAAGCAGCACAGAATCTGAAAAAGAGAAAAGCCAAAACCTGAGGCATCAAATCCATGGGACCCCCCCACACTCAGCAGACCCCCCCCCATAGCACTCCCCAGGCCCCCCCATTGATTGAACCCCCCCCAAAACATCCCCAGGCCCTCCCCCCTCGGCCCCCCTGTGCCCCTGGCCTGTGTTCTCACCTGGGAAACCCCAAATTTTTGGGAATTCTCAACTAGGTAGCCCCAAATCCCTGGAAATCTCACCTGGGACCTCCAAACCTCACCTGGGACCTCCCAAAACCCTTCCAGGATCCCCCAAAACCCCCCAGGAGCCTCCAAACTCCACCTGGGATCCCCCAAGACCCCCAAAACACTGGTGACAGTGGGACAGAACTGGTGACACTGGATTGGTGACACTGGAATGGAACCGGGGACACCGGGTTGGTGGCACTGGAATGATGACACAGGGTGGTGGCACTGGAATGATGACACAGGGGTGGTGGCACTGGGACAGCCCTGGGGACACTGGGGTGCGGACATTAGGAAGGGACTGGGGACACTGGGTTGGTGGCACTGGGGTGGAACTGGTGACACCGGGACACAACTGGTGACACTGGAATGGGGACACTGGGACACAACTGGTGACATTGGGACAGGGACACTGGGACAGGGTGGGGGCACTGGGATGAGACTGGAGACACTGGGCTGAAACTGGTGGCACTGGGCTGGTGACATTGATACGGGGACAATGGGGTGGTGGCACTGGGAGCACTGGGACAGGACTGGGGACACTGGGCTGAAACTGCATTGGTGACATCAAGTGGTGGCACTTGGGTGGTGACAGTGGGACAGAACTGGTGGCACTGGAATTGAACTGGGGACACTGGGGTGGTGACAGTGGGGCAGCCCTGGGGACACTGGGCTGGTGGCACTGGGGTGGTGACAGTGGGGCAGCCCTGGGGACACTGGGCTGGTGGCACTGGGCTGGTGGCACTGGGGCAGCCCTGGGGACACTGGGCTGGTGGCACTGGGATGGAACTGGGGACACCTGGACAGGGTTGGTGGCAGTGGCACAGGGACACTGGCATTGAACTGGTGCCACTGGACAGGTGGCAGTGCCATGTCCCTGGTGGCACCTGTGTGGTGTCCCCATGACCCTGCAGTGTCCCTGGACTTGGCCTGCGCTGCCCTGGGGGTGGCTGAGGATGGTGTCAGTCTCTGTCCGAAGCTTCTCTCATCTGCCTCACCATCGTCGTGAAAAGGACAGAAACTGGGACCACCGAAAAAAGACCCTGGCTGGAATCCTGGTCTTGCTCTGGAGAGTTGTTCACCAGGATCCTGAGGCTGAGCAAAGCCCTTGGCTTGCCAAGCTGTTGTTTGCAGGTGTGTTTGTTTCCATGGAAGACTGAACCTAGTGAAAAGGAGAAGGGGGACACCTTGCCCTTTTCTTCCCTTGCACCCGCTTCACAACAATGGCCCTGGAATTTCCCCACCTCTCGGCCTGGCTGGACTTTGCTGGGGTGGTCCCCACAGAAGACCCCACATCTGCTTTACAACCATCGTGAGGGACGGACTGAGATGGGAGAAGCCTCTCCCTCAAGGACTGAGACATGAGACCCCCATGTGGAGAAGCTCCCCCTCCTCCCAAGGGCTGGGACTGAAACCCCCAGCCCGGGCAGGTGTGTGGGGGAGGCAAGCTGACCAAAGCCAGATGTTTGCCTGCACGTGTGGCCATTGGACCAAGGAGACAATGGCTCTCACCCACTGCTGGGAACATGGACTGTTTGTACTCTTCTTCAATACCTTTTTTTTCTTCCCCAGAAATTACAATAGACTATTCTTTACTACTTTTGATTTGATTTCAAGACTCATCCCCTTTCCCCATCTAAAAAGACTATAATGGGAATTTGAATTGACCAGAATCTCTGAGATCTCCCCTGATGTGACCAGGGGAACTCCATCAACTGAAGACTTCGAAGGATTTTGTCTCTCTACGTTTGGTAGTGTGGTGATTTGACAGGAAATGTGTTTTTTGTGATTCTGTGGTTGGGCCAATGGATATTCAGATTTTAATATTGGCATCTAATATGGCCATTAGGACATGGATCCGCCTCTGAGAACACGGGGTTAAAAGCAGGGCTCTCCCCTGGGAGGCTCCTCTTGGGTTCCGGTGAGGAAAGAGTTCGGGTCTCTCCCCCGGCCCAGCTGCTGGCTGGGCAGGGGGAGGGGAAAAGCCATGTGGCCGGGAGAGGTAGGCCTGAGCCCCGGGGTGGAAGGGTGGAAGAGAGAGAGAGAGACACCGGGAGCCATCGGGCAGCCCCCCCTGAGAGACAGAGAGAGAGAGAGAGAGAGAGAGAGAGAGAGAGAGAGAGAGAGAGAGAGAGAGAGAGAGAGAGAGAGAGAGAGAGAGAGAGAGCCGCTGCCTGGGACTGTAACCTTGAGACTGGATAAACATGGATAAACATGGGCCTGTGCCGGCAGCACGGCTGGGAAGGAGAAGGGGGGGGTTCAGCCGGCCGCTTGTAGGAGCTTTTAACCCCTTTTCGGAGAATGAGAACTTTACAGATCATTGACCTCTCCTAGAAGATAGAATGGGAGATGAGGAAGGAAATGTGCAAGTGTGAGAGAGCTCTGGGCGAGTGAGAAATAGTGGAAGAATAGAGAAGAATCCTAGTGGGAAGAGATGATGGAGTGGCTTTTGCTGGACTCTTTTTGTACAGCCATGGACAGACCCATGTTCCTTGTGATCCAGAGACTGCATCTAGGGGGAGGCAATGGCCACAGAACCAAGAGGGTTCAGTGTTGGTGCCCCTCGACCCCAGGGGGTGAAAAAATATGGGGGGGACAGGTGTCCCAAAGGAGAGATTGTGGGGACAGGTGTCCCAAAGGAGAGACTGTGCCTTTTTTGGATCGGGACAGAGCATCCTTAAAAAGACAACCCCAGAAGCAGCTCTGGTCCGTGTTCAGTGGTGAGAGCACTGGACATGAAAGGAAGAGGTCACAATGGCAGATGTACTCCGGGCGGTGCCACGAGTGACGCGGAAACGCACGAGGCTTCAGCTGTGTTTCCAGGGGAAGCCCATGGTACAAGAAGGACTCCTCTCCTCTTGATGAACTGAGGATTGATTGCCTGAAGGGTGGTTCTGGACTAAGAGTTGGTGATTTGAGGAATAGATGTATTATATTGGAAATTTGGTGGGGGGAGAAGGAAATGTATTTGTAAGGTTTTCGTTTTCCCTGTGTGTGTTCCTTTTATCTATAGTTTAGTGTAGTTAATAAAGTTCTGGTTTTTTTTTCCTAAGTAGGAGCCTGCTTTGCTTATTCCTGGTCACATCTCACAGCAGAAACCAGGGAGAGGGTATCTTCATGGGGGCACTGGCATTGTGCCAGTGTCAAACCATGACAGTTTTTTATTGGGGTGTGTTTGGAGCTCGCAGATTGTGGAATTGACCCCAAATATCATCTGGTGTCTCTGGGAGGGTTTTTTTTCTCTGTGTGTGTAGGTTTGGATCTTGCAGGAGCCCAAAGCTGAGCCCCTTGGGGGATCTTTGGGGGCCCACGTGGCCATTGCCCAGTATGGGCAGGGGAGGACATTGGTCCTGGGGACCCCTGGGAGAGCAGAGGAGGGGAACCCCTGGGACCCCCAGAGTGGGGAGAGCAGAGAGGGGCGATCCTAGAGCTGGGGGACCCCGGCAGACTGGAAAGGGGGGGAACCTGGAGAGGAGGGACCCCTGGGACCCCTGGGATCTCAGAGTAGAGCATCAGGGGAGAAGGGCCCCCATGGACCCCCAAAAGGCCCTGGATCATCCCTGAGCAGGACGCTGGAGAATGGAGAACCCCTGGAACCATCGGACCCCCATGATCCTAAGGAAAGGAAACCTCTGGAACCCCAAAAGTGGAGAGATCAGCAATAGAGAACTCCTGGGAGAGTTTTTTCTGGCTGAATCTTGATATGTGGAGATTTTCATGGACACAAGACTTCTGCTGAGTTCTAGAGATGGACCTGGCCAGGAGGAGCCTCTACTCCAAGGTGTTCCCACCTTGGTTTCCCCAAACCAGGGTCTGTCATTCCCAAGCTGTGGCCAGATGGAGGAGGAGGAAAAGCCCCAGAGATCCCGCATGAGGAGGGGCTGCAAACCCCGCCCAGGGAGGTGTGAGGCGGAAAGAGCCCCCCTGAGCCAGGAAGGCGGCCGGAGATCCAGCCAGAGCTCAGAGCTGGTGGAGAAGCCTCATGGCAGGGAGAAGCCCCACAAGTGCTTGGAATGTGGGAAGGGTTTCAGCTACAGCTCCACCCTAATGGAACACCTGAACATCCACACTGGGGAGAGGCCCTGGGAGTGTGGGGAATGTGGGAAGAGCTTCAGTGGGACCTCCGACCTGAGCAAGCACCACAAGATCCACACTGGGGAATGGCCCTAGGAGTTCTTGGAATGTCAGAAGAGCTTCAAATGGGATTCAGAGATCGTCACTCACCAGCACTTCCACACCAGGGAGAGGCCCTGCGAGTGTCCCGAGTGTGGGAAGAGCTTCGTGCGCTGCTGCAGCTCCATCGCCCATGGGAGGATCCGCGCTGGATGATCCCCAGTGACCCTCGTTGGGCAGAGCCCTGGTGACCCCTGTTCTGGCTGATCCGTGTTGGGTGGGGGGAAGGCGTTGGAGAGATTTCTTTCCCTTCTCCTTGTGCTGCTGTGATTTGGTTGGTAATAAATTCCCTCCGTGTGCCCAGGCCGGGTCTGTTGTGCCCGTGCGGGATTTGCTGAGGGATCTCTCCCGGTCCTTGTCCCCAGCCAGGAACCCTCGGTTCCATTTTCTGTCCCTGTGCGGCTGCGGGGGCAGGGACAGAGCGGCTCTGGGGGTGCCTGGCATCGGGCCAGCGTCACCGCTCGCCACGGGCACCGCTGAGATCCCGCGCCCCTGGGCACGCATTGCTGGGCTCACCTGAGCTCCCACCGGCCCAGCGCCCCAAGGTTCCCGCTTCCCAAAAAACCCCCAGCCCGGGGCTGCAGCGTCCCGGAAAGGCCTCAGCCAATGGCAGCGCAGGCAGGAGGCGGCGCAGCCAATGAGAGCTCTGGGCGTTGGATTGCGTCATCGGTTGCCGGGCAGAGCTTGTGGCCGATCGCTGCCCAAAAGTGGCGGCAGCCAATGAGAGCGCGCGGCGCTGCCGAGCCCGCCCTGCTCCGGACTGGTGCTGCCAGCGCAGCGCGGCTGCTTTGGGGCTGCTGCTCCCTGCCCGGCCCCGGCCATGGGGCGAGGGGCGGCAGCTGGGGCCCTACTGGTGGCACTGGTGGTGCTGGGTGCCCCCCCGGCTGCGGGCGCGGAGCTCTCGGGGGAGCGGTGTTTTGCGGAGAAAAAGAATTCCACAACTTTGTGAAAGTTGTAAAGCCGGTGTGTTTTATTACAGCGCTGGACGCATGCGGAATTGCTCTCTTTAAAAGACATGTGTACCTCTGAGAACTTCAGGTCCCTTTTTATCCTCCTCTTAAATACATATGCATACAGTTTCACAATAGGTTCATACATATTCATTTTTACGGATTTCGCGTGACATTTGCCGCTGGTTCTTTATCAGAAAGAATTCCTAGGCCGAGTTTACCTGCTCCCACAGCAGTTTCTGTCTCTCTTTATCTGTCTCCTCTGTATCTCTGTCCTTCATGGGCACAGTTTTCTCTTTAGCCTAGGCCTTACAGACTTAAGATGTACCTTTCACCTAAATCAAAATGGATTTCTACTCTGGGGGATTTTTACTCTGTCTCATTCCTCCCTTTCCTAGAAAATAAGTAAATTATTTTACTTAATGCAAACCTCTGTGATAATAGGTGTCTCTTAAGGCTTTACCATGTACATTTGATAAAGAAGTTAACACAGCTACTCGTTGTAGTATTCTCTAATTCTAAATTAGCAATATAATGAATAATCTTAAACTTATTCTAACTAATATCAACAAATCTACAACGGGATGATACAACTTATTAAAAATTTCATTTGCAGTTGGTGACCACCCAAAGATCACATCTCACCAGTGATGATCTGCATTTTGTTTTATTCTCTGTAGAATTCTGGTTATTTCTTTTGTATCATGTTGGACAGTAATTAAGGTTTTCTTTCCGCTTTCTTGGATTTCTTTCAAGATCCCCAGTAGGTCTTGGTGCTTAATTAATTGTTTTACTAATGTAAGGTCTTTCTCAATAGGAGTAGGTGATAGTCTGTGATACATTGTATAATTGGTTTTAATCAACTGGTGGGATGTCACTGGGGCCAAGTACGAAAAATCACACCTGATAATCTTAACAATACAAATACAGAAATTAGAATGATTTCTACTAGACAAAATAACATTGTTGCTATCAATTTTTACAGCAGCACAGGCAGTTCTCAGGCACACACACCCTTTTCCAGTATATACAAGCACAGTTTTCTGGTCAGTGACTGGATGAACTTCGAAGAGGCAAATACTCTGTTCAGTGTCTAGACACACATCCTGGGCATTAATAGTACTGCTTTCACAAATGAATCCCAGCTGTTCTCTTTGTAATGCAGGATTCTAAATTTACCGTCTGCTACTTTTCATTCATCTTTCGTGCCCACACCCTATGTTTTGAAGGGTAGAGCACTGTTTTTTCATGGTTTAATCCTACTGCAATGATGGGATGGATAACGTAAACAGTGGCATTACGTATGGTAAGCACAAAGGCAGTGGCCACATTAGAAGCAGCATCATAGGTGAAATTTACCATAGTCCACCAGGACTGAAACTTCCTTTCAAAATCAATCACATTATCCCAGACAATCTTCTGAATTTCAGCTGGAAAATCACCTTCACCCCCTTCCCATATGATCAGAGCTGCTGCTGCCTACATCCATAACTGTGCTTGTATACAACGGAAAGCTAAAGACACATTATCTTGAACTCTTGTACTGAGTGCTTCTACTATTAACTTGTGGTCTTGGTCCCTGGCCTTTTCTCACTTTGGCAGTACTTTTGAAATCTGCCACTGGCTTGTTCCTAATGCCAATAGAGATGACTGTAAAGGCTGCTTCAGTTTTGTTAGGCCACCTGCTGCAGTGGCCAGTTTATTCATCAGTATTTTTGAATCAATTCTATTTAAAACTCCTAATCCTGTCCCTAATATCCCAATTAGATCCTTTCTTATTCTGCTCTTGAGGTATACTTGTCTTTGTAACAACATTGTCTAGCTCTCAAAGGATGTTCTTAGGAAAGAGCAGCAGGCTGGTTGGATTTCTGAGATGTTAATTTGCATTAGCAACTCAACACGTTTGAGAGACCATTCTGGATTGAACAACAGTTGTTGTTCACCCACATTCCTCCCACATAGGGGCCTATTTCATACACTTCAGGTTCAAGTTTGGGTTGAGTCTGAACTATTTGAGTCCTAGTGTGGGTTGTATAAGGTCTTGCTGTTGTAAAAAGTGTCTACTTTAAATTTAAATGAAAGTCCGATAGCATCTCGAGCCCAAAGGCAAGTCACTTCCACAGGCTGCATCAAGGTGAAATTACACCAACAGTCTGATTCACTTGGGCTATCACAAACTTCCTGGTGTCTGTATACACCAGGAGAGGTTGAGACACTAATTGCATCTGGTCTCTCATGAGCTGTCCCATTGACCACTGGGCACGCTACTTTGATTTCTTCTCCTCTGATCTCTTGAAGTGTCCACAGTTCTCATTCTTGCCATTCTTGCTCCTCATATACCCGATTCCTGTGGATTACTACAGTGGATAGGTTTAAATCTTTTATCTCAGAAAGTTCTCCCCTGGATCCAGTATACTGATAAAAAGCCTGGGACCAAGGCCATTCAGCATTGCTTTGGATAGAGGTACTCTCTAGTTCTAAAACTTCAGTTATAATTACATACAAAACAATTCTGTAAATTAAAGTATGAACTACTCTTGACCACAATATACTCATTTTGTCCAAGTAAGTTTTAATCTCAGTTCACTGTCTCCTGGTGTCCCTCTCCAAGGGGCTTCTGGGCCTTCTTCACTCGAGTGATGGATCCAGGCGTTCTGTTCTTTGATTTTGATTGCAGTGAAGGTGGTGAGAAGCACCTGGAATGGTCCCTCCCACTGTGGTTCCAAAGTCTTCTCTGTAAGAGACTTAACATATACCTAATCTCCAGACTGTATGTTATGTATTGGTCCATCTAACTCCCTGCTCCGAGTTCCAGCCACGTGCTTTTCATTTTCTCTGAGCTGCTTGCTTAAAGCCACCATGTAGGTGGCTAACGTTACTTCTCTAATGTGAGTGTCTTTTGTATTTTATATGGTCTTTTATAAAGCATTTTAAAGGGACTCAGCTTTTCTTTAGCTCGAGGTTTAGTTTGAATTTGCAACAGTGCCAGTGGAAGAGCTTGGGACCAGGGTAGATTAGCTTCTTGCTTCAGTTTTACAATCTGCTGCTTAATCAAATGATTCATTTTCTCTACTTGGCTGCTTGACTGGGGGTGGTATGGAGTGTGAAGTTCTTAATTTATGCTTAGGTAGCTACTAATCTGTTGCACTATTCTGGAAATGAAATGTGATCCTCTGTCCGAGGATATTGTGGCTGGAACTCCGAAGTGTGGTATTATTTCTTGCAATAATATTCTGGTCACTTCTTGAGCTTTGACAGTTTTGGTGGGGAATGCTTTTGGCTACTTTGAAAATGCATCTGTCAATACCAATAAATACCAGTACCCCCCTTTCCTTGGGAGTTCTGAAAAGTCAATTTGCCACTGCTGTCCAGGCCCATGGCCCCTCCCAATCTGATCAAGTTTTGGTCTGGGGGTATTTTTGGGGTTAGTCTGGAGGCAAAGATCACACTGTCACTTGAGTAATAGTGGCATATAAATTCCTGGCAACGATTCTCTCAGTCAAATAGGTGTTTAGGGCATCCCAGTGTGTTTTCTGGTGCTCCTCCCTTACTAGTGACTACAACAAATGGGAAGGGATTACCAGCCTCCCTTCAATGGTAGCCCACCCTTCTTGGTTGTATGTCCCTTTTTGATCTTTGATTAGTTTTCTATCTTTCTTATTGTATTCTAGCTTACCTTCAAGGGAAATTTGTCCACCTGGAATTAGAGCTCCTTTAATAGTTACCTCACCTTTCACTGCTTCCTTTGCCTCTCTATCTGCCAGCTCATTTCCTTCTTCCAATTCTGAGCTCACTCTCTGCTGTGCCTTAATATGCATAATTGCTACCTTTTCAGGCAGCTGAACTGTTTCCAGCAGCTGGATTATCTCTTGTGCATGTTTGATGTTCTTTCCTTGTGAGGTCAGCAGTCCCCTCTCTCCCCAGATGGCTCCATGTGCATGCATGACTCCAAATGCATACCTCGAGTCTATACAGACATTTATTTTCTTTCCTTTTGCCATTTCTAAGGCAGAAGGAAAGAGAATCAGTGCAATTATTTTGGCCTTCTGTGCAGAGGTGCCTGTTGGCAAGGGTCCAGATTCTATTACCTCTCTGCAGGTAGTGACTGCATATCCAGCGTGTCGCTTTCCACTGGCAACGTGGCTACTCCCATCAGTGAACCAGGTCTCTGCACCATCCAAAGGAGTGTCCTTCAAGTCTGGGCATCTGGAGTAAGTAGCTTCAATGGTCTCCAGGCAATCAATCGTGGTGTACTGCTTCTCCTTGATCCCACTGAGAAAAGAAGCTGGGTTCACAAGGTTAGTGACTACAGAGTCCTTTGCCCAGCATTGACCTCATACCTCAGGTAGATTACTTTCTGTTTCACTACCTGTGCCTTTTTTTTTGATACTCTGTACCCTTGGAGCCCCAGGAAATTCAAAAGGCTCACTGTCCAGGCCACACATGCTTCCCTCGTCTGAGTGGCTATCAGGAGATCATCCACGTACTGCAATAGCCTTCCTTCTTCTTGTGGAGCTTCCCAGGACTCTAGGTCTTTTGTAAGTTGTTCTCCAAACAGAGTAAGGGAATTTTGAAGCCTTGAAGGCCTTGAGGCAACACAATCTATGTGAGCTGGGTTTTGTGCCTGCTTTTAGGGTTTTCTCATTTGAATGCAAAAATTTTCTGGTTGGCTTCATGGATAGGGAGGCTAAAGAAGGCATCTTTCAGATCTAAAACAGCAAACTAGGTTAGCTCAGGTGCCAAACATGTTAGTAGGGTGTATGGGTTTGCCACAAGGTGTACTGCCTGACCCTAGCTGGTTGTTTTCCTTAACTTGCACAGAAGGTGCATTCTCTGCCCTCCCTGCTATGTTAGAGGCCCATACCCCAGGAAACACTGGATCCATTATTTTCTTGTTAATTTCATCCTTATTTTCAATTTCAGTTTCACTAATTGTTAAAATTAAGCTCAGTGTATCTACATCTTCTTGATCCTTTACCCCTAAAATAATCTCCCCATCTTTAAATGTGATCTTTGCTTCCAGCTGCTCCAACCAGTCCCTACTCAACAGGGCCTTTGGAGAGGTGGGCATATACAAAAAACTAAGAATATTTTGATGGTTTGCAAAATATGATTTTTCAGATTGGCCAGTTGCCCCCTTACCATAACATAATCATCTGTTATAGGCATCAAGGCTTTATTTAACACTGAGTTTGCTGCCCCCGTGTCTACTAAAAATTCCATTTTCTTAGCTCCCATCTTTCTACCCCATCCCAACTCTTTGCCTTAATTCAAAGTCTTGGGGTATAAAATAGGCTGAACGCACTCAGCTTTAATTATTTCTGCTAGGTTTCTTAAATTACTTGAAATTCTCTTTTCTACTAATTCAAACACCCTGTTACTTCTTTGCTTCTCGTGACCGGTTGCTACTAAATTCCTTAGAGCTCTCTGAGTAGCCTTGGTTTCCTTAGAATAACATAAATTATAAAGTGCCTGTCTTGGTTTCTTCCACTCAAACTCTGCTTTACAAAATCTCATTCTTTTCCAGTTCTCTTCCCGCACAATCTAATTCAAGCATTGTTTCTACTGACACTCACTTTGCTGGCTTGCAAAAAGCTGTGCCTGTTACAGCAAAAACTCTGATATGCCCAAAAACACAGACACAGACACACACCCCCCACATCTCAAATTCATGAGAGTCAGGGCTTAGGTTGCTGTGGGAGGGGAATTCCTGGAATTCCTTTAATTTGTTTTACCACAGTTAAACATAAATCACCATACTGCAGTTTTTCCACAGCATTTAAAATGCTACACTTTTTGCAAACAAAATCCTAAAATCTCCACAAACACAAGCCTACAATACCGAGAATCAAATTACCACAATGTGGGGGAAGAACCACACAAACTCACTGGGAAAGGGGTATCTCTTAGAAATGCCCACTTTTCTTGACACAACCCAACATACAACACTTCAGCATCTACCCACATCAGCTTATCAGCTTCTTCTGGTCCTCACACACTCTGGACACAATCAAAATAACAGCACACAGTAAAATTCCAGGGACCAAGTCCAAACTACTGCGGCAGAGGAATCCCCTGAGTTCATCTAGCCACAGTTAAAATGTGCACAATCTACACAAATCACACATCACCACCTTTAAACACAATAAATGAATAAATGTCCTCACCCACGTTTCTCCACTTGTTCCACTACTCCGTGGGGTGTTCCCTGCCCCCACAGCCTGCCCCAGCCGGTGCTCCGGGCCTCACCTGGCTGCTTCAGACACGGGTAGAACTGCCCCTGCATGCTGTGGGTACACTCGCTCGCTCGCTCGGTCTCTTTTATACACCACGCACTCACACGATTACAAACACACTAACATTAACCACACACTGCATTAACCATACAATGTCCAGACACCACAAGCACACAAAGTTCATGTTCACTCAGCTCACCCCAGAGTCGCTAGCGGCCGCTCTATTGAACAATGAACCTGTTCCCAGTCACGCTATCAATCGGGAACCTCTGCCGCCAACCATGCTCCTGGTCGATGTCTGCCTGCAAGCACAGGGACGAGGCTGTGCACTCAGACGTCTCTGAGTGACTTAGCAGCCCTGTCTCCCCCGGCCCCTTTGACAGACATACCGTGTATCCACACACCAGCAGATCGTTGTCTGTATCCGCAGGAGGCAAGCCGAGATGGAGCAGAGCTCCTCCAGGAAAGTCCCAGGGTGCACCCAGGAGTCCGTCCTCCCTTCCGCCCCTGAGAGGACAGACAATCTCCTGGCTGGCTCGCCAAAATGATTAGTGGAAAAAAAAGAGAAACTCCACAACTTTGTAGAAAGTCATTAAGCCAGTATGTTTATTACAGTGCTAGGTGCATGTGAAAATCGCTGTTCTCCCTAAAGGACATGCGCACCCCTGAGAATTCCCCCTTGCTTATACACATGCATATAGTCTCATTCATATTCATTTTACTGATTTCACATTGCAAGTTGCAATTAGTTTTTATCAGTCCTTGCGCTTTGCGCAGAGAGCTCTCTGGTCAGCCTCAGCCTTTGCCCCCGACAAAGACACCTCTGCTTATCTCAGGAGTTTGAATTCCTTCTCTTGGTCGAGGCCATTCTGCGAGCACAAGATTTTTTCTTTGTTTTTTTTTCCCTCTCTTGTGAGAACAGGGAGTCTTAAGCACAGATAAACAAGTTACAGGCTCAGAACGGCACATTTCACCTAAATCCAAAAATGTATTTCTATCCTGTTAAATTTCTACTTTGTCTCACCCATCCAAGGAATGATGTGCTCTGACTCCATGATTTCAAAGGCTGAACAGATGCGTTATTCTATACTATATTATACTACATTAGACTATTGCTATACTAAATCTATACTAAATTACATACTAAAGAAAAACCTCTGACCCTTTACAGACAGTCACGACCCAGCTTTGACCTAACTGGTCAATCAGTCCAAACAACCATCACCAGTGTCCAATTAACAAATCACTCTTGGTAAACAATCTCCATAACACCTTCCACATGTGCCAAGCAACAGGAGCAGCAAGATAAGAATTGTTTTCTTCCTCTCTGAGCTTTCTCAGCCTTTCCACAGCTACCCAGGAAAAATCCTGTGAGAGAGAATTATGTCTCTATTAAAGAAATGTGAATACCACAGGGATTTGTTCTCCCTGGTCTCCATCTGCAGCTCAGTGCCTGGGGGAAGGAAGGAATGAGGAAGGAAGTATAGAAAGAGAAGAGGAAGGAGCTGTGGACAAGGAGAGGATGGGATTTGCCTCTGTGCTAGAGGGAAGGGAAAGGGATCCCACCAATTCATCCCTGGCAGGATGGTGTCAGCAGTGGGATTGTCCTGCAGCCAGGGGCAATGTTGGGCTGAGACATGGAGCAGAGGAGAGGGGGAGAGGGGCAGTGACTTCATTCTCACCTGCCTCAGTATCCCAGGCCATCTTCCTTTTCCTTGCAGCCTCCTCCAGCTCCATCCAGACAAAGATTGGGATTGACAAATCCTGGCTTGGGGGAAAAACAATGGGTCAGCACCTTGGTCCTGCTTCCCAAGTACAGCTCTAAAAGTAACTGCCCTGCTCACAGTTGGATGGGCCCAGACCCTGCTCATCTCCAGCCTCCCCCACCCCTCCAGGCTGACAGGATCCCCCAGCTCCAGGATTGGCCTTTGCTGCTCTCCCCACTCTGATGCCAATGTCCCCCCCAAAACTGGTACCACCTCCCCAGCCAGTACAGACCATTTGCCACAGGAACTCTCCACAAGTCTCCAGAGGGGCATCTGCGTCTCACCTTTGGATTCCTGCAAGATCCTAACATCCCTTCCTCTGAAAAAAAACCAAAAAAACAATGGATCTAGGACGAGCTCCCCCTCCCCGCTCACCTGTGGGATCTGGGGGATCAATGCTGCTAGGGCCAGGGGAGCTGCAGACTCAGAGGGCGGGTGGGAAAATGGCCATGCTTCTGCTGGGGCTCCTCCTCTTCCTCCTCCTGTTCCTGCTCCTGCTCCTCCTTTTCCCCATCCTCCTCCTCCTCCTCCTCTCCCTCCTCTTCCTATTACTCTTCCTTCCCTGCCCACTCCAGATCCCACCTCTCCCTCATGGCTGCAGCACCACCAGCATTTGGGTGGAGGGAATGCCCCATGAGCCCCCCAGGGATGGGCAGGGGGCTTGGGGACCCACCCAGTGTGGATCCATTCCCCCCCAGAGCCCCAGAGAATCACTCCAGGAATCGAATGATGGGGACACAATGGGATCCCCTTAGAACCACCCTTTTTCTGTTCCATCCCCACCTTTCCCTCCCCATACCCATCATTCCTCCAACCCAAAGACCCCTCCCAAATCAATTTGGGGTTGCCATCCCTCTCGCGCTCTGAATCCTCTTTTCCCCTGCTCTTCTGCCCCTATCCCATTGTCCCTCCAGCCCCCGCCCTCGCCCCTGTGCTTGGTTTTGGGGGATGCAGGCCCCTCCTACTCAGTCTGGGGGGGTCACATCCCATCTTCCTCTCAATTCTGGCAGCTCCTGGCTGCTTTTTCCTGGGAGGAATCTCTCAGTTTTGGCACTTTTGGGGTTTAGCTTAAAATTGTGACAGCTCTCTCTGGCTTTCCCCTCCTGTTGTGGCCTCTCAGCTGCCCTTGACTCCCTGGGGGTGCTGGGATTTCCCTCCTGGGGACAAGGACGTTCCTCTCCTTCCAGGAGCCCAATGCCCGGCTGGGGCTCCAGTTTAGGGGGTCCTTGAGCAGCTGCCCCAGAACCTCCCCCAGGGTCTCCCAGCACAGCCAGAGCCACTCGGCCTGGGGTCCCCAAAGGCCTCAGCAAGCCCCAGGTCCCTCCCAGGAACCCTCAACCCCCTCCAACCCAGCATCCCCCACATCCCCTGCAAGTTCCCCCCATGACCCAGGCCATGGCCATGTCCCCACTTGTCACTGCCCATGTCCCACCATGTCCTCACCCATGGCTGTCTCCCCACCATGTTTCCATCCCTGTCATTGTTCCCCACATCTCCATCCATGCCCATGTCCCCCATGTCCCCACAAATGGTCCCATCCCTGTTGATGTCCATGTGTCCCCCAAGTCGCTCTCCATGTGTCCATGTGTCCTACCATGACCACACCCAAGTCCTAGTTCAATGTCTATTTTTACCTCAATATTGGATATTTTAAAGGGATAAAGAGAAATTAAAACAAAACCAAGGCCAAAATAAAAGGATTTCCTTGTCCATACCAGCTGAGGATCCACTGTTTAGGTAGAAGGGAAGAACCTTTTTTGGTGGAGTTTCTACCCCACTGTCTCTAAAATCTTGGTCTTTTCCCCAGTTTTTCACCATTTGGCTGCAGAAGACACTCTTGGGCAATAGGAAATCAAAATCGTGGAATCCCTGAAGTTGGAAAAGACCTTGTCCTGGTTAAGGGCAAATTCGGGAGTGAACCCCCAGAGGAGTTCCTCTAGAAAACAGAGGCCCCTCCCCCAGCTGGTTCAGGGAAAATAAAATACCTTTTTGGAGAAAAGTGGAAAAACTGGTTTATTACACAATAAAACCTAAACAATATTAAACAATAAAACCTCTTGCTGCTCTAAAAGAGAGACAAACTCACAAAGTCCCTCTGTGGGCTGTAGCTCAGCTCACTCAGTCCCTTATCAGTCCCTCCAGTGCTGGAAATGCCACGGCCCAGGCCTGGCCTGGTGGGCGACAGGTGTGAGCTGCCCCTGCTCTTCTGGTGTTCAGGCCAGAGCAGGTTTAAACAGGTCCAAAGAAAACGGAAAAAAACACCACAGTTCAGGAACTTGTTTGGTTCAGCTAGCTAAAACTAACTAAAAGCAAAGGAGAGCTCTGTCCCGCTGTCTGTCCATCCGCAGACAACACAGTGCAGGAGCAGGAATGTGGAGGAGTGAGTGCAGTTTCTGAAAACAAACTCCGCACTTCTTCTCTCCCCCTTCACTCTCAGGACAGGTCTTGAAGGTGTAGAACTTATTATTCAGCATAAACAGAACAGACGACTGGGGATACAAGCACCAAACAGTCAACCCAGAATATACCTCAGGGACCATTCAGTACTCCTTGATGTCACCAGAAGAAAGATTAAATACAACAGATTTTATGGAGTTGAACGTCAGTAAATCGGCTCTCCCCAAGGAATTCCCATTGTAGGCCTGCGTCCTGATGGATGTTCCGGCCGCTGGGTTTATCGAGGTGCCTACAGGGAACCAGGAAGATGTGGAGCCCCCCCCAGCCAGATGCCTTTCAGCTTGGATCACCGGACCATGGATCACCAGCGATCTGCCCAACAGGGGTCACTGGGGACCACCCTGAACAGGGATCCTCCCATGGGGGATGGAGTTGGAGCAGCGCACAAAGCTCTTCCCGCACTCAGGGCACTCACAGGGCTTCCTTTAGTGGCGCCTCTGTTGGTGTTTGGTCAAGATTGACCTCTGTGAGAAGCTCTTCCCACACTCCCCACACTCGTAGGGCCTCTCCCCGGTGTGGATGCGCCGGTGGATGGTGAGGTGGGAGTTTAGCTTGAAGCCCTTCCCGCAGTCGGGGCAGCGGAAGGGCCTCTCCTCGGTGTGACTCCGCTCATGTACAAGGAGATCGGAGCTCCTGTGAAACCTCTTTCCACACTCTGAACACTTGTAGGGCTTCTCCCCAGAGTGAACACGCTGCTGGTGTTTTCTCAGGTCCGAGTGCCACCCATAGCTCTTCCCACATTCCAAGCAGGTGTAGGGCCGTTCCCCCGTGTGGATCACCTGGTGCCGAATCAGGGCCCAGCTTTCTCTGAAGCTCCTCCCACATTCCCCACACTTGTAGGGCTTTTCCCCAGAGTGGATCCTCTGGTGTTCTGTCAACTGGAACTTGATGCTGAAGCTCTTCCCACACTCCCCACACTCATAGGGTTTTTCCCCAGTGTGGATCCTCTCATGTTTCCTCAAGCCAGAGCTCTGGCTGAAGCACTTCCCACATTCCACACACTCATAGGGCTTTCCCCCAGTGTGGATCCTCTGGTGTTGCATCAGGTGGCCCTTCTGGCTGAAGCTCATCCCACATTCCCCACACTCGTAAGGCCGGTCTCCAGTGTGGATCATCTGGTGTTGCATCAGGCTCCCCCTCTGCCTGAAGCTCTTCCCACATTCCCCACACTCAAAGGGCTTTTCCCCAGTGTGGATCCTCTGGTGTTGGATCAGGATGGAGCTCTGGCTGAAGCTCTTCCCACACTCCTCACACTCATAGGGCCTCTCCCCAGTGTGGATCACCTGGTGCCGCCTCAGGCTGGAGCTCCAGCTGAAACGCTTCCCACATTCCCCACACTCATAGGGCTGTTCCCCAGTGTGGATCACCTGGTGCTGGGTCAGGTCCAATCTCCGACTAAAATCCTTCCCACATTCCAAGCACTTGTGGGGCTTCTCCCTGCCATGAGGCTTCTCCACCAGCTCTGAGCTCTGGCTGGATCTCCGGCCACCTTCCTGGCTCAGGGGGGCTCTTTCCTCCCTGCAGCTCCCTGGGCTGGATTTGCAGCCCCTCCTCGTGCGGAATCTCCAGGGCTTTTCTTCCTCCTCCATCCAGACACTCCCTGGGCATGAAAAATCCTGGTTTGGAGAAAAAAACAAAATGAGAATGTCTTGGACTGGGAGCTCCTCCTTGCCCAAGTTTATCTCAGGAAGTCATTGGGAATCCTCTGTATGTAAGAACCTCCAAAACACCAAGATTCAGCACAAAAATCCTGCCAACTTCAAGACACAGATCAAAAACTCCCAAAACATCATGATTCAGCAAAACCTCCCCCCAAAATATAAAGATTCACACACAAAAAAAACCCCAAAGCAATAACATTTAGCTCAATAAAACTCAGAAACACCAAGATACAGCACCGTGAAAATCGTGGATTCTGGGGATGCTACTGGGGCTGGGAGGGAAGCCTCAGATATAGGGAGAAGTGGAACCTTGTGGTGCCTCCTGTTTCTGCTCCTCCTCCATATCCAGTGTCCTTGCTCTTTCTCCCACTCCTCTTCCTCCTGCTATTCCTCCTTCTCTTGCACAATCCCACCTTCTCCCACGTGCATCGTTTGACCATTTTGTTCCTCAACCCTGCTTCTCCTCCTGCCCCAGGCCCAGCACCCGCTGCCGGCTCCCTCTTGCCCCCAAACCCACAGCATCCCACGGCAGGGGCAGGGATGGAGCTGGGGCAGGTCGGGCTGGGGCAGCGCTGGGCTCTCGGCCGCTCCCGCCCGCACTCGGTCCCCACTGCAGCCGCTCCCGCCAGGACAGTGCGGGGGGGCCCGGCCTTGGCGCTGCCCCACTCCCACCTCCCCAAATTCCCCTCGCATTTGGAGAACAGGGCATGGATGGTGTTGGTGTGCTGCAAAGGGATTGGGTGAAGGGGAGTGTGCAGCAATATGGTTAAGGCAAAAAGCTGTAGGATGAATCTTTGTGGGAAGGAAAAGGATGATGGAAAAGCAGAGGAAGAGAAAAATACTGAGGACTGGGATGTTTTTCAGCAGGGTCTTAGTCTCAACATTTGCCAGCTGATCATTTGTATCCCCGGTTTCCAGGAGAGGAAAACAAGGAGGTCAGGGTTTCAGGGGGTTTCTCTGTGGGGGGCAGCGGCAGCACCGGGCGCAGAGGTGCGGGACCGGGAGCACGGGCTGGGGGCCTGGGGGGAGCTGCGGGGCCGGGCCGGGGCTGTGGGGCAGCCGGGGCTCAGCGCCGGGCGCTGCCTGACCCCACCAGCCCCGGGCAGGGCCGGCAGTGGCCCCCGGCCCCCAGGAGGCTGCGGGACGCCCCGGCCGCTGCCCGGCCCCGTGGAACTGCCGGCCCTGCCCGCCGGGGGGCGCCTTTGGACACTGCGGCAGGACAGGGACCGGCTCTGGGATACGGGCTGGGGAGGGCACCCTGAGCACAGGGACGAGGAGCAAGGAACACCTGGGAAACGTGGATTATACATTTTAGCATGGAGATTGTCTTTTAAGGATTTTGTTAGGGTTACTGGAGATACAAATGATTTTACAGAAAGCTCAGCAGCTTTCAGAGGATGAGCACCCACAGACACTGAGGGGGGCTGCAGGAGGGGCAGAAGAAGGCCCTGCAGCACTTGGGCACAAAGGCCCAGCAGGTGAATGCAAGAAGGGAGCAGCAAAAGGCCAAGCTGAAGGCAAAGGCCAGGGCAGAGCTCCTACAGCCCCTGAGGGATCAGCCCCAGGGCCCAAGGGGGCCCCAGCACCCAGGGCACGGGCTCAGCCACAAGCACCCGGCAGAGGCATTGCCCTCCTCGGCAGGGGACAGCCCACCCTAACAGCCCCTGGCAAGGAATCAGGGCTCCAGCTGCAGGGCACAAGGACACTGCAAGCACAGACAGCAGCACCCTCAGGACCAGCAAGTCCACCCCTTGATGGACATGGATTGGCAGGGCTGTCACAGCTCCCATCACACCAGGGACCCTCCACACTGGAGCCCTTGAGAACATTCAGGTCGGTCTGCATTGAGGGGAGGCCTCTCCTGATGGACACAGGGGCCTCTCAATCCACTCTGAAGCTTAGACTTAAGGGGGAAAAATGCTAAAAATATGTTTGATTAGTGAGGGGTTAACTGGGAAAGATGTATGGTTTTATTCAACCACTGTTAGCAGATTTGGGAGATGGATTTGAAATGCATGAAGTTTTATTTGCTCCTAATTGTTATTATGATTTACTGGGAGGGGATTTGATCTCAAAACTCGGAATGCAAATTAATATTATAAAAGGTGATACAGAGGCCAGTTCTGTTGTACCTCTGTGTCAAATGTCTGGCAAGGCCTATGCTGAAGTGAACCCAGAAGTGTGGGCAGCCCCAGGGAAAAGGGGAAAATTAGATATGGAGCCTCTCCAAAGTACTCTGAAGCAACCAGGACAAGTGGTGTCTAAAAGCAACAGCCTGTTCCAGGGGAGGGAAGGAAGGGGAATCAGACAAAGCGCAGGTCACCGCCCCATGCTCAGCTCAACCCACGGAGCTCTGGGTGCTTCTAAGAGCCTGGCACTGAAATGCCCTGGGCAGGAAGGCTTCAAAATCTTCTGCTGACACCATGGCACCTAACAGGGGGGCAAAAGCAATTCTGACTGCTTCAGCAAGCACTGGATCAGAGATCAAGGTAGATTCTCCCACAGGAAGCTGGGCTGGCACAGAGCCTGCCCTGGCACTTTGCTGTTGCCAACACCCAGCCAGGACATCGGCTCCTGCCTAAGGAGTGCAAAGCAGCACCACTGGTGGCCAAGGGGCCCATGCCAAGTGTCCCTGAGGCCAGAAACAGCCGCCAGCACAGCTGAACACGGGGGGGGGGGGGGACCCCTCAGCCTGGCCTCAGGGGCTCTGAAGCCCCGGAGATTTGCACTTCCCGCCTGCAGCAGGACCATGGCAGCCGCCCCTGAGCCTGCCCTGAAGGCAACGCAGCAGCAGCCAGGGCTCCACAGCGGGCCAAGCCCCTGGGCCTGCCCACAGATCCTCTGCTCAAACCCTCGCAAATCCTGGCCACCCTCCTCTGGCACCTCCAGCCACTGCGGCCAAGCCTTGCTGCCACTGCTGCAGCTTCAGCGCTGGCTGGGCCTGCACTGCCACAGCTGCTGGGGAGCACCACGGCACAATTCCACTCTGGGGCTCACTCACACCCACACTCTGGGCTGACTGCGACTGCATTGCTGCAAAATGTACCCATTTTGGTTCTTTTCAATCTTCTTTCTCAACTTAGGCTTGGTTTGCCTTTGCCTTGGGGAAAGGAATTTTAAAGGTTTTATTTAAGGGCTGTTACAGCACTCAATGGAGATGAGTTCAACATCTCCACAGACTGGGAATAGCCCAAAAGACACCCACAGAGATAACGACCAGCAACAAAACATCAACGCCCAGCAGCAAACAGCAACCAACAGCTACCCCAGACACTGCCCCCGGCACAGCTGGAGACACCTGGTCTGGAAAAGGCTGAGAAGGAAATCCAGGAGTGTGGACCGAATTCACAGCAGAGGGGAAGAAATCTGGGTCCAACAGGAAACCAAATACTAAAAACTTACATAACTTGGAAGCAATGAACATTAAAGCAGGGGATTTAGATTGGTTCAGACTACATAAAGTTTAGGAAAAATCCAGTAAAACACACATGCCATGGAATGATTTTCTCTGCACAGCCGGGTTATTTGTGAAAGAAATTATTTCTGTTGCACATCCTGGCCAGAAGCAAACAATGCCTTGACTCTCTAACACTAAAGAGATTCTTGGAGAGTTTTTGTTTTCCCTGCAGTTTCAGTGACAAAATTAAAACCTGAGAAAAATTTTTCATAAAACCCACACTTTATATTGACAGGTAGGTTTGACACAGAAGTGTGAGAATCAGTTTTTGGTCTGGGTTTTTCCATGTTCGCCTTTATGCTGCATGTGAAAAATGCATGTATTTTATGATTGGCTTTTCGCAAATATTAAAATGAATATTATATGTGTTGTGTTAGAAAGTAATGCTCTATTAGTTTTCTTAAGTACTGTGTTAAATATAGTTTTAAGTTATAGAAACGATGCTATGCAGGATACTTTTTTAAAAAGAAAGGACTCGCAGCTAGATAGCAGCCACAGGACACCTAAATCTTTCAGAGAAGAATTTATTGCCCTCTTATCAAAAGAAAGGAGCCTCGAAGGTGCTATTAGGATTTGGAGGAAGACGTTGACCATGACCAGAGAGAATCCTGTATTTGAATGGAATTTATGCATCATGTTTGAAGTGTATGAATATGCAACAGGCTATTGTTTTTAAGGGTTAATCCTTTGTTAACGGGTGTCCTTTTTCAGGCTCGTGCTGCCCAGAAAAAGGTACCGGGACATCCGTAACAGTTTGTATAGTTTGTATTTATTGCCTCATATTGTCCTAATTCAGTTTGTCCAAATTAATATCACTCTAATTGTATTACTATTTTTATAACGATTTTATTACTATAAAACTTTAAAAAATTTTAAAAACAAGTGATTGGCGTTTTTAACACTGCATTTTGCAAAATTGAAGAGCTTTAACGGTAATACTTTTAACTCGTAAATAGTTGATACTTTTTTTTTAAAAAAGCAGATTCCGGGGGGGGGGGGGGGGCAAATGTGACTCACCAGGTGGCTGCCCTGGAAGAGAAGCTTCATTCCAGGCAGCCTGCAGAGGAGCTTTAGAAATGCAAATGAACACTGCTGGGCAAAGCCTGGACAATGGACCTGGGTCTCTTGCCTGGGGCAGGAATTGGGCTGATTCCCTCTGCCCCTCACCCCAAGCTCTGCCTGCTTGCACTGATGGAATTTGCACAGCTCAAGGCAGAGCCCAGGGTGAGGATATCTGACCCTGCAACAGAAACGGGTGAAGCTGCAAAGAGAAACAGCAAATGGAGAATGTTGGGAAAACTACACTATAAATAAATGGGGGGGAATCATCCCTCTGCCCACTCCAACATCTGCTGTCACTGTCTATGTTATATAGGGTGTATTAGAGCACAGATGTTCGTGCTATCACAAGTTCAGGGAAATCAGTTCAGAATCAAAGTAATTGATGTAGTCTTGGCTGAAAGGAGCGCCCAAAATGGGGAAAAGATGAACGGCCACCAGAACAAATCCTACAACACCGTGCACCAGCCTCTGGGAACCCGAACCAATTCATATCAGGAGCCACAGAACCCATTCCTCATCTCAATGGCATCATTAGATTACAAACTGCCCTCGGAATAACCAACCAGACAGCTCCAGCTCCTGACCTTCCTGCTGAGCAATCCACTGAAATGAGGAACACAACATTTCACCATGGGATGGGATCAGATTACCTTCCAGCAGAAAAAAGAGGAGTTTGTGGAAAATTCAATGACTCAAACTGCTGTTGGCAAATAGATGACAAAGGAAAAGTGGTGAAAAAAACACCAACAGAAACAAGAAAGCAGCTCATGTACCAGTCCAAACGTGAAAAGGATGGGAATGGGACACGGTTTTGTGGCTCCCTGGCAAACCATGGGTTAAACGAATGCTGTTTCTCCTCTCCTGTGCTACAGCAACTCTCACCTTTTTACCATGCTCCACACCTTGAGAGTGCAGCTCATTCAGCAGCTGAGCGAGGGACCAGGGACTTGTAGACAAGGAAGTAACGGGCGAAACCACCAGCTTCAATAATTGTTACTAATTAACATGGACTGCTGATCGCAGAAAGTCCCGCTAAATTCCTGAACTTCCAGAAGAACAAAGACTTAACAGAGCCGTGAATATCGGCTGTTATACAAAAGTGGGAATGCACATTAACAAGGACATGCAGTTGGTGGATCGGGAAGTCTGAACCTTCCAAGTACCTCAGCCAGTGGGCAAAGGGAGAGAGAGAGAATCGGCCGGGAAAATGAGGATAAAAAGGAGGCTGCGAACTACAGCAATGGCAGAGAGCGCACGGCAAATGCCCCACGGCCTCTCCCTCTGCTCAGCAATAAAGTCACTTGTACAGGACTCCTCTGTCTCCTCTGGGCACAGAAACCTCCGGCCACGTCAATTTCCCCGCACAGCCCCGGGCACGGGGCAGCCGCCTCTGTCCCAGCCACAGCAACCGGGCCGAGCCAGCGCTGCTCCGGCAGCGGCTCCTGCCGAGGCAGCGGCCGCAAGGAGACCGCGGGCAGCCGCTCCCGCAGCGCCCTCACGCCAGCGGCAACACGCGCCGGACACGGCACAACGAACCCGCCTGAGCCCCCTGCCGCCCCCGAGGCCCGCAGCGAGCCCCGAGCCCCCAGCACAACCCAGCGCGCCTCCCACCTGCGCTCCGGCCGCCTCCCAGCTCCGCCGCCGCCGCCTCACCGCGCTCCGGCCGCTGCCGCCGCTCCCGGGCCCGCACACACACTCCGCCAATGGCGTCGCTGCCGAGCCACGGCCGCCCTCAGGCCGCCACCGGGGCCCTGCCCCGCCCCGATCCCACCAATCAGCGCGCCAGAACCACGACTGACGGCACCGTCGCCCAATCGCAGCCAGGGGTGGGCTCTGCACGTGGCACAGCCTCGCCCCGCGCTCTCAGGGCCCCCCGGGCTGCGTGAGGGCAGAGCCGGAGATGAGGAACAGCCCTGGAACGGGCCCGGGCCCGAGGGGATTGAGCTGAAAACACAAACAAACTTCTCCGCACCTCCCGCCACGGCTTTCCCGGCACTGCGGCTCCGGTGGCTCTGGCTCAGCGGGAAGCCCTGGAGCCTCACTTCTCCTACCTCTAATTAGGAGCAGCAGTGCATCGCTTTGATTTCCCCCAAAAAGGGAAAACTGCCCCAAATCCCTGTGGATGAGTGGGGGAAGAGAGAGATTTCTGACAGAAAACCCCAAAACCTCAGAGGAGGATAATGAGAAGTAAGTGAAGAGCCTTAAATCCAGCCTTCCCCCACGCCTCCCTCCTTCCAGCTGCACCTCCTACCCCGGCAGTGCCGGAGACAGGGAATGGGGCCGTGCTCACTTCATGCCCCGGGGCTTCTCCCTCTGCTCGGGGACAGGAGTCGTTCCCCTGCTGCACCCTGGGCTCTCTCCCACCGGAGACTTCTCCAGGAACTTCTCCAAGCTGAGTCCATCCCACGGGGCACAGCCCCCCTCCAAGTGCTGCAGCGTGGGTCACTGTGCCCCGGGGTCAGTCCTGCCAGGACAGGCTGCTCCAGCGGGGCCCCTCTGGCCACGGGGTCACAGCCTCCTCTCAGGCATCCCCGTGCTCCAGCGTGGCTGCTCCGGGGGCTGCAGGGGGATCTCTGCATCCCCATGGATCTGCAGGGGGATCTCTGCATCCCCATGGATCTGCAGGGGGATCTCTGCATCCGGCACCACCGTTTTTGGAGGAACCAGGAATAGGCTGAGCTCTGCCTGAAGCTCTTCTCACATTCCCCACACCCTTCCCGGCACAGGGAGGCTTTTACCTCCTCACAGCTCTCCAGGCTGGGTTTGCAGCCCCTCCTCGTGTGGGATCTTTGAGGCTTTTCCTCCCTGTTGGATTCCTGAGCCGTGGAGCCGTTCCAAATGGCCTCTTCCACGAGGTTCTGTGGCAGGGATTTGTTCTCCCTGGTCTCTGTCTGCAGCTCAGTGCCTGGGGGAGGAAGGACAAGGAGAGGAAGAGACAGGGAGAAGGGAAAAGGAAAAGGCTGGAGGAGAAGAAGGAACAAGAAGGAACAAGTGAGGAAGGAGATGGGAAAGGAACATGGATGGATGTAGGAGAAGAAGGAGGGTGGACAAGGAGAAGATGGGATTTGCCTCCATGCCAGAGGGAAGGGGAAGGAGATCCCCCCAGTCCATCCCTGGCAGGATGGCGTTGGCAGTGAGGCTGTCCTGCAGCAATGCTGGGCTGGGAGATGGAGCAGCAGGGAGGGGAAAGGGGCAGTGATTCCTCCTCCCCTGCCTGGCTGTCCCAGTCTGGAGCGTCCTGGCGCTGCCGAGGCCCTTGGAGCGTCCGGCACTCAGGAGCCCGGAGCTCACGGCTGCTTTATAAAGCTGACAAAGTCGGCAGGATGGGTCTGGGTATGATCTCAGCAAACTGGGTTTATTGGTACAGGAACAGGGGACAGAGCTGAACAGGGTCCAGGCACAAAGACAGGGTGCAAGCTGAGGACACAGGGGGTTTTTATATGGGGTAGTGAGGGTGGAGCTGAGGGTCAGGGTCCAATGGATATGGGGAAAATGGGGCAAAGGAGGGTGTAAGGGTCGGGACAGCTAATAGGGAAACAGGGGCAGAGGAATGCAGTAAACTGGGGCCAATGGAGGGACAGAGAGGGAGAACATTCTAGGGACTAACCAGAGATGGGTAACAAGGGGTGAACTTGGGTAATTAGGCCAACAGGCCAATGGGATAACATAACTTTCCATAAATCAGCATGTGCCTGCAAAGATCTGTGGGAGAAGCAAGCTTCTCACCATAACCTTGAAATCTATTCTTCTTACTAGGGACCAGTCCTCCACGGGTGGGAGATTGAGACTCCCATGGGCCTCCACACCAGTGCATCTTCCTTTTCCTCGCAGCCTCCTTCTCCTCCGTCCTGACAAAGTTTAGGATTGACAAATCCTGGCTTTGGGGGAAGAACAAGGGGTGAGCACCTTGGGTTTTGTGAGAAATGAGCCTCACTCTTTAGAATTTCTGAAAGTTTAATAAGGAATAATAAGGGACAAATCAGTAACAGCGCTGGATGTTGGCAATGGCCAGAGGCACACCGGTTAACCACAGCACCTCTTCTTGTCTAGTTTCTCCATTGTATTGTTCAAATACATATTCATAATGATTGTACATATTCAAACATTTCTTTGAACTCGTTTACTTGTTCCAGGAATTCTTTAGGTTGGTTTGACCCCCAACTCGCCTTTTTAGAGCACGTGCAGGAATCGTGGATTGCTGTTTTGAGGGTTGTGTGTCACTGCCTCACAAGGGCCCCTGTTCTGTGGTTTCAGCAGGTGACAGTTATTGACAGTGGAAGGGTCAGTGGCAGGGGCCTCATCACATCCCTTCCTTAAATGTTACCTGACCATGCAGACGCTTTTAGCTATTTCCACAAGTACTTTAAATGAACATTAGCTCTTTCACAAATATCTCTGAGTTGTTATTGTCAGTTAGTTAAAAAATAAAAGCATTAGTTCTTATTTCACAACTACAGCTACTTCTGCAAAAGTTAACATTCTAATGCACAACACATGGCATCCACTTGAATATTTTGCAAAAGCCAAAACTATAATGTATGTTTTTCACACTGTCCACAAACTCAAATATCATCCATAAATGATGTTCTGAGGATATGAGCTACACAGGGGCCAGGCATTGGCCACAAAAAGCTGACAAATTATACTATAGCAAAAGCAGTGAAAAATGATTACAAACTGTACTCTATCAAAATTGTTTTGATTAAGAATATTTTGCAGAAGTCAATACATAATAGCAAAAGCCAACACTACCTAGTTATTTATAACAAACCCAGGGCAGGTTTTTCCCTTGCATGGAGCACCTGGGCCTTCCCCGGGCCCCTTCTGCCCTCCTGCAGAGCCGGTGGCATTTTCCAGCACACACAGTTTGTAACCAAGAGCCGGGTGCAGCCGAGAAGGCTCCAAGCGCCTCCTTCCAGGCTGACTCTGCAGGTGCCGAGGCTGCTCTGGGCTCTGCCAGGGCTCTGCTGGGGCTCAGCTCTGGGCCAGGCTGGGCCCGCTCTCCCCTCACATTGCTCCGGGCAGCTGAGTCACAGCGGGAGAGGGAAGGGACACGTCGAGGGAGTTGAGGTTTGAGAGAGTTTTTATTCAAAAAACTGCCATAACAAACAGGCTGTGCTAACTACCATAACTAAGTGCCAGTGCTAACTACCATAACTAACTACCAGTGCTAACTACTGTAACTGAAAGCTGTCCTCAAGTGCTTCATATCCTCCGCTGCTCCCTCAGTTGCTTTGCTGCAGTGATCAGAGGGGTCAGGCTGGAGAGAGGCTTGGCTGATGATAAAAATGGGTGCTGCCCAAAGGATAAAAAGGAAAGAAATGAACTGTTACTTTCCAGAGTCAAGTTCCTCACAGGCTCTGTTGCAACAGGACAAAGGGAAATAGTTTGAACATCGAGGGAAGCAGGTTCAGATTAGATCTAAGGAAGAATTTTTTAACCAGGAGAGTGGGGAAACACTGACAGGAGGTGCCCAGAGATGTGGGAGGTGCCTCCTGCCTGGAAACATCCAAGCTCAGGTCAGGCAGGGCTCTGAGGCCCCTGAGCTGCTTGAAGATGTCCCTGCTTGCTGTGGGGCACCAGGTCCAGATGAGCTCGAAAGGAGCCTGCCAGGCCACAGCGGGCGAGGATTCTGCTCGCTCTGCGCGTGGAACGCAGCGAGACTGGAGACTATCGGAGGGGGCCCCACAAGAAAACCCCTCCCTGGCGCTGCTTCTTCCCCTGCAGCCCTTGGCTCTCACCTGCAGCAGCTCCTGGGCAGCCCAGCGCCGCTCCTCGTCCGGCTCCAGGCTGCACTCGAGGCAGTCCCGCAGCAGAGCCGACAGGCGCCGGGGCTCCTGCAGCTGCGGGGTCCCGTTCTGCCGGATCAGAGCGCGAGCCTGCAGGGAAAGCAAACTCAGCGCTCTGCCAGCTTCCTTCACACCCACACGGGCTCACATCCACCCCGGGGCCTCAGCCCCAGCTCCAGGGCCACTTTCCTCCCTGCCAGAGATGCTGCTCAGAGCTCATTTTGCTATGCCAAGCAAAAAACCCAAACCCTGCGGCTGCCACAGCCACTGCAACATCCAAATGATCTCGCCTTGAGAGCCAGTTTCATTGGCTGGCTTTGTTAGTAGGAACCTCCATCAGAAATAGCCCATTTTGCTTCTCCAAATATGGACACCAGCTTTACAGGCCATTTTCCAGAGTCACTGTGGTCTGCCTGTGTTATTTCAGAGGATTCTTCCATCAAGTGCATCTCTGCAGTGCCACTGACACTCAAGTAAATGCATTCCTGATGCCCCATCCCAGAAACTGCCAGGCAAGAAACAGGAGGTTTGTGATGCTGAAAGCTCAGGCTTGGCGACACAGAGAAAGTAGCTTGGACTAGGAAAGAAATGTGTTGGACTATGGGGATGTTAAACAATCATCTTCATGTTTTCAACAAGTTTCCCAGTGAGAAGAATCAGGGGGAAATCATCTCGCAAAACCTCTTTTAGAAACTCCTGCAGAAAACTTGTTGGGTTTGGGGGCGGAATGTGGAGTTGATGTGGGGTTTTCTTGCAAGGTAACATTAGACCTGATGCACTTGCTTCACATTTCCAGGTAATCCTCACAGCCAGAAGAGCTGCAACAACATAAATCTCAGAGCAAATTGTTGCTGGAGATTGCAGAATATTCGTCTGTGTTGAGGCTGGAGTCCTCTGGGAATTCCCTTCCCATGTGCAGAAACCTCCAGCTGCTGCTCCCAGTGCAGGGTCCCCCTTGCTCGCAGCCTCTGCAGCCACTGGAGAATTTGCCTCTTACCATGGCCGCCGTTTCCCTGAAGTAAGGAGGTTCTCCTTCCACCATCTCGATGGTCACAATGCCGAAGGACCAGATGTCCACCTTGGGGCCATAAGGAGATCTGGTCACAACTTCTGGGGCCATCCAGTGAGCAGTGCCCACCATGGAGCTGCGCTGGTCCTGCTCAGGGCTGAGCTGAGTGCAGAGGCCAAAATCAG
The DNA here is from genome assembly GCF_023055355.1 of Agelaius tricolor. NCBI lineage: Eukaryota > Metazoa > Chordata > Aves > Passeriformes > Icteridae > Agelaius > Agelaius tricolor. The sequence goes on along the minus strand of NW_027269317.1, from coordinate 940,748 downwards.
CTGAGGACAGAAACAAACCCTGTCAAAGGCAGCTGCAATGAGGAAACCAAGCACAGAGATTCCCCACGCTCAGTCTGAGAGTGCAGTAGTGAAGTCAGCTGGAAAAGTCCTCAGGGCTGTAGCCAAGGAAAGATGGAACTGGGCCCTTCAAGAAACCCTCAGCTTTCCTGCAGTGGCTTTTACTGATTCCCTTGGAGCTTTAGATTCCCACTGCTGCCCCTCTGGAAGGGCCATGGCCAGAGCAAAGGCACTGCTGGCCCCCTGCTCCTCTCCTGAGCTCTCTGCAGGGGCAGCCGCTCTCAGCTGGCAGCAGGGGCCGGGCAGTGCCCCCAGCAGCCCTTGTGGGGCTCTGACCCTCCCTGGGAAGCAGCCCCAGCCCCGCAGCCCGGGAGCGCCGTGCCTGGCCAGGAACACCCACCCAGCCTGACAGAGCCGTCCATGCCCAGGAGGATGTTGGAGCTCTTCAGATCCCTGTGGATCACCCGGTTGGAATGGAGGAAATCCAGACCCTGCAGACACTGAGAGAGAACAAGAAACACGAGGGCAAAAACCAATGGCTGGAATATATCACACCAGAAAGGACAGCTCAGAATTCTGCCAGCAGCAGCTTTGCTGTGACAGGCCAGGAGTGCAGTGCACACAAGCTCCAGACAAACAGCTCAAGGCAAAGCTGAGAACAGCAAATCAAATCCAAAGCACACAGAGAGTGCCACAACAGCAGGAGAGAGAACAAGAGCAGAGTAGAAGTGCAGTGATGCTGGCAGGCCGTTCACTGCAGAGGCTCTTTCTTCTCCAGCTCATGGAAACAACACAGAAACAAAGCCCTGAGCATGGAGCCACTCCTGTTCTCACGCTCTGTTTGGAAGGACCATCGTGTCCCAGCCATGGGAGTGACAAGCAGGATCCCTCACCTCCCGACTGACAGCTGCCATCTCTCCTTCAGCCATGCGTGTCTGTCTGACAACGTCCCGCAAAGTTCCTCCATCCATGTATTCCATCACCAGCCAGAGATCTCCATCCACAAGGAAGCTGGAAGAGGAAAACAATGGCATGGAGATGAAAGTGCAGAGCTCAATTCCCCCATGGAAAAGCCTGGAGTGGAGTTTTGTTTCCAGGTCACTTGTCAGTGAGGACAGAATCAGATGGAGAGACATTCCTGCCAGGCTGCACAGCCCTTGGAATCTGCACAGTCTAAAGGGGAAGGAGACACCTGTGAGAAAGGAGAGGCCTTGGATGGCAAGCAGGGGAAAAATGCAGTTTAGCAACAGCCCAGATCAATATGGAACCACAACCCTTGGCCCCAGCTGGTTCAGCTTCTGAGCTCATCAGTTCCACCATTCCCTCCAGAACAAGGCAACACAACTGCCAGGGTTATCCAGGGAAGGAGGCCGTGCAGCACTTGGGACAAAAGCAGTCAGAAAACCTTTCAGAAAATCTCTTCAGAAACAGGCAAGGCCAGTGAAAAATGGGCAAATGAGGCATTTCTGGAAACAAGAACCCGATCTTCCTGGCAACTGCAGCAATGGAAACGGGCTGGGAAGAAGAAGCCAAGGGAAATTATGGAATATTAAACCCAGTATTATCGGGTGGAACATGCCTGGGCTCATCTGACCCTTGCTGCTGGGCCAAAGGCGGCAGCTGTGATGTTTCACCTCAGAGACACCTTTGGCCGGCTGGGTGCTGCAGCTGGGCACTCGGAACAAATCCAGGCATAGTAGGAACTCAGTTTACCTCTGCTGGAAAAGGTTCAGGTGACGGTGAAGAGAAAAAGGAGAGGATTCTGTAGTAGAATTTTAATCCAGAATTTTATTCCAGGATGACAGACCTCTGAATCTTGTAACAGCTCCCAACAGAATGCAGACCGCATGGTCCCATCTCCTTTTAAGACCAGGGACAGGGGGAGGGGCAAGGAGAGGTTGGCACACCTGGGTGGTTGGGATAGGTGAAACAGGAAATGGCATCACACTGCAACATCTCCCCCTAGTTTTGTTTAAAAAGAGGACTGGGTTTGTGGTGCAGAGTGCTTGTCAAACCATGGTTGGTAAATCCGTTCCTCCTCTACAGGAGGTTCAGTGCTTTCCACTGAGGGTTCCATGTCATTCATTGGAGCTCTAAGGGCTTCCAAATGGTAAACTTCAGGAGGGGGAGATGAGCTTGAAATCAACTTGAGAACCATGAGTTTGACTAGTCCAAAAACAATGCTAACAACTACAACAACGATAACTAATATAAACAGTACTAAAAACACAGTTTTCAGAATAGATCCCAACCAGCCCGAGAGTCCCCAGCCTTTGAACAGTCCACTCAGGCAGTTGTCAGTTTCTCTCTTGATGTCTGACGTCTTTTGCCAAGGTGGTCCATACGTGCTTTGGGCTGAGGGACTATCCAGGAGATCGCTGGTGGGATGATCATGAGTAGGACGAGGAGCAGGCTTGGTCTCATGGTGCCTCAAGACTACACACAAACCGTGGGATCTAAACTGGTACAAGGAACTTAAGACAAACATATTACAAACTATTCCAGATAGGAGGCTTAAATGGAATTTCCTCCAGAGAATGCCCTGCGGCGTTTCCTTCTCCAGGCAGCATTGGCGCTGGGGCGCTTCTGTCGATTTCTCTGAGACCTTGGGAGCATAGGGCCTTACCCATTTGGAAGGAACCCATTTTAACCCAGAGGGGGTGGACACGCAGGTGTATCCACGTCCCCATGTAACCAATTTGTAAGGTCCCACTGTCTTCCAAGTCTCGGGTCCTTTATTAAGACTGGAGGCTTTTCTTTCACTGACATCTGACTGCTCCCCCCAAAGTGGCATAGTGCGGCTGCGCTGGTCTCTGGGTGTTGAAAGAGTGCCTGGCAAGCTCACCAGCCTAGCTCGCAGTGGAGGGGCGCCTGCCGGGCTCGAAGTCCGGTCTGCGCCTTCGTGGGTCTTGGCCGCTCCACGGGCACAACGGCGAAGTGCACGGAGAAAAGAAGGGAGGACTCCGAGGTCAGTTGGAACAAGGTCGGGTTTATTGAGCCCAACCGGGCAGGACAGGAATGGGTGCGAACGGGTGAGGAGGGGAGCCTCGGAGACAAGAAAAGGTGGACGCCTCTTACTTATAAATGCAGGGGGTGGGTACAGGTGGAGACTTACAGCAAACCAATCGAAGTACAGAAGAAATAGATACATTTCTGAATGGCAAGCAAAATCATCAAATGAAGCAAGCTCTGGGGAGGGGCCCTTGACTCTTGACCAATTATCCGACGTTCTAGGAAGAAGAATCTAGAAGAAGGGGAAGGGAAGCCGGGTGATGGAAAGGGGGCCTGGGGCGGAGAAAGCAAGGATACATTTTCGAAACCATAGGAACGGGGGAGGAACTAGGAGATTGGCAGACAACGATCTGGGATAGGGGAATTCCGGGCAGGACCACTGACAGATGAACGGGGAGGAACTGGGGCAAACCAAAAACAGGACACAACAGCATAGGATGGGCGGGTTCAGGCTGCCAAAGGAACAATTCAGAAAATTGATTGTGAACAGCACCCTGGACAACTGGATGTGGGGGGGTTCTACCTTCAGAACCTGTTGTTGCTGGTCCAGAACTCTTTTAATATTGCAGTGAGTCCTTTCTACAATGGCTTGACCTGTAGGGGAGTAGGGGATGCCAGTTTTGTGCTCTACTCCCCATTGCTGCAGGAAGCTCCCAAATTCCTTGGATTTGTAGGCAGGCCCATTATCAGTTTTCAATTCCTTGGGGATGCCCATGAAAGAAAAAGCCTGTAAGAGGTGCTTAATGGCATCATTAGATGACTCTCCTGTGTGGGCAGAGGCATAGACCGCTCCAGAAAAGGTATCTGCACTAACATGAACGTATTTCTGCCGTCCAAATGACTGTATGTGTGTGACATCTGTTTGCCACAGTTCACAACTGTTCAACCCCCTAGGGTTTGCTCCTGCACTCATTGTAGGGAGTGCATGTTGTTGGCAATTTGGGCATGTGGCCACAATCGCTTTGGCCTGTTCTCGAGTGATGTGAAACTGACGAACCAGGCCAGGTGCATTTTGGTGGAAAAGCTGGTGGCTGATTTTTGCCTGTTCAAAAACATTTGGGAGAGTGGCCATCTCTGCAGGTGCAGCAAGGGCATCTGCCCTTCTGTTGCCTTCAGCAATAAACCCTGGCAAGTCGGTGTGTGACCTGACGTGCATCACATAACATGGTTGCTCCCGGTGAGTGACTAACTTTACAAGTTTTGAGAGCAATTCAAAAAGTGCCATGTTAGACACTTCTTGCAGTATTGCTTGATCTGCCCTGGACACTACTCCTGCCACATATGCAGAATCTGTTATCAGATTGAATGGTTCTGAGAACCTTTCAAAAGCCCTAACAACTGCAGCCAATTCAGCAACCTGAGGTGAACCTTCCACCTCAGCAATGTCCATCTCCCACTGCTGGGTTTGAGGATCCTTCCAAGTCATAACAGACTTGTGGGACCTCCTGGACGCATCTGTAAATACATTCAGAGCCTTTTTTAAAGGTCTCCTACTTTGAGCACTTCTAAATTTCAGAGTAAATTGGACATCTTGTTCTAACATTTTGTGGGCAGGCCAGTGGACAGAAATTTGTCCTGAGTGGGACTCTAGAGCAAACTGCAACATTTCATTTTCTTGAAGCAATTGTTCCAATATTTGCATAGTATTTGGGCCCAATTTTAACTCAATTTGAATGTGAATACACTCAAAGTCACATCCTGCTAACTCCCTGATCCGGGTCCTTGCTTTCTGGATCAGTTCTGCTACCAGCTCTTGGGGCTTTGTCATTCTCTTGGACCTTTTGTGACTTAGGTCATTCTATGATCAAGAGCGGGTCCCTCTGGTCCTGGCCCTTTTTAGGTGTTTCCTTTGCCTTAGATGTTTGTTTTTCCTCCCACTGGAAAATGATTCCATGGAAGTGTGGCAACTTACCTAAGATGATAAATTTGAATGACAGGTCAGGCCGGCATCAGTGGGCCTGTCTTGTGGACATGGCAATCTGAACCTTTTCTAGAGCTTTCTGTGCCTCTGGGGTAATAGACCTAGGAGCACCGGGGTCCTCTCCCCCTTTCAATAAATTGAAAAGAGGGGCAAGGTCTTCTTTAGTCAGACCGAGCCATGGCCTTACCCAATTCAAAGACTCACACAACTTGTGGACATCCACTAGGGTCTTGATGTTTGTATTGATTTCTAATTTTTGAGGAACAATGGTCCGATTTCCAATTTCTAAGCCCAAATACTTCCAAGGTGGCATCTTTTGAATTTTCTTTTCCTGGAGCTCAAACCCTGCAACAATCAATGCATCGATCGTTAGGTCAAGCGCGTGGGTGAGTAAATCATCACTGGGGGCACACACAAGGATATCATCCATATAATGATAGATGATGGCCTTTTCTGCAGCTGCACGCACTGGGGAAAGCAGGGAAGAGACACACCACTGGCAGATCGCTGGGGAAACCTTCAGGCCCTGAGGGAGAACTGTCCAATGGTACCTTTTCATAGGGGCTTCCATGTTGATGGTGGGGACCGAGAATGCAAAACGCGGTGCATCGTCAGGGTAGAGGGGAATATGAAAAAAACAATCTTTTATATCAATAACAGCTAATTTCCAATCCTGGGGAAGCATCGCTGGGGATGGCATACCAGGTTGGGGAGAGCCCATATCTTCAATGACATTATTAATTTGTCGGAGGTCGTGGAGGAGCCGCCATCTCTTTTTGTCAGCCTTCTGGATGACAAACACTGGAGAGATCCACAGGGACGTGGTCTCCACAATCTGACCCTTTTTCAATTGCTCTTCCACTATCCCCTCAAGTGCCTTTATTTTTTGTTTACTGAGCGGCCACTGTTTCACCTCAACTGGTTTGTCTGTCTTCCAATTCTGTTTTTGGGTGCGGCACTGTTCAATGACCACTGTACAAAAATCCTGTGGGGAGTCTGGAATATCAATTGTGACACCTCACTGGGCCATTAAATCTCTCCCTACCAAAGGTTCCGAATAATCTAACACAAATGGACGGATATTTGCCAATTGTCCGTTTGGTCCCTTGATTTGGATGATGCTTTTGGATTGTCTCGCCAATTGCAGGCCTCCTACACCTTGAACGTGACCAGCAACATTTTGCAAAGGCCAATGTGCAGGCCAGTCTTGTGCTGGGATCACTGTGCAGTCTGCACCCGTGTCTACAAGCATCTCAATGCATTTTGACTCCCCACCCCCACTGACATTACACCATAATTTGGGTTTATCTCTTCCAATAACTTGGACCCGGGCGACTGTGGGTCCTTGTTTTTCGGTACCTTCAGGCAAAAACGGCACAGGGATAGCTTGTGCAACAATTTGACCTTTGGGAAGAAACAGGGGTGGGTGGAAACAGTGCAGCCCAAGAACAAATTGCTCAGCATCTGGAGCAATTTCAATCTCGTGTGTGTTTGGTGTCCCCAGTGATGATGTACTTACAGCGAATACGGTGCCAAGTACCCTTCTGTTCTGGGTTGACGGAGACAAAATGCCAGTCAGTGTCTTTCAGGTGGAGTGATTCTGTCAGCTGCAACCTGTAAGGCTCATTGACAGAAGAGGTGGTTAACATAGGCTCACCTAAATCATAACAAAGGTTATTTTGTTGCACTTTCAACAGTGGACCAGCAGACGTAGTCTTTAAAGCATCTGCTTCAATTGCAGAAATAGTAATATTACTGCGCGCTTTGTCTTTTTTGCTTCCCTTATTCTCTTGGCCTGCCCTTTTTGTGTCAGCACGCCTGGCAGGCCGGCGCTCCCCTTTCAGTTTTTTTGTTGTTATTGACCCCCTGGGAGTGCTTGTAGTCCTCCTCCCCTGCTATTTCTAAATTCATCAAATTGCCTTTTCAGGGGGCACTGGTTACTCCAATGCCCAAGGTTATTGCAAAGCAGTCATGGCTTTGTGGGGCCAACCATTGCTGGTCTTTGCTGCTGCCCAGGGTGCTGCTGTGCTGAGGGAATGGGCACAGGGCTGGCAATGGCGACACGCTGTGGTGGTCTTGGCAGCAGCCTTGGTCTGGTGTCTTCAGCCACACTCATCAGAGGCACTTTCCTGTTACAGACTAGAAGCATATCTTTTAGTGTAGGGGGGGTCTAGAGGTAAGCATAAAATTGCTGCTCGACACTGTTCATTTGCATTTGTAAATGCCATTTCCTCTAAAACCTCTTCCCTTGCATTCTCTTTTTTAACTTGGATTTCAATGGCTCTAGTTAGCCTTTCTACAAATTTCAAAAAAGGGTCTGATGGTAGCTGCTTGATCTTACAATAAGGCTCAAATGGCCCTTCAGGCTGAATGGAAAAGAATGCCTTTTCAGCTGCTTCTTTGACTCTCTCAAGTGTTTCTAAAGGAATTACGGTACTTTGGATTGAGGGTAAGGACCATTGGCCCTCACCGGGAGAGATGCTCAATGGTAATTGGCATGCCATTGGTATCTTTTGCTGTGTTTGGATTAGCATGCAAGCCTGGGAGAGCTTCTTTTAGCAGTTGTTTCCATGCTAATTCCCATAATTTGAATTCTGTAGAGGTCATGAGGTGTTGTGTTGTGTCTGTATAAGTTGGACTGTTCTGTTCCCCCCTATCATGTAATGGTTCTGCCCTGGTTCTCCCCTCCCTCCCTTGCGCTGCCAGTTATCCCAACTCCTCCCCAGTTGCCTTGGAGATTAATGTTTCTTTCTCAAATCCCTCCCCGGTGCCCTGTCTCTCACTCAGTGCTCCCACCCTTCTCTCTGGAACTCTCTAGAAACTTCCAGCTAGAGCGTCAAGTGATTGGCTCAGGGGCCGGGGCCCCACCCTTAAGCTATCCCCATTGGTGTTCTCCCTAAGTCAATCTTTTGTATCCCACTCCCCTCTGAAACCCTATTCGTCCAAGGAATGACTCCTCCCCTCTGTCCCTCCCTCCTTATAAGCTGTTGCAACCCCCTCCCTCTGTGTCTTTGGTTGTCGGTTTCCTCTGGGACCCAATGAATCTGCATTCACCACAGTTGGAGAGCGCTCTCTTCTTGTTCTGCTGACTGTAGCCATAAGCCAAGCCACGTCCTACCACAAGGTAGCGCTGCTGTCATAGCACAGAGTGTTTGCCTTAGGTGCTGTCCCGAAACACGGAGATCGGGATAGTGCCTTGTTACTGCTAGTGGTGCTGGATAGCCAGCCGGGACGTCCAAGAAGGACAGTCTTTCTCCAGCTGGACCCCTTCAAACTGGGACCATACTGGGAGTGTTTGTAACCACAGTGGAGTGATGGAAGCAGACTGGGAACAGCTGGGCCCATTCTGGGAGCAACTGAGATCACTCTGAGGGTGACTGGAATCATGCTGGGATTGACTGGGAGTAACTGGAGTGGTGCTGAAAGAAACTGGAAGAAGCTGGAAGCAACTGGGATAAACTGGGAGAGACAGGGAGTCACTGGGATCATACTGGAGGCTACTGGGGTCATGCTGGCATTGACAGGGAGCAACTGGGATCACACTGGAGGCACTGGAATTGTACTGGGAGCGTCTGGGAGCAACTGGGATTAGACTGCAAGTGACTGGGATCATACTGGGAGTGGCTACAATCATACTGGGATTAGAGTGGGTGTGATTGAACACTGACTGGGGGTTACTGAGAGCTACCAGGCCCATGCTGGGAGCCAACTGGGGACTTAATTAGAGGAACTGGGAGCAACTGGGAGACAGCTGGCGGCACATGAACAACACTGAGGTGACTGGGAGTGCCTGGCAACAACTGCCAGAATGTTCAGCGCAACTGGGATATACTGGGAGGGTCTGAGACCACAAGGCTGTGGGACTGGGACCAGACTGGGAGCGACTGGAAATGTGCTGGGGGAACTGGGAACACGCTGGGGGCAAGTGGGAGTGACTGGGGCCCTGCTGGGAGAGACTGGGATCATACTGGGAGTGCCTAGGTCTATGCTAGGGACAACTGGGAGAACTGGTTCAGCCATCCTGGTCCGGATGGTCCCAGTCCATATTTGATCCCACTCCCTATTTGATCCCAGTCCATATTTAATCCAAGTCCATATTTGATCCCAGTCCATATTTAATCCAGGTCCCTATTTGATCCCAGTCCATATTTGATCCTGGTCTACATAATCTCTGTCCACTTTATCCCAGTCAGGATTATCTCAGTCCACATTTGATTCCAGTCCATTTGATCCCAGTCTATATTTGATACCAATCCATATTTAATCCCATTCCATATTTGATCCCAATCCATAGGTAATCCCAGTCTATATTTGATCCTAGTTCCGTATTTGATCCCAGTCCAAGTAATACCAGTCCATATTTGATCCCAGTCCATAGTTGATCCCAGTCCAGTTTATCCCAGTCTGTATGGTCCCAATCCATAGGATCCCAGTCCATATTTGATCCCAGTCTAAATAATCTCAGTCCAGTTTATCCCAGTCTGTACAATCCCAGTCAATATTTGATCCCAGTCCATATTTGATCCCAGTCCCTATTTGCCCCCAGTCCATATTTAATCCCAGTCCATTGTTGATCTTAGTCCATATTTGATCCAAGTCCATATTTGATCCCAGTCCAAAGTTGATCCCAGTCCTGATTTGATCCCAGTCCAGTTTAACCCAGTCCATAGTTGAATTTAGTCCATATTTGATCCCAGTCCATATTTCATCCCAGTCCACATTTGATTCCAGTCCATATTTGATCCCAATCCATTTGATCCTAGTCCATATTTGATCCTAGTCCCTATTTGATCCCAGCCCATATTTGATCCCAGCCCAGTTTATCCCAGTCTGTATGGTCCCAATCCATAGGATCCCAGTCCATATTTGATCCCAGTCCATGTTTGATCCTAGTCTAAATAATCTCAGTCCAGTTTATCCCACTCTGTACAATCCCAGTCAATAGTTGATCCCAGTCCATATTTGATGCCAGTCAATAGATGATCCCAGGCAATGTTTGATCTGAGTTCCTATCTGATCCCAGTCCATATTTGATCCCAGTGAATAGTTGATCCCAGTCTGTATTTGATCCCACTCTGTAGGATTCCAGTCCCTATCTGATCCCAGTCCCTGTTTGATCCTACTCCATATTTGATCCCAACCCCTATTTGATCCCAGTCCATATTGCCCTACACACATTCCAAAAGTCTGGAATTCCAGTTCCCAGCCAGGAAAAGATGTTCCCACCCTTGAAGGCAAATGGAGCAAAATCCTACAGAGACATTTCCCTGCCAGCCTTCAGGACTTCAGCTCCTGGAACTGGGAATTAAAATAATAATTGGGAAATAAAATAATAAATAATCAGGGGAGGGTCTGTGGGGACAGAGGGGTCAATTAAATCAATGCAGGGTCAAGTAAATCAGGGCAGGGGTCAGTTAAATCAAGGCAGGGTCAATTAAATCAGGGAAGGGAGCAGTTAAATCAGGGCACGGGGCAATTAAATCAGGGGAGGGGGCAATTAAAACAGGGAAAGGGTCAATTAAATCAGGGGAGGGGTCAATTAAATCAGGGAAAAGTCAATTAAATCAGGGGAGAGTCTTTGGTGGTCCATGGGTCAAGGGAGACACTGAGAGAGAAACAAAACAGGCAAAGAGAGGCAGGAGAGAAAAGGGGACACAAAGACAATGAGTTGAGAAGGCAGCACTCTGCAAACAGAACTGCAATGGACTGAACATGAACGGGAGAGAAATCAGTAAATCTGAGAGTTTTATTTGCTATCAAATACATCCCACACACCCAGCCCCACACAATCCTTATCCCACAACTCTAATTGAGATCCCATGACTCTAAATCACATCCCAACCCCATCTCAGCCTGGTGGCTGTGGAATTGAGTGAGTTTGGCATGGGATTGAGTTTTTTGAGGTGGGTTTGAGCCCTTTTGGAGTATGATTGAGCTGTTTTCAGTGCGATTTCAGGTGACAGATCCATCCCCATTGGCTTCTGGACTGCAGAGAAAGGGAGAGGATAAAAAAATTAATGTGAAACAAAAAGTAGAAGCAGCCAGGTGTGTTCCCAACATGGATCACAGGGAATGTGGTTCACCTGGGCTGTGCCCAAAGTGCCTCCTCCAGTGGGGGATGGAGCTGGAGCAGCGCACGAAGCTCTGCCCGCACTCGGGGCACTCGCAGGGCTTCCCTTACCGGTGCCTCCGTTGGTGTCGGGTTAAGTGAGAGCTCCTGGAGAAGCTCTTCCCACACTGGGGACACTTGTAGGGCCTCTCCCCTGTGTGGATGTGCCGGTGCTTGACAAGGGTGGAGTTGTGCTTGAATCCCTTCCCACACTCAGGGCATTGGAAGGGCCTCTCCTCTGTGTGAATCCGATAGTGCAGGAGGAGATAGGAGCTGGTCTGAAACCTCTTCCTGCATTTATCACACTCGTAGGGCCTCTCCCCAGTGTGGATGCGCCGGTGGGTGACAAGGGTGGAGTTGTACTTGAATCCCTTCCCACAGTCGGGGCATTGGAAGGGCTTCTCCTCTGTGTGAATCCAATAGTGGTGGAGGAGACTGGAGCTGGTCTGAAACCTCTTCCCACACTTGGAACACTCATAGGGCCTCTCCCCAGTGTGGGTCCTCTGGTGCGTGATCAGGCTGAACCTCCGGCTGAAGCACATTCCACACTCAGAACACTTGTACGGCCTTTCTCCAGTGTGGATCCTCTGGTGTGTGATCAGGGTGGAGCGCTCTCTGAAGCTCTTCCCACATGCCCCACACTCGTAGGGCTTCTCCCCAGTGTGGGTCCTCTGGTGCGTGATCAGGCTAGAGCTCTGGCTGAAGCTCTTCCCACACTCCCCACACTCATAGGGCCTCTTCCCAGTGTGGGTCACCTGGTGCCTGTTCAAGCTGAACCTCCGGCTGAAGCGTATCCCACACTCAGAACACTTGTACGGCCTTTCTCCAGTGTGGGTCCTCTGGTGCCTGATCAGGGTGGAGCTCCACCTGAAGCTCTTCCCACACTCCCCACACTCGTAGGGCCTCTCCCCAGTGTGGATCCTCTGGTGCGTGATCAGGTCGCAGTTCCACCTGAAGCTCTTCCCAATCTCCACGCACGTGTGGGGCTTCTCCCCATCATGGAGCTGCTCATGGAGCACCAGCTCCGAGCTCTGGCTCCATCTCCGGCCGCCTTCCCGGCCCAGGCTGGCTCTTTCCCCCTCACATCCCCGCCATCTGCGTTTGCAGCCCCTCCTCGTGCGGCATCTCCGGGGCTTTTCCTCCCCGTTGGCTTCCTGCGCCGTGGAGCCGCTCAAAACGGCCTCTGCCACCAGGTTCTGCCGCGGGCATTTGTCCTCCCTGCTCTCCATGCTCAGCTCCTGCTCTGGGGGAGGAAGGACAAGGACAGCATGGGATTTGCCTCCGTGACACAGGCAAGGGCAAGGAGATCCCCCCAGGGCTGAGCTGCAGCCAGGGGCCCTGCTGGGCTGGGAGATGGAGCAGCACAGAGGGGAAAGGGGCACTGACTTCCTCCTCACCTGCCTCAGTGTCCCAGGGCATCTTCCTCTTCCTCGCAGCCTCCCTGGGGTTGGCAATGGGAAATCCTAGTTTGGGGAAAACAAGGGATGAGCGCGTTTGTAGAAGCGTCGGCGGGTAGGACGGTCGGGATGGACGGAGACGAGAGATCTCTGCAGCCAGGCCATGGAACTTGCGGTTGATTGCAAAGGGCCTGGGTGCAGGGCCCTGCTTGGAGCTGCCAGGCACAGCTCGGAGCAGGCCCGAGAGAAGAGAGGGGTAGAGAGGATGAGAGGGTAAGAGAGTAAGAGGGGAAGAGCGTAAGAGAGTAAGGTTCCTGTTACAATACAATAAATCTTCTTCTGTGTTGAATATTCTATTTCTCACTAGCCAATCTAGTACAAGATACAAATCCTAGAGCATTTACATACAGCCTGTAAGAATCACTACATCACCATACTGTGTTACATTTTAAATCCTAAAAACTCCTCTTTAAACCCCTTCTGCTGAGCTAGTAGGGTCTGCTCTGACCCTTGGATCTGTCTGCAAGCAGAGGGAGTTGTTTCATCAAAAGGGGATTACCTTCAGTTGGGCCACACCATTGTTTTCCAGTTGTTCACTAACTGAGGTATCTCAAAGCTTGCTTTCATTTCAATCTTCCTTATACTTTCTATATTCTCAAAATCTTTTGCCAGACAATCATATTTATAAGGCTTTCCTGTTTCATCTTCCCCAACACACACAGAGTTTGAAGGTCCCTCTGCCCGAGTCCATCTCTACAAGTCACCGGCCATCTGGGCTCCAGAAAAACCTCCCAAACACCAAGATTCAGCCCTGAAAAAGCCTCCCAGGACTTCCCCGGCCCTGGTCCCTCCCCTCTGGTGTTCGGGGGTTCCCCCCTGTCCCAGCTGCTGGGGTCACACTTGGATTGGGGGTCCCCCTTCTCCTCGGTGCCTGCCCTGCCCAAGCTGCTGGCAGTCCCAGCAATGCCAAAAGCTGCCCCCGCTTCGCTCTCCCCATTTCGGGATGCCGGGGCTCTTTGGGCTCCCGGGCTCCCTTCTCCCCTCATTCTCTGCTCTGGGCTGCAGCGGCTCCAAGGAGTCCCCCCTGCCCCTCTCCAGGCTCTTGAGGCTCCTGCCAATGGCGGCGCTCCCCCCTCTCTGGGCTCCCCACTTTGGGCTCCTGGGGCACACAGGGCTCTGCTCCTCCAGGCTGCCTCTGCCGGCAGCCGCCACCACCACCCCCCGATGTCCCCCCAAGGGGCCTTTTCCGCTCAGGCTTGGACTTCTTCATTCTCCAAACATCCCCCCAAAAACCCAACCCAGGGACCCCCCGGGATATCCGGGCCCAGCTCCCCCTCCCCGCTCACCGGCACGATGGGGGGGGCGATGATCCCACAGGTGGGGGCTGCGAATTCAGGCAGGGATGGACGGCCTGGCTCCCTCAGCTCAGCCTCCATCCGCCTTTGTCCCTCCTCTTCCTCTTCCTCCCGCTCCTCCCCTTCCATTCATTCCCCCTTCTCCTCCTCCCCCTCTGTCTTATCTCCACCTCCTTCTCCTCTTCCATCCCTCCCCTTCCATCCCTTCTCCTCCTCCTCCTCGCTAACCCCACCTCCTGCTCCTCCTTCCATCGCTGCTCTCTCTCTGCCTTCATCACTCCTCTTCCATCCCTCCTCCCCCTGCTCCTTCTCCCTAACCCCACCTCCTCCTCCCCCTTCATCCCTGCCCTTCCCTGCCTCCTCCTCCTCCCCCAGCAGCAGCCACACCCTCGGTGCCCCGTTCCCGTTCCCGCAGCCCTCGCAGCCCGCGGCAGGAGCGGGGATGGAGCCGGGACGGGTCGGGATGGGCAGCGCGGGGCTCTCGGCTGCTCCCAGCCGCTGCGGGCGGGGGAAACCCGGCCCGGGCCAAAGGCGAGGCAAACTGGGCAAACTGGGGGCTGCACATCCAAACTGGGCCTTGCTGGGGACCCTGCCTGGCCACTGCCAGCCCTTGGGGCTCCTCCCGGCACATCCGCCAGGGGGGAACGCACACAGGGCTGGGGGATCCCAGCAGTGGCAGCACTGCCAGGGACTGGGCTGCACTGGGACCGTACTGGGAGTGACTGGGACTGTACTGGTCTTGTACTGACATCATACTGGGATCATACTGGGATCATGATGGGTCTGTACTGGGTTTGTATTGACATTATTCTGGGATCATATTGCTATGCCAGAGCAGACTGTGATCGCGCTGATGGACACTGGGATCATACTGGGATCATACTGGGAGTGACTGGGACTTCACTGGCTTTGTATTGACATCCTATTGGCATCATACTGGGATTGTACTGAGTTTGTACTGACTCCATCCTGTGATCATACTGGGATCATGCTGAGATCACACTGGGAGTGAGTAGGAGCCTGTGGGGGGCAATTGAGACCATGTCAGGGGTAAATGGGATATACTGGGATGAACTGGGATGGTGCTGAGGTTGGCTAGGATCATACTGGCAGTGAGTGCCACTACACTGAGGCTGACTGGGAGTGCTTGGGAGCAAATGGGATCATACTGGAAGGAACTGGAAAGATGCTGGAGGGAACTGGGGTACACTGGGATATACTGGGAGTGACTGGAAGGAAAGTGAGGGTGAAAGAGAGCAACTGGAACCATGTGGAGCAAAACTGGTTTATTCTGTCAGTGACTGGGAGCACACTGGGCTCATATCTGGATCATACTGGGAGTGACTGGACTAATACTGGGAGTGACTGAGTGTCACAGTGAGCACACCTGCACAGCATCCCCCACACTGGGCCTGACTGGGAGCAACTGGGAGCAAATGGCATCATACTGGGACTCACTGAGTTGATTGAGGAAGCAACTGGAACCATGCTGGCAGCAGCTGGGACCATACTGGGAGATTGGAAGTAAGTGGGATTACACTTGTGAAAAATGCATATTTTGTGATTGGCTTTTCGCAAATATTGAAATGAATATTGTATGTCTTGTGTTAGAAAGTACTGCTGTATTAATTCTCTTAAGTAGTGGGTTAAATATAGTTTTAGGTTATTAAAAACATGTTAAAATAGAAACTATGCTTGGTAAGAGAATTTTTTAAAGAAAGGACTTGCAACGAGATAGCAGCCACAGGACACCTAAATCTTTCAGAGAAAAAGAATTTATTGCTCTCTTATCAGAACAAATGAACTTCTCTCGCCTTGAAGGCGCTGTAGGATTCAGAGGAAGAAGGTGGCACTGAGCACACGGAATCCCGTGTTTGAATGGAATTTATGCATCATGTATGAAGTGTATGAATATGCAACAGGCTATGGTGTTTAAGGGTTACTCCTGTGTTAACGGGTGTCCTTTTCAGCGCTCCTACTGCCCAGAAAAAGGTACCCGGACGTCCGTAACTCTTTATCTCTATTGTCTCATATTGTCCTAATTCAAATTGCCCAAATTATTATTACTCTAATTGTATTACTATTTTTATAACCATTTTATTACTATTAAACTTTTAAAATTTAAAAAAAAATGATTGGCGTTTTTCACACCTATTTACCACATTCTCATTATCCGGCTCCGAGTTTTTGGGGTTTTCTGTCAGAAATCTCTCCCCTCCCCCACTCATCCACAGGGGTTTGGGGCAGTTTTCCGTTTTTGGGGGAAATCAAAGCGATGCACTGATGCTCCTAATTAGGGGTAGGAGAAGTGAGGCTCCAGGGCTTCCCGCTGAGCCAGAGCCACCGGAGCCGCAGTGCCGGGAAAGCCGTGGCGGGAGGTGCGGAGAAGTTTGTTTGTGTTTTCAGCTCAATCCCCTCGGGCCCGGGCCCGTTCCAGGGCTGTTCCCCATCTCCGGCTCTGCCCTCACGCAGCCCGGGGGGCCCTGAGAGCGCGGGGCGAGGCTGTGCCGCGTGCAGAGCCCGCCCCTGGCTGCGATTGGGCGACGGTGCCGTCAGTCGTGGTTCTGGCGCGCTGATTGGTGGGAGCGGGGCGGAGCAGGGCCCCGGTGGCGGCCTGAGGGCGGCCGTGGCTCGGCAGCGGCGCCATTGGCGGAGCGTGTGTGCGGGCCCGGGAGCGGCGGCAGCGGCCGGAGCGCGGTGAGGCGGCGGCGGAGCTGGGAGGCGGCCGGAGCGCAGGTGGGAGCCGCGCTGGGTTGTGCGGGGGCTCGGGGCTCGCTGCGGGCCTCGGGGGCGGCAGGGGGCTCAGGCGGGTTCGTTGTGCCGTGTCCGGCGCGTGTTGCCGCTGGCGTGAGGGCGCTGCGGGAGCGGCTGCCCGCGGTCTCCTTGCGGCCGCTGCCTCGGCAGGAGCCGCTGCCGGAGCAGCGTTGGCTCGGCCCAGTTGCTGTGGCTGGGACAGAGGCGGCTGCCCCGTGCCCGGGGCTGTGCGGGGAAATTGACGTGGCCGGAGGTTTCTGTGCCCCGAGGAGACAGAGGAGTCCTGTACAAGTGACTTTATTGCTGAGCAGAGGGAGAGGCCGTGGGGCATTTGCCGTGCGCTCTCTGCCATTGTTGTAGTTCGCAGCCTCCTTTTTATCCTCATTTTCCCGGCCTCATCTCCCTCTCCCTTTGCCCACTGGCTGAGGTACTTGGAAGGTTCAGACTTCCCGATCCACCAACTGCATGTCCTCGTTAATGTGCATTCCCACTTTTGTAGAACAGCCGATATTCACGGCTCTGTTAAGTCTTTGTTCTTCTGGAAGTTCAGGAAATTAGCGGGACTTTCTGTGAGCAGCAGTCCATGTTAATTAGTGACATTTACTGAAACTGAGGGTTTCTCACTTCCTTATATACGAGTCCCTGACCCAATCTCCAGGCAGATTCACTCAGTGAATTTTTTTTTTTCTTTTTCTTTTCTTTTCCTTTTTTTTTTTTTCTCTTTTTTCCTTACTGAGTCTTTGTTTTCGGGATTATTCTCAGTGCCCTCATTCCCTGCCCTTCTGTAGCCATTTCTGGATCAGGAGGCCTGGCTGCCAGCTGCATCCCCTCGCTCAGCTGCTGAATGAGCTGCACTCTCAAGGTGTGGAGCACGTTAAAAAATGAGAGTTGCTGTAGTACAGGAGAGGAGAAACAGCATTCGTTTAACCCATGGTCTGCCAGAGAGCCACAAAACCGTGTCCCATTCCCATCCTTTTCACGTTTGGACTGGTACATGAGCTGCTTTCTTGTTTCTGTTGGTGTTTTTTTCACCACTTTTCCTTTGTCATCTATTTGCCAACAGCAGTTTGAGTCATTGAATTTTCCACAAACTCCTCTTTTTTCTGCTGGAAGGCAATCTGATCCCATTCCATGGTTAAGCGTTGTGTTCCTCATTTCAGTGCATTGGTCAGCAGGAAGGTCAGGAGCTGGAGCTGTCTGGTTGGTTATTCCGAGGGCAGTTTGTAATCTAATGATGCCATTGAAATGAGAAATGGGTTCTGTGGCTCCTGATATGAATTGGTTTGGGTTCCCAGGGGCTGGTCCATGGTGTTATAGGATTTGCTCTGCTGGCCGTTCATCTTTTCCCCATTTTTGGCCGCTCTCTCCAGCCAGGGCTGCATCAATTGACTGCTTTTCTTTAATTAAATCATCAAATACTTGGATTCCCAATTGATTGCCCTGAATTTTTGATAGCAAAAAATCCCCAGTGCTCTATTATACCGTGTATATAACATAGACAGTGACAGCAGATGTTGGAGTGGGCAGAGGGATGATTCCCCCCCATTTATTTATAGTGAAGTTTTCCCAACATTCTCCATTTGCTGTTTCCCTTTGCAGCTTCACCCGTTTCTGTTGCAGGGTCAGATATCCTCACCCTGGGCTCTGCCTTGAGCTGTGCAAATTCCATCGGTGCAAGCAGGCAGAGCTTGGGGTGAGGGCAGGGGGAATCAGCCCAATTCCTGCCCCAGGCAAGAGACCCAGGTCCATTGTCCAGGCTTTGCCCAGCAGTGTTCATTTGCATTTCTAAAGCTCCTCTGCAGGCTGACTAAAACCAAAGCTTCTCTTCCAGGGCAGCCATCTGGTGACTCCCTTGTTCCTTTCTCACCCACCCTCCCTTGCTTCTTTTTGATGCCTTTCTTTTTTTCCCTTTTTTAACCGTATTCTGTTAACTGTTTATGAGTTAAAGCGTCGCATTTAAACCTCTTCTAGTTTTTCAAAATGCATCCTAAAGGTGAGCATGGAGAAACCCAGACCAAAATTGTGCCTTCACTAAGAGACACACACACATACCCAAAAAGCCTCTACTTCTCCTAAGAATAAAAATTGATTCTGACACCCCTGACCCAAACCTTACTGACCAGAAGGATTATTAAGAAAAAAACATTCAAATGTTGTAATCTTGTCACCAAAAGGGTGGGAAGAGCCAAAACTCTCCAACATTTCCAGTTTTACAGAGTCAAGGCATTACTTGATTCTGGCCAGAATGTGCAAGAGAAATCATTTCACCAACACATAGCCTGGGTGTGCAGGGAGAATCGTTCAATGACACATGAGTTTTACTAGATTTTTCCTAAACTTTTTACCATCCAAAACCCATAGAAATCCATTGGTTTATTGTTCATTGCTTCCAAGTTGTGTAGGTTTTTAGTATTTGGTTTCCTGTTGGACCCGGATTTCTTCCCCTCTGCTGTGAATTCGGTCCACACTCCTGGATTTCCTTCTCAGCCTTTTCCAGACCAGGTGTCTCCAGCTGTGCCGGGGGCAGTGTCTGGGGTAGCTGTTGGTTGCTGTTTGCTGCAGGGCGTTGATGTTTTGTTGCTGGTCGTTATCTCTGTGGGTGTCTTTTGGGCTATTCCCAGTCTGTGGAGATGTTGAACTCATCTCTGTTGAGTGCTGTAACAGCCCTTAAATAAAACCTTTAAAATTTCTTTCCCAAGGCAAACCTTTGAGTAGAGAAACTATTCTGAGCAGAGAAATAAGATTTAGAAGAAATGAACTTGGTACATTTTGCAGCAATGCAGTCGCAGTCAGCCCAGAGTGTGGGTGTGAGTGAGCCCCAGAGTGGAATTGTGCCGTGGTGCTCCCCAGCAGCTGTGGCAGTGCAGGCCCAGCCAGCGCTGAAGCTGCAGCAGTGGCAGCGAGGCTTGGCCGCAGTGGCTGGAGGTGCCAGAGGAGGGTGGCCAGGATTTGCGAGGGTTTGAGCAGAGGATCTGTGGGCAGGCCCAGGGGCTTGGCCCGCTGTGGAGCCCTGGCTGCTGCTGCGTTGCCTTCAGGGCAGGCTCAGGGGCGGCTGCCATGGTCCTGCTGCAGGCGGGAAGTGCAAATCTCCGGGGCTTCAGAGCCCCTGAGGCCAGGCTGAGGGGTCCCCCCGTGTTCAGCTGTGCTGGCGGCTGTTTCTGGCCTCAGGGACACTTGGCATGGGCCCCTTGGCCACCAGTGGTGCTGCTTTGCACTCCTTAGGCAGGAGCCGATGTCCTGGCTGGGTGTTGGCAACAGCAAAGTGCCAGGGCAGGCTCTGTGCCAGCCCAGCTTCCTGTGGGAGAATCTACCTTGATCTCTGATCCAGTGCTTGCTGAAGCAGTCAGAATTGCTTTTGCCCCCCTGTTAGGTGCCATGGTGTCAGCAGAAGATTTTGAAGCCTTCCTGCCCAGGGCATTTCAGTGCCAGGCTCTTAGAAGCACCCAGAGCTCCTTGGGTTGAGCTGAGCATGGGGCGGTGACCTGCGCTTTGTCTGATTCCCCTTCCTTCCCTCCCCTGGAACAGGCTGTTGCTTTTAGACACCACTTGTCCTGGTTGCTTCAGAGTACTTTGGAGAGGCTCCATATCTAATTTTCCCCTTTTCCCTGGGGCTGCCCACACTTCTGGGTTCACTTCAGCCTAGGCCTGGCCAGACATTTGACACAGAGGTACAACAGAACTGGCCTCTGTATCACCTTTTATAATATTAATTGGCGTTCCGAGTTTTGAGATCAAATCCCCTCCCAGTAAATCATAATAACAATTAGGAGCAAATAAAACTTCATGTATTTCAAATCCATCTCCCAAATCTGCTAACAGTGGTTGAATAAAACCATACATCTTTCCCAGTTAACCCCTCACTAATCAAGCTTATTTTTAGCATTTTCCCCCCCTAAGTCGAAGATTCCAAGTGAATTGAGAGGCCCCTGTGTCCATCAGGAAAGGCCTTCTCTCAATGCAGACCCACCTGAATGTTCTCAAGGGCTCCAGTGTGGAGGGTCCCTGGTGTGAGGGGAGCTGTGACAGCCCTGCCAATCCATGTCCATCAAGGGGTGGACTTGCTGGTCCTGAGGGTGCTGCTGTCTGTGCTTGCAGTGTCCTTGTGCCCTGCAGCTGGAGCCCTGATTCCTTGCCAGGGGCTGTTAGGGTGGGCTGTCCCCTGCCGAGGAGGGCAATGCCTCTGCCGGGTGCTTGTGGCCGAGCCCGTGCCCTGGGTGCCGGGGCCCCCTTGGGCCCTGGGGCTGATCCCTCAGGGGCTGTAGGAACTCTGCCCTGGCCTTTGCCTTCAGCTTGGCCTTTTGCTGCTCCCTTCTTGCATTCACCTGCTGGGCCTTTGTGCCCAAGTGGTTCAGGGCCTTCTTCTGCCCCTCCTGCAGCCCCCCTCAGTGTCTGTGGGTGCTCATCCTCTGACAGCTGCTGAGCTTTCTGTAAAATCATTTGTATCTCCAGTAACCCTAACAAAATCCTTAAAAGACAATCTCCATGCTAAAATGTATAATCCACATTTCTCAGGTGTTCCTTGCTCCTTGTCCCTGTGCTCAGGGTGCCCTCCCCAGCCCGTATCCCAGAGCCGGTCCCTGTCCTGCCGCAGTGTCCAAAGGCGCCCCCCGGCGGGCAGGGCCGGCAGTTCCACGGGGCCGGGCAGCGGCCGGGGCGTCCCGCAGCCTCCTGGGGGCCGGGGGCCACTGCCGGCCCTGCCCGGGGCTGGTGGGGTCAGGCAGCGCCCGGCGCTGAGCCCCGGCTGCCCCACAGCCCCGGCCCGGCCCTGCAGCTCCCCCCAGGCCCCCAGCCCGTGCTCCCGGTCCCGCACCTCTGCGCCCGGTGCTGCCGCTGCCCCCCACAGAGAAACCCCCTGAAACCCTGACCTCCTTGTTTTCCTCTCCTGGAAACCGGGGATACAAATGATCAGCCGGCAAATGTTGAGGATAAGACCCTGCTGAAAAACATCCCAGTCCTCAGTATTTTTCTCTTCCTCTGCTTTTCCATCATCCTTTTCCTTCCCACAAAGATTCATCCTGCAGCTTTTTGCCTTAAGCATATTGCTGCACACTCCCCTTCACCCAATCCCTTTGCAGCACACCAACACCATCCATGTCCTGTTCTCCAAATGCGAGGGGAATTTGGGGAGGTGGGAGTGGGGCAGCGCCAAGGCCGGGCCCCCCCGCGCTGTCCTGGCGGGAGCGGCTGCAGTGGGGACCGAGTGCGGGCGGGAGCGGCCGGGAGCCCAGCGCTGCCCCAGCCCGACCTGCCCCAGCTCCATCCCTGCCCCTGCCGTGGGATGCTGTGGGTCTGGGGGCAAGAGGGAGCCGGCAGCGGGTGCTGGGCCTGGGGCAGGAGGAGAAGGGAAGGAGAAGCAGGGTTGAGGAACAAAAGGGTCAAACGATGCACGTGGGAGGAGAAGGTGGGATTGTGCAGGAGAAGGAGGAATAGCAGGAGGAAGAGGAGTGTGAGGAAGAGTGGGGACACCGGAGGAGGAACAGGAAGAGGAAGCAGCACAAGGTTCCACCTCTCCCTGTATCTGCAGCCTCTGACCCCAGCCCCAGGAGCGTTCCCCCCCCCCCCATGCAGCAGGTGACCGGGAAGGGGGATCCATCAATTTCCTGGGGGTGAATCTTGGTGTTTCTGAGCTTTGTTGGGCTAATTGTTGGTGCTTTGTTTTTTTGTGGGGGCTGAATCTTTATATTTGGAGGGGGATTTTGCTGGATCTTGATGTTTGGCAAGTTTTTGATCTGTGTCTTGATGTTTGGAGGACTTTTGTGCTGAATCGTGGTGTTTTGGAGGTTCTTAGAGACACAAGATGCCCAATGACTTAATGAGATGAACTTGGGCAAGGAGGAACTCCCAGTCCAAGGGACTCTCATCTTGTTTTTTTCCCCAAACCAGGATTTTTCATTCCCAGGGAGTGTCTGGATGGAGGAGGAGGAAAAGCCCTGGAGATTCCGCACGAGGAGGGGCTGCAAACCCAGCCCAGGGAGCTGCAGGGAGGAAAGAGCCCCCTTGAGCCAGGAAGGCGGCCGGAGATCCAGCCAGAGCTCAGAGCTGGTGGAGAAGCCTCATGGCAGGGAGAAGCCCCACAAGTGCTTGGAATGTGGGAAGAAGTTCAGCCGGAGATTGCATCTGACCCAGCACCAGGTGATCCACACTGGGGAACAGCCCTATGAGTGTGAGGAATGTGGGAAGCGTTTCAGCTGGAGCTCCGGCTTGAGGCAGCACCAGGTGATCCACACTGGGGAGAGGCCCTATGAGTGTGAGGAGTGTGGGAAGAGCTTCAGCCAGAGCTCCATCCTGATCCAACACCAGAGGATCCACACTGGGGAAAAGCCCTTTGAGTGTGGGGAATGTGGGAAGAGCTTCAGGCAGAGGGGGAGCCTGATGCAACACCAGATGATCCACACTGGAGACCGGCCTTACGAGTGTGGGGAATGTGGGATGAGCTTCAACCAGAAGAGCCACCTGATGCAACACCAGAGGATCCACACTGGGGGAAAGCCCTATGAGTGTGTGGAATGTGGGAAGTGCTTCAGCCAGAGCTCTGGCCTGAGGAAACATGAGAGGATCCACACTGGGGAAAAACCCTATGAGTGTGGGGAGTGTGGGAAGAGCTTCAGCATGAAGTGCCAGCTGACGGAACACCAGAAGATCCACTCTGGGGAAAAGCCCTACAAGTGTGGGGAATGTGGGAGGAGCTTCAGAGAAAGCTCGGCCCTGATTCGGCACCAGGTGATCCACACTGGGGAACGGCCCTACACCTGCTTGGAATGTGGGAAGAGCTATGGGTGGCACTCGGACCTGAGAAAACACCAGCAGCGTGTTCACTCTGGGGAGAAGCCCTACAAGTGTTCTGAGTGTGGAAAGAGGTTTCAGACCAGCTCCAGTCTCCTCGTACATCAGCGGAGTCACACCGAGGAGAGGCCCTTCCGCTGCCCTGACTGTGGGAAGGGATTCCAGCAAAACTCCAAACTCATCATCCACCGGCGCATCCACACAGGGGAGAGGCCCTACGAGTGTGGGGAGTGTGGGAAGAGCTTCTCACAGAGGTCAATCTTGACCAAACACCAATGGAGGCGCCACTAAGGGAAGCCCTGTGAGTGCCCTGAGTGCGGGAAGAGGTTTGTGCGCTGCTCCAACTCCATCCCCCAAGGGAGGATCTGTGTTGGGTGGTCCCCAGTGACCCTCGTTGGGCAGAGCCATGGTGATCCGTGGTCCTGGTGATCTGTGTTGGGAAGACACCTGGCTGGGTGGCTCCACATCTTCCTGGCTCCCCGTGGGCACATGGATGTATACAGGCACATGGATGTATACAGCCAGGAACATCCATGGGGACGCAGACCAACAATGGGAATTCCTTGGGGAGAGTGGATTTATTGACTTTCAACCCTATAAAGTCTTTTGCATTCAATCCTATCTTCTGGTGGCTCCATGGAATACTGAATGGTCTTGGAGGTCTTTTCCAATTTCAAGGATGCCACGATTTTGATTTCCTATTGCCAAAGGTGTCTTTGGCAGCCAAATGGTGAAAAAGTGGGGAAAAGTCTAAGATTTTGAAGACAGTGGGGTGGAAACTTCACCAAAAAATATTCTTTCCTCCCACCAAGCACATAGGTTCTCTGCCAGCATGGACACAGAAATCCTTTTCTTTTGGCCTTGATTTTCTTTTAATTTCTCTTCATCTCTTTAAAATATCTGATATTGGGGTAAAAATAAAGACATTGAATTAAGATATGCATGTGGTCATGGTAGGATACAGACATGGAGAGCAACATGGGGACATATGGTCATGGATGGGAATCGGGACATGGGGGCACACGGGCATGGATGGAGATGTGGGGGAGAATGACAGGGATGGAAACATGGTGGGAAGACAGCCATGGGTGAGGACATGGTGGGACATGGGCAGTGACAAGTGGGGACATGGCCGTGGCTGGTGCCATGGGGAGAACTTGCAGGGGATGTGGAGGATGCTGGGTTTAAGGGGGTTGAGGGTTCCTGGGAGGGACCTGGGGCTTGCTGAGGCCTTTGGGGACCCCAGGCCGAGTGGCTCTGGCTGTGCTGGGAGACCCTGGGGGAGGTTCTGGGGCAGCTGCTCAAGGACCCCCTGAACTGGAGCCCCAGCCGGGCATTGGGCTCCTGGAAGGAGAGGAACGTCCTTGTGCCCAGGAGGGAAATCCCAGCACCCCCAGGGTGTCAGGGGCAGCTGAGAGGCCACAACAGGGAGGGGGAAGCCAGAGAGAGCTGTCCCCCTCCAAAACTGCACTTCAAAATTCCCAAAACTGAGAGATTCCTCCCAGGAAAAAGCAGCCAGGAGCTGCCAGAATTGAGGGAAAGGGGGAATTTGAGGGAAAGGGGGAATGTGACCCCCCAGACTGAGTAGGAGGGGCCTGCATCCCCCAAAACCAAGCACAGGGGTGAGGGCGGGGGCTGGAGGGACAATGGGATAGGGGCAGAAGAGCAGGGGAAAAGAGGATTCAGAGCGCGAGAGGGCTGGCACCCCCAATTGAGTTAGGAGGGGTCTTTGGGTTGGAGGAATGATGGGTATGGGGAGGGAAAGGTGGGGATGCCATTGTGTCCCCATCATTCGATTCCTGGAGTGATTCTCTGGGGCTCTGGGGGGGAATGGATCCACACTGGGTGGGTCCCCAAGCCCCCTGCCCATCCCTGGGGGGCTCATGGGGCATTCCCTCCACCCAAATGCTGGTGGTGCTGCAGCCATGAGGGAGAGGTGGGATTTGGAGTGGGCAGGGAAGGAAGAGCAATAGGAAGAGGAGGGAGAGGAGGAGGAGGAGGATGGGGAAAAGGAGGAGCAGGAGCAGGAACAGGAGGAGGAAGAGGAGGAGCCCCAGCAGAAGCATGGCCATTTTCCCACCCGCCCTCTGAGTCTGCAGCTCCCCTGGCCCTGGCAGCATTGATCCCCCAGATCCCACAGGTGAGCGGGGAGGGGGAGCTCGCCCTAGATCCATTGTTTTTTTTTTTTCTTTTTTTCAGAGGAGGGGATGTTAGGATCTTGCAGGAATCCAAAGGTGAGACGCAGATGCCCCTCTGGAGACTTGTGGAGAGTTCCTGTGGCAAATGGTCTGTACTGGCTGGGGAGGTGGTACCAGTTTTGGGGGGGACATTGGCATCAGAGTGGGGAGAGCAGCAAAGGCCAATCCTGGAGCTGGGGGATCCTGTCAGCCTGGAGGGGTGGGGGAGGCTGGAGATGAGCAGGGTCTGGGCCCATCCAACTGCGAACAGGGCGGTCACTTCTTGAGCTGGGCTTGGGAAGCAGGACCAAGGGCCTCACCTGTTGTTTTACCCCCAAGCCAGGATTTGTCAATCCCAATCTTTGTCTGGATGGAGCTGGAGGAGGCTGCGAGGAAAAGGAAGATGGCCTGGGACACTGAGGCAGGCAAGGAGGAAGTCACTGCCCCTTTCCCCCTCTCCTCTGTTTCATGTCTCAGCCCAACATTTCCTCTGGCTGCAGGACAACCCCGCTACCAATGCTGTCCTGCCAAGGATGAACTGGGCGGATCTCCTTCCCCTTCCCTCTGGCACAGAGGCAAATCCCATCCTGTCCTTGTCCACAGCTCCTTCCCCTTCTCATTCTGTCCTTCTTCCTTCCTCATTCCTTCCTCTCCTTTCCTTTCCTTCCCAGGCACTGAGCTGCAGATGGAGACCAGGGAGAGCAAATCCCTGCTGCAGAACCTCATGGGAGAGGCCGTTTTGAGCAGCCCCATGGCATGGAAATCCAAGGGGGAGGATAAGCCCTGGAGATCCCACACAAGGAGGGGTTGCAAACCCAGCCCTGGGAGCTGTGAGGAGGAAAGATGCCCCCTGTGTCCAGAAGACAGCCAGAGATTCATTCAGAACTCAGAGGCGGTGGAGAAGCCTCATGGCAGGGAGAAGCCCCACAAGTGCTTGGAATGTGGGAAGGGCTTCAGCCGGAGCTCTGGAGCTCAGATGTGATCTGGCTCCAGGTGATCCACATGGGGAAACGGCCCTACAAGTGTGGGGAGTGTGGGAAGGGCTTTGGGTGGAGCTCCAACCTCATCAATCACTGCAAGATCCACACTGGGGAGAGGCCCTATGAGTGTCCCGAGTGTAGGAAGTGGTTTCTGAGCAGCTCCAATCTCATCGTAATGAATCAGGAGGTCAGCTGGAAATGTATTTACGATAATTGAAAACTGTGGATGAGTCCAGGGGTCAGCTGAGAATATAATTGAGATAGTAGAAGATTACTTATTTTAGTTAAGATTTTAAAATTAGTTAAGAAGTTAAGTTAGCTAGCAAAAATCACATACCTTAGTTAAAGAGTAACAAATATATTAGAAAAGTAAAGCTAGGAGTGACAGGGATAGCTGTAGCAATTGTGAAGGAGCAGAGACCATAGAAATATCTTGCCTTAAGAGTAATCAAACAGCTAGGAGAGGCTTGGACTGTGACCAGCAGATCAAAAAATCCTGCAAACTGGCCATGGGTGAAGAGTTTACCATGAGGAAGACAGCTTTCTTCCTCCCATATGTCCATTCCCTTATTTCAAAATCCCACTGACCCAATTAAGGGAGTACAGTTGCACAGCCATATTAGATATTCAGCTGATTATAATACAAAGTGGGCAGGTAATGATTATGTATTATGCATCCTTAGAAACTGCTTGGATATGTAAAACCTTTTCTGTATAAATAGAGAGCAGGGGTCTGCAAATCCTTGCGCATCCATTTGGAAATGATTCCTTATATGTCCAGCACTGTGATAAAATACCCTTCTTTTCAACTTTAATTAGTTGAAGAGTTGTCTGTCTGTGCTTCAGTACATCAGCAGATTCACACAGAGGAGAGGCCCTTCCACTGCCCCGACTGCGGGAAGGGCTTCAGGCGCAACTCCACCCTCGTCACCCACAGGCACATCCACACTGGGGAGAGGCCCAATGAGTGTCCTGTGTGTGGGAAGAGATTCTCCAGAAGCTCTCACTTGGTCCAACACAAATGGAGGCACCATTAAGGGAAGCCCTGCCAGTGTCCCCCATCCCGGTGTCACTCCCTTTTTTCTGCCCTCAGAGCTCCTGAGCCAGTGGCAGCCGCAGCCCCTTCCCCTGGCCTTGCACCTGACTGGGACCTCCTGTGATTGTGCAGGGAGGATTGGGGCTGTGACCGAGCAGGGAGGGTGGGGTCCAGGGAACATTGGGTGCTGTGGGTCTGCCCAGCAACTGGTGACTCATCAGAACTGCTCTCTCTGATTGGCTGACTCTTGTTCATCACATTCTCTGATTGGCTGTGGAGAGCCCTGGGAGTTGAGAGCAGGAATGGGAGAGATCCCACCCTGAGCACCAGCATTGGCAAAATAGAGCCAGCCTGAGACAGGGAGTGAATTTATTACCAACCAAATCACAGCAGGACAAAGAGAAAGGAAAGGAATCTCCAACATCTTCCCCCCACCTAAGGGGGTTAATGACAGGGACATCTGACTTTAGATCAGAAGCCAGTTTTATTGAGTATACCAGGGGTTTATATAGGGTTTTACTTGTATGGTAGTTATATAGGGCTCCATTTTTGGTAACAATTTCCCATTAGTTACACATTCTTCGTGATATCAGGTCACCTGGTAACATCACAAAGTCTCGCAACATGTTTCTTGATCACTTCTTGCCCAGGGAACCTTGATCTGTGTCTGTCTTTCCCATGGTTTCCGCTCAATCAGGCCTCAGATATGGCCCCTTTATCAGTTCCACTGTACTGTCTTTTATTCCCCATACCTCCCCCTATCTGTTCAACCAAAAATACTCTCTTGAGTGACTTGTCTATTAATTTTTTCACACAGTGTAAATACAAGGAATAACCATAACAATACATAATACAATGCCTAATACATAGAAGCCTAATTTAAATAAATTTCTTATCTATCCACCAAGTTTCCAGTCCTCCAGAAGTTCTCCTAGCCCTGTAAACCCTGATACCACTGGGTAATCTTAACCATTTTCCCAAGGGCATAAGTCTGTTAGAGGTTAAACAGGCACTGGTGTGATGGCGAGGTCCTGTTCACAAGGGTTCTCCGCCAATGTTGGTGTTCAAGGTGAATCTTCAGGTGATGCACTCAAAGATTCTTAAAAACAGCTTCACATTCTTTGCTGGAATCCACTCAGGACCATTCTCTGTGGAGACACAAGCAAAACCTCTACCCCAGGTGGCCTAAGGATAAGGCCCCAATATCATACTGGATTCTGGATCCTTCACTAAGGCAGGGGGTTTTTCCTTTTGCAATTGTGAATTACGATTAAAATGTCGAACAATTCGTGGGTTGGGGTCCATCAAAGAACAATTCAAAAAGTTGATCACATAAAGGGCTTTCTGCAGTCTCTTGGCAGGGTTGCCATCTCTGGCCCCCCCTTATGTTGTACCAAGAGATGTTTGAGGGAGCCATGAGCCCATGACAGATTGGCCTGTTGGGGAATGAGGAAATACCTGTTTTGTACATAATTCCCCATAAGGCAAAAGATTTAGCAACTCGACAGGAAATATAAACTGGGCCATTGTCTTTACTTCAGATGTATACCAAGAATGGCAAAAGCAGCAGTGAAGTGTCTAGAGACATCGTAAGCTGTTTTCCCTGAATGGGCAGATTCAAAAAGAGCAGCAGAAAAGGTATCAATAGAGGAATGAATGTATTTTAAATGACCATATTCAGAAAAATGGGTAACGTCTGATGCCAGACTTGAAGGCTCTGAAGCCCTCTGGGATTAATACTTCCTGCAATAGAGAGAAAACAGCACCATTGGCAGCCAGGACAAACAGCAATAATTCTTGAAGCTTGGGCTTTACTAATGCCAAAGTGCCAAATCAAAGTGACACCATTTTGGTGAAAAAACGAATGGATCAATTTAGCCTGTTCTATCTTATTAGGTAGAACAGATTGTTGTACAGGCATTGTTAAAAGGCCAGCTTGCCTGTTCCCCATTAGCTAAAAATCTGGGACGGTCTGTATGTGAACAAATATGCATAACAAAGTAAGGAAATGTTCAATTTTCTAAGGAAAAAACAAGGAGCTGCAACCATTAAAAATGCTGTGAATTTTCAACCTCTTTCAAAACTGATGCTTTGGCTCTCATCACTATTCCTGCAATATAAGCTGAATCTGTAACCAGATTGAAAGGAACAGAATATTTTTGAAAAGCTCTGACAACAGCAGCAAGTTCAACAAATTGGGGGGACCCCTGAGCTGTGGATACATCTGCTCTCCAGGTACTAGAAGAGGGGTCTCTCCATACTACCACGGATTTCTGAGTGTGACCAGAACCATCTGTGAATACTGTTAAGGCTTGAAGTGGAACCTCACTCCTCTTGGGTTTCTCTGTCAATTGAAAAAAATTATGAAAGCTTAAAAAAAGCTTTTAAAAGCTGTTAAAACAGCTCATGTTTTGGAGGATGTATTGAGATTTGTCCACTGAATTCAGCAAAGGCCAGCTGAAGAGCCTCTGATTCCTGAAATATCCAATTCAAATAAAAGGTGGTTAAAGGTAGGAAAATAGTGGAAAATTCCCCTCCTGCAAGAGAAACGAGTCTCTGTCAGGCCTTAACAACCAGTTGGGCCATCATTTCATGTTGGGTACTGATGGTTTTAGTCATTTGGGGCATAAGTAAATCCATTCAGTGATAAACAAAGAGTCTGGTGCATTGGGGTCCCATTGAAACATCAAGGCATGGGGCTGT
Organism: Agelaius tricolor; assembly: GCF_023055355.1. Classification (NCBI taxonomy): domain Eukaryota; kingdom Metazoa; phylum Chordata; class Aves; order Passeriformes; family Icteridae; genus Agelaius; species Agelaius tricolor. Next base: position 910,503 of record NW_027269317.1, on the reverse strand, counting down.
TTTGCTGGATGCAGGATTATTAAAAAGAAAAGCAGCTCAGGTGCCCAGTGTGCAGCTTGTTGGTTTATTATGACATCAGTTGGGCATTGCAGCACCTGCTGAACTTGAAATGTAAGTTGTCTAGGTGATAAAAGGTCTGAATCTCCTTTTAATCATTCAAACAAAGGACTTTTAGCTTTGTATTTGAAATCCCTAACAAGGAGTGCACCCAGTTGATTGTTCCCAAACATTTTTGTGCATCATGTAAGGTGCAAATATTTGTCTGAATTTGCAGAGCTTGGGGATAAATTGAAGAGACTCCAATGCACCACCCCAAACACCTCCACGAAGGATGTTTTTGTACCTTTTGGGAGCTATGCCAAGCCCTGCCTGATTTACAGCTTTGGTGACAAGGGCTAACTAAGGCTTTCTCCATGACTTCCTGTTGTTCAGCTGCAACAACAATATCATCCAGAGAATGGTACAAAAGAACATTGGTTGATTAACAGAATTGAGGACCTAGCAATACACCACTGGCAAATAGTACAGCTGTTTTTCATGCCCTGAGGTAAAACTATCCAGTGATATCGCTGTAAGGGCACCTGCATGTTTGTGCTTGGAACCGAAAAGGAAAATTTAGGAGCATCATCAGGATGCAAAGGAGTTTAAAAAAACCAATCTATTAAATCAATGACAGTCAAGTGCCAATTTCAGGGAATCACGGTAGGAGATGGGACACCAGGCTGTAAGGCCTCTGTGTCCTCCGTAGCTACATTAATTTTTCAAAGGTCATGGAGCAAACCCCATTTGCCAGTTTGTTTTTTGATAACACAGGAGAATTCCAAGGGACAAAATGCCCTTTCTGGAGTTGTTGTTCCACCGACTCTGTTAATACACAAAGTTTTTGCAATGGTAGGGGCCATTGATCCACCCAAACCATTTTCCCTGTTTTCCAGGTTAAAGTGTCGCTCTCCAACGGCCCCCTTTAAAAAGCTGATTGAATCCTAAAGCCCCATTGGGAGAGATCATCCCCCACCACGGTACCATTGGTACTGGTAATACAAACAGTATGATTGAGGCACGGTGTCCCTCGGGCCCTTTGATCTGTATCCAGTGGTGGGTTTGACAGCTGCGGCTGCTTCCTCCAATGCCTGAAAGTGCCTGGAGCACTTTAGCAAGGGACCATTGTGAGGGCCATTTGGCTTGAGAGATAACTGTAACTTCAACCCCTGTGTCTATGAGGCTGTCAAGTGTTATCTTTTGCCCTTTTAATGTCAGGGTACACCATGTGGGGCATTGTTCTAATATAGGTTTTACCCAGCATACTTAGGGTGTTCCAGTAGACCCAAATCCCCCTTTTTCACATTACATCTGTGAAAGGTATGCTCATGGTTTGGGGAAATAAAATCAATTGAGCTATTCAAGTTCCTTGGGGAACAGTGAAAGGCAGTTGGAGTGTCCAGGCCATGATCATAATCCCATTATCAGGGCCAGAGTCTATAACCCCAGGGAGAACAAAAAGTCCCATCAAAGAGGTGGATGACCAACCTAAAAACAATGCATGCATACGCTGCCTGGATGGTCCTAAAACTCCTGTGGGAAGCAAATGAACTGATGACTTAAGTAATGTTAATGTGATGGAGGTTGCCAGGTCCTGTGTGGCACTCCTTGGTGTGTGGATGGTTGTAAATTGGCAATGGTCAGGCAAAGGCTTCTTGTGGCGGCTGGGCTGGGGCTTGCTGTGGTCTGCTCTGAGGCATCGGCTGGAGCATTTGTGTCTGTGTGCAGTGCTGCTCCGCGCTTCAGCTCCTGTTTCCCAATATCAAATACTCTTCAAAATCCATGACTTGGAACATTGTTGATTAGCATAATGCCTTCCATTACGGCACCGAGGGCAAATACTAGGAGCTTTGGATCTGGCCTCCCTCTTTCCAAAGCACTCCTTTTTCAAATGCCCAGATTTCCTGACCCTAAAGCACGTTCAGGGGTCTCCCGGCATAGTCTTCAAAGCTGCAAAGGTGTCACTGTCAAGGTGGTCACGACACAAAGCAAAGACCACAAGCAGTCTCATATGGCAACTCTTTATTTTCAAACATGGCTGACCTTTTATACCCTTTCTAATAGTTTATACTACTTCAACCCTAACTATTGGCCAGAATAAATCAACATAACATCATTGGTGAAAAGTTACAGTGACTTCAGCTAACTTTCTAAAAAATACTTTGTCCAGCTGCAAAGTTCTCTTCTTATCTTTCTTTAATTCCTCACTTCTCTTGCTCTCCTTAGTTACAGCCTTGAAGACAGCTCCTCATCAGCTTCTTCTTGCTTCTCAGCTTTCTTCTCACTCCTTTAGCTAACAGGCCTTCTGTTAGCCCCTTTCACAATTCCTCCTTTGTGTTTTTGAACTGTAAATACAGCTGCTATGGATTTTTTCAGGGCCCTTTGCAAAAATCCCAGCCGACGGGAAGCACAAAACAACAATCACAACCATCAACAAAATTAACATTCTCATTCTTAATACAATCGTCCCTGTCCTTCATCTATAAGTGCTTTTAAATTTCTTAACTACTTTATCCTATAAAGTTTTATGTCTAATACTCAAACCTTAAACTATAACCACCCCAAGTGCTCAAAAGGAGATGCAGGAATACTAGAACAAAGATTCCAAAAACCTGCATTGTCCTGATCAGTGCAAACCAAAACCACACCCTTTAATTACTATGAATGCACATTAAAACTGATGAAATATATGTCCTGATATATGGCCTTAGCCAGTGTCATCTTCACGTTCTGCTTCAGCTGCAGAACCATCCATCCTGTCCCTTCCAGTGAGCTCCACTGTCGGGTCTGGCTGTCTGTCTCTGCCCCGACACGGGTAGGGTGGTTCTTGGGTGGCACGCACTTCAAAGGACGAGTCTGGACTCTTCAGCTTTTCGGTCTTCAGATTGTTTATTGTTTCTTATCTACAAAATTTTCTGTCTGCCCAACAGAGGTCTGATCTGCAAGGCAGCCAAGGGCACTCTGACCACCCACGACGCGGTCTTGTCTTTTTATACTAAAATCTACGTACATGATATTTACCTTTATTTTCCAATACTTTTCACCCATGTTAGCAAGTGCACCTTCACCATAAACCAATCCCCAAGTGCCAACATCACCACAGGAGATGGAAGACAAGAAGAAGAAAGAAGAAGGACGAGACACGCCCTGATCCCTCCATCTTGTCTCCATAACTCCCCTGTACCAAAAACCTTAAAGTTTATATTTCCACCCTCTAAATGTGTCCCTTTTACACCCTTCACTCTAAAGTGATTCTCATGTCCTCAAACTGCTGTCACTTCTGTGGATGGATCAAAATCAAGCCACCAAACACTCTTGGCAACATTCCAGGATTTCCGAGACCCCCAAGGGTTCTCCTGGCATCTCTGGACATCGGGAACGATGTGCTGAGTTCCCACACTCCAGATAAGGTTTAACACAGCGAGCAGGAACCCATCAAGTACCATTATCTGTCAAAACACAAGCATAACCCCTCCCCCAGGTTATCAGTTCCACTGGACCAGACCACATACCAGTAATTAAATCCTTGACCCATACCTTGACATTTCTACAGAAATCTGGTTGCTTAGAATTCAAAGAGGGAAAATGGTAAAAGATTGGAGATAACTGTGAGTCAGGTAGGGGACGCAAAAAGTTTAACACATAAACAGCTTTCTCTAATCTCACTTGAGGTGACTCCTGTTGCAGTCCCCCTTTTTGTTTCTGAAACTGACGTTTAAGAAGACCGTGAGCCCTTTCAATGATTGCTTGGCCTGTGGGGACATGGGGAATACCTGTTGAATGCTCAATGCCCCAAGCACGAAAGAATGCTTGCATTTTCTGCGAAGCATATGCTGGGCCGTTATCTGTTTTTACATGACACAGAACACCTAGGACAGAAAAAGCATGATAAAAATGACAAATAGCATCACAAGTTTTTTCTCCTGTGAATGCTGAAGCAACCATTGCATGAGAAAAGGTATCAACTGTGACATGAATATACTTAAAGCGACCAAATTCTGGCATTTCAGTAACATCAGTTTGCCATTCCTCTAAAGCAGAGAGACCCCTAGGGTTGGTACCATAATACTGAGTGACATGAGTCATGTGACAGTCAGGACAAGAAGAAAGAATTGATTTTGTTTCACCAGAAGACAATTTGAATTGCTGCTGTAAAACTTGAGCACTCTGGTGAAAAAATTGATGAGATAAAATTGTCTGCTGCAACACATTGGGTACAGTTTTGATTGCAGCAGCAGCTACTAGAGAATCTACATAGGCATTGTCTTCAACAAATAATCCTGGTAATGATGTATGGCTGTGAATGTGCATGATGAAGTAAGGATGCTTTCGAGCACCAATAACTGTCCATGACTTCACTAACATGATAAACAATGGCTTCTCTTGAATATTATGCAACACTGCTTGATCTAAATGCTTAACCAAATTGGCAACATAAATGGAATCAGTAACTATATTTACAGAATCAAGAAATAAACTAAAAGACAAAAAAACAGCACAAAGTTCAACCAGTTGAGGAGATCCTTGCTGAATAATTGTCTCATATTAGCAGTGATCATCCTTTCTCCAAGCCACAGCTGCTTTTCCCATTTTCCCAGATCCATCTGTAAAAACTGTTATACCTTCCACTGGAACAGGAGAACAAATTTGTTTCCCTTCAAAAGGAATTTCTTTGGCCAGTTTTAGAACAGGATGAGAAGGCAAATGGCATTTTATTTGGCCTGTAAAACAAGATAAGGCAGATTGTAACTCATTATTATTTTATATAATCAAAATTATCATTTATTTATTATTATCATTATCATTTATTATAATTATCATTTATTTTATAATATATTATAATTTATCATTTTTATGATAATCAAAATCATAAAAGCTCATTATTATTATGAGCTTTTAATATTTTGAAAGCACCATTCAAAATACCACTGTTGTACAGGTATCACAATGGTCACAGGGTCGTGTCCCAAAATCTCATGACAACACCTGCGGCCCTTGATGATAATATCTGCAAAAAGCTCATAAAGTCCTGGAGCTGTTTTCTGAGATCTGAAAGATAATAATATCCATTCCAGAATATGCAGTTGATCTTCCCAGTTATCATTCCATTGACACAGCATTCCACATGGTATTTCATGGTCCTTCAAAATAAACAACTGAACACCATCAGAGGTATCTATCCTGTTAACAAATGTGTGTGCTAAGGCTAATTCAATTTCTTCTAGGGTCTTTTTTGCTGCTGGGGTCAATTGCCTCTCATCAGTAGAAGAAGTGATGCCTGAGAGCAAATCAAACAATGCTCTTCTTCTTGCTTCCTGGCAACAGCTGACCATTTGCATGATATTTACTCCTGCATTGTTTAGCATAGTGCCCAAATTTAGCACAATGATTGCACACAACATTGCTGTTTGCATTTGACTTAGATGTTTTTTCTGGGTATTACACTGTGCCCTTACGTGCCCTTGCTGTCCACAATTATAGCATTTCAATGAAGGTCTTAGAACTGCAGCAAGAGCTGCTATTTTATGGTCTACTGAACCAACTTTCGAGCAAGCAGTAATCATTTCAGGCAATGTGGGTTCCCCAGGTAAAGTGTCAATAATCTTTCTGCAGTCTGAGTTTGCATTTTCTTTAGCCAAATGTATACAGAATTTGTGTTGCAAAGATTCATCATCTACCTGTTTTTCAGTAGCTGCAGCAAGCTCTTCCACAAATTGCAAAAATGGTTTTCTCATCCCTTCTTGTATAGTATCATATCTCTGTTTTGGAGCTGCCATTTCCATTGATTTAATTAAAGCACTCATGCCAATTTTCAGAGCTTGTGCCAAAATCGAAGGATCCCACCTTGCCTGTAAATCTGGATTGGCAAAAGGCCCAGTGCCCAGTAGGGCATCAACACTCACAGCATGATGAGGGTCGTGTTGAGGCAACTGCATATTTGTTAGAGCTGTCTGCTCAGCCACTCACCTCCAAGTGTCTTGAAATACACCGTATTGTACTGGCTGGAATGAAATAGTAGCAATATGCATGATGTCATAAGGTGCAAGCATATCTGCATTAATTACACATATTAATTGCATTACCTGTGAGGAATTAATACCATACTGAGCCACTTTCGATTGGAGATCTTGCACAACCCTCCAGGCAAAGACATGATGACTGTCACCCTGCCCTGTTCCAGGAGCTGCTTTAAAAACTGGAGAAGCCATAGGGTTATCACAGGCAACATTTGCATTAGCACTGTTCTCCTGAGGTACTCTTGGAGCACCTAATCTTTCTATCATGTCCCAATTCTTTTCTTCAGCTGCTTTCTTCCTAACAAATTCCCAAAACTCCTGAGGGTGTCGAGGAAGCCCAGTTACTTGACATGGGGGCAAAGTCCATGGGGCAATAAGGCTGGAGCTATTAGAAGGTGAACTGTCAACAGTTCCCTGCCCCAACTCCGATGTTACTGCAGGCAACTCATCACTTGATTCGCTGTCACTGTCACTGTCAGGTAACGGAGGATACGACCTTGGAGATTGTTCATGCAGCTCAGAGGGGAGCGAGGGGGCAGATGGCTGGGCTAGAACAGAGGGAAACAGGGGGGCAGACGGCTGGGTTTCTCTGTCTGCTAAAGACATTTCAGCTACCTGGTGCAGCTGTGTAGTATATACAGGCAACATGGCGAGCTGCTGCCCAGGTGTGACATAAAGAGGTTTAGGAGTCTGATAGGGAGATACTGTGGCAGTTTGCCCAGAAGTTTTGGCAGCTTCCCCAGAAGCCTTAGCAGCTTTCCCAGAAGCTTTGGCATCCAGCCCAGAAGCTCTGGCAGGTTTCCTGGAAGCTCTGGTAGCCTGCCTGGTAACTTGCATGGCACCTGCACCTTCTTCAAGGATAGATTCACCAAGTTCCCCATCAGAGGCCCGCTCTGCCTCATCCCCCTCATCAGTTTCTGTTATCCATCCTGATTCTTCATCCGCATCCTGCTCTGCTTGTTCTCACTCTGTTTTCCATTCCTTTAATGCCTCAAAAAGCGATCCCCAGGTAACAGCTAGATCAACAACAGTTTTATCTCCTGCTCAGATGACAGTCCGTCCCTGACTTTTTCCCATGCTTTAACACTAAATGCTGTGTCAGGATCAGTGCCAAAATCCTGTGATTTAGCCCATAGCAATATACTATGAAGGGCATAGTCTGAAGTATTAATTCCCTTATTTCTTAACAAAACTTTCCATGTAGCCAAAACAGTCTCTTCTTCATTAGATAAATTATTTCCCATTATTACTAGTTGGCGGCTCACCTACTTCCAGGTGTCTTGATAGGAGAAAATCAGGTCTGGACTTCCCTGTGGCTTCCACCCACCATTCTCAGCTGCACCAACACTGCCTCCCCCACTACGTCCCAGTGAGTCATGGCTGCCAGTTGCTAGGACCCTGTATGGGTCCAGACCAAGTATGTTCTTAAGGGTGTTGAATCACGTCGGGATCACCAGATGTTGCTGTCAAGGTGGTCATGACACAAGGCAGAGACCACAAGCAGTCTCAGATGGCAACTCTTTATTATCAAACATGACTGACCTTTTATACACTTTCTAATTGTTTATACTAACTATAAACAATTGGCCACAATAAATCAACATAATTCTTCCCTAACTATTGGCCACAATAAATCAACATAACATCATTGGGAATAAGTTACAGTGTCTTCAACTAACTTTCTAAAAAATATTTTGTCCAGCTGCAAAGTTCTCTTCTTATCTTTCTTCAATTCCTCACTTCTCTTGCTCTCCTTAGTTACAGCCTTGGAGAGAGCTCCTTATCAACTTCTTGCTTCTTACCTTTCTTCTCACTCCTTTAGCTAACAGGCCCGCTGTTGGCCCCTTCCACACAAAGGCATTTGCTATACCAGCCCCCACAGTAAGGTTCATTAGTAACGGTTGCCCTATGCTGAAGGCACACAGGTAGTTACATGCCTCTATCATTTACAGCAGGGTGGGTTCCTCCTTAGACAAGGACTTCAGAAGTTTTTACAATTCTCGTTAGCATTTTCAGCAGCTAATTTTGAAAGCAACACCTCTCTGGCAATGTCATTCTCAATTTGTCTTTTAAGAGCTTGTTTCAAGCAGCCATTGAATTGCATATAAGGCTCCGCCAGTCCTTGCTTTACATAATAAATACTTTTGGGGGGATCACAGCATCGGGAACCTTTAAAAATGTGCTATGCAGAGCTTCAGTAATACCCTCAAGGGCCTCACTAGGAATGTGGGTTTGCCCAACAGGGTCTGAGTGGCTTCCTTCTCCGGCCAGGTGGTCAGTCATGAGGGCTGCAATATTCTGGTTTGCATGTCCCACAAATTTCACAAACAAAGCTTCAAACCCCTTTTTCCACTGAGCATCTGTGGAGGCCAGTGGGCCTGCAGAACAAAGGCCATTATAGGCCTTTGGACAGACAGACAGACCCCAAGTTGGAGAAATCTCCCCTGTTCAGGGCAACTGAGCAGAGCCTTTTCCAGGATGCTTTGTTGTATATGCAAATGTACCCAGTTCTACCTCCCTGGTTGGACTGTTGGCCTCTCCTTCCCTTTTTCCTTATATTTATATGTCCTTGAATGTTCTCCCTTCCCTGCTTATCCATTGGCCCCATATTGCCTCAGTGTCCCACCCTCTTTACCCTATTGGCTGCCACCCCTTGTCTCCCCTCTGTACTGCCCTGAGCCCTCAGCCCATTGGCCCTGATGCTCTGCTCCGCCCCCCTTTTCCCCTGTATTTAAATCCGGACTTTCCACTGTTCTTTTTATCTTTGTCTCTGGGCCCCTTTGGGTGTGGCTGGAATAAACCTCCTTCCCTGGTGTCCATACAAAGACCCTTCCCATTTCTTTGTCGTTGGTGATTCTATGAGAGAAGTGTGTGCTGCAGTGATTGTGTGTGTGTGTGTGTGTGTGTGTGTGCCTGTGCCACCGAGCGGCTTCATTACTGGAGACACTTCTGGAAGGTCACAGTTCCGCTGCCTCTCTCTCCACCACCAATGGGCTTGTGGCTTGTGACAGCTGGCAGCCTGAACAGGGACCTGTTCGGAGCATTCCTGGAGGTGTCTTCAGTAGCTTTTTTGCTACTGAAATTGAGCCATGTTCAGAGCAGCCAATTCCCAGAGGAGACTCCTAAGTTTTATTGGGGGAATCACACAGGCGACCGGCAACCTTCTTGAGGCGAGAAGATTGGTTGAAGCTGACGGACAACCTGGAGAGGTTTTGTTGACCCACTGTCATGTGAGTACTATATTTGGGGGTCACCCTTTTTTGTCTTTCCTTTGCCTTCTTTTGCTCTTGGATGTTGGGAGGAAGTGTGGGGATGGGAGCCAAACTGATCCACCCACACAGGGAAGTTTATACCCAAGTTAAAGGAATCCTTGGGGAAAATTTTCATTTTTCAAAGGGAGATTTAAAATGTTTTCTTCATTGATTGTTCAAGCATTTTCCTGATGTTATGAGGGAATCCGTTCTAATGAGTTCTGGGACCATATAGGGAAAAGGTTCTACATTCTTTGAGTTAAAGGGGATCTTTCAGTGGGGAAATTTTATCCTTTGGCCTTATTGTTAAGTCTGTAGAAAACGTTGGGAAACATTTGGGACCCCAGTTTAACACCCCTTCTCCCCGTTCCTCCCCTTGCATCCCTAAACTCTCTTCCCTGCCTCAGGCAGGATTGGGAGATGGATCCTGCCAGCAGGCGCAGGGTTGCTACCATCACCCTGACATCTCCCAGTGTCCCCTGTCCCCTCTCCAGGGCAGCACTGGCCATGCTGCCTTGGGCTCTCTCCTAACCCTCTTACCAATGCCCATGTACCCAGTTCTACTACCCCCAGTTGTTCTCCCAGATGGTGCCAGGAATGTGGCCAGCCCCGCCATCTTGTCTTCTCCCTCTCCAAGTTTTCCTGCCCTTTCTCCACAAAATGGTGCTGACCCCACAAAGGCAATGGCCATTTTGTCACCTCCCTGTTCTGCCAAAAACGACGCCTCTGACCCTCCTCCCACTTTCTCTATTCCTGTAATCGCGCCCTGCCCCTCTCTTCTGTGTCAGGAAGTGTGTCCATGTTGGGACTTCCCCTCTCTATCGGGAATCCCCTCCCCATTGTGCACACCAACCCTACCCCTTCCTCTCTTGACTCCTCCTGATGGTCCCTCCCATTCCCATTCCCACAACATTGGAGCCAGAAGTGGTGATGACAGCGACCAGAAGGAGCCCATATTGGCTTCCACAGCTGCCCACAAACAGGCAGATTCTGGCTGCCCCAAGAGGCTCCATGCAGTCATCAAGTGCCCTCCATCCTCCTTGGAGGATGAGAGTAGGTATTCCCAGACTTGGATTCTGGTCCTGAGTCTGAGGATCACTGGGCCAAGATGCAGAGGGAAGCCACTGGGAGGGCTCAGAGCTCACCAAAAAGATTGTGGGCTTGCCAATTATATGTAAACACAGCAGAAGGGTGACTGCAATCAACTCCTGGGAGCTGATCCCCTATGGGGAATTGAAGGAGCTCTGCAAAGTGGCTAAGGAATATGGTTGGGGGTTGCATTTCTTAAAAAACTTGCTGGGAGCCACCTTCTCTTCCTGTGTCTTAGTCGTGCATGAAAATAAAAATATAATGAATTGCCTACTCTCCCCGTGTCACAATCCATCCTTACGAACGGGTTTCGTGATTGTTCATGGATTTGATCTCAGGGTGCAAAAAACCGACACGGCACAGGGGGGTTTGCAGTGATAATCAAAAGAAATGCACCTTTATTGAATAACCAAATGCGTTGGGGAGGAATTGGGGAAAAAAAGGAAAAAGAAGGAAAAGAGGGAGGAAGAGAAAGGAAGGTATATAGCTACCAAACATAGAACAGCCAAGTCCTTTGATGTCCAGCTGATGGAGTTCACCAGGTCACGTCTGGGGAGATTTTGAAATCTCTAGCTAACTCAGAGGTTTTTATTCTGATAACACTATTGGAAATTGCGAGGGGGGTAAACAGATACAATAAGGAATAGATGTAACAGTTAGTCCATGTTCTCAGCAGTAAATGAGAGCCATTGTGTTCTTGGTCCAGCGGTCACAACCTGCAGGCAAACATCTCGCTTTGGTCAGCTTGCCTCCCCCACACACCTGCCCCGGGCTGGGGGTTTCAGTGCCAGTCCTTGGAAGGAGCAGAGGGGCCTTTTCACATGGGGGTTTCATGTCTCAGTCCTTGATGGAGAGGCTCCTTACATCTCAGTCTGTCTGTCACGGTGGTTGTAAAACAGGTGAGGGTCTTCTGTGGGGGGACCACCCAGAACTCAGGAGAAGTCCAGCCAGGCCGAGAGGTGGGACAGCTTCCAAGGCTATTGCTGCAAAAAGGCAAGATGCCCCCTTCTTCTTTCATTGGGCTCAGTGTAGCATACAGCAAACAACACCTGTGAACAATAGCTCAGCACTGTGCTCAGGTCTCGGAGCCGTTGGCACGTAACTTTCTCCAACAGGGCCAGAAACTTCAGACAAGGGTCTTTTCTTCAGTGGTCCCCAATGACGATCGTGAGGCAGATGAGAGAAACTTTGGACAGAGTCTCACACCCCGGTCGAGTACATGCTGTGGGAGAGGCAGTAAAAAAGGCATCTCAAATCACTGGCGGACACATATTCAAAAGATGCCAACAAACCAAATTTAACCCTTGAACAAATGGCAGGAGAAGGTGACTTCCAGAAGCCACAAGACCAAGCAAAGGACTTACAAGAAGCTGCACTTGGTGACATCACCACTGCTGCAAAGACATCCCTGCTTCTCACTCTCGACGACACCCTACCTACACAGAGCTTCACTAACATTAAACAAGGGCAAGTGAAATTTTCATAAAATTTGTTGACAGACTTAAAGTTCCACTTGAGAGACAAATAGAAAGCCCAGAGGCCAAGAAGGAAGTGCTAAATAAAATGGCCTTGGCAAAGGCAAACAATGAGTGCAAAACAATATTAAGAGCTCTCCCTTTGGACCCAGAACCTACAATCAACCAGATGGACGAGGCCTGCACCAAATTATCTTCCACTGAACACACCGTGGCAAGGGCAATCTCTAAGGGAGAGGGCCTTTTTAACATCCCAAGATGCTGCAAAATGTTTTAATTGTGGGGAACTGGGCCTTTTTTTGAAGGACTGTCCAGAATACACAATGCCTAAAGACCAGCAGCCACCAAAGAGGTGACATTCATCACACTGTATGGATTGCAACAGACATTCTAACAACTGTTCTCAGTTTTGTTATCACCAGTAACCTCACCACCACCAGCACCATTATCAGCCAAAAAACTTCCAACAGAGCACGGAGTGGCCCTGCGTGAAGACAGCAAATGGAAAGCTGTTTCACTGTACCCTCCCCACTATTCTGGAGGTCCAATACGTGGGAAATTCCCGCGGAGCTCTTCATACTCCGAACAACAGACCAGAGTGACCAAGGCTTTCCAGCAAGTTCAGGTCAGGACGTGACACCAACTGGTGAGTGCTTTGTCTATACAATTTGATGACTCTGCTTTCTATCGTATTCCCACCAGAAAATATGGACCCCTAGAGGGCCTGAGGGATGTACTGGTAATAGGTAATTGTATTCATGGACCAAATGAAATACATATTATAGTGGAAGTGCAAACTGTTGGGCCAAGTGACGAAATCACAGTCACTTTCTGCTGCACAAAACCACCACACTTCCTGCACAGAGAGACTGTGATCGCCCAAGCCTTTTTATTGCCATTAAGCATAGACAATATCCCAGAGCACCCAATGGCATTCTGGGTTGAAATCATGGGCCAAGATAAGCCCCTTATAAAGTGCAGTCAGTTGAATAAAGGTAATGACATCCACCTACAAGGGATGGTGGACACAGGGGCCAACGTTACTATCATTACACAACCTCAATGGCCCCTGAACCAGGAGCTGACTCCTGTCACTGGAGTCACCTCAGTGATTGGAGGAGCTGCCATCTCCATGAGGAGCGAGCGTATTATCACAACAGAGGGACTGGAGGGCCAAACTGCCACCATCAGGCCATTTGTAGTCAGGGCACTCACCACCCTGTGGGCCAGGGACCTGTTGTCCCAGTGGGGAGCTTGACTTGATATTCCACCTCTGTCCCGGGATTTCTATTTGGGGCCACTGCAGAGTGCACCACCCCACAATCACCTGGAAGACTGACACCCCACCGTGGGTGGATCAGTGGCCACTCTCAACAGAGAAATTACATACCCTCGAGCTTCTAGTGGAAGAGCAGCTCTCCAAGGGCCACATTGTACCTACCAACAGCCCTTGGAACTCCCCTGTCTTTGTTCTCAAAACACCTGGCAAGGACAGGTGGACGCTCCTCCATGATCTTTGTAAAATTAACGATGTCATTGCAGTCTAGCCTTCTCTCTCCCTTCATGCTTCCCCATGATTGGAGACTGGTGGTCATGGATATCAAAGGCCACTTTTTAAACATCGCTCTCTATCCTTGAGATGCTCCCAGATTCGCTTTTTCCATCCCCTCCCTAACAGACAGGCACCTCTGAAGCGGTACCACCGGTGAGTCCTCCCCAAACTGAGAAAAACTCCCCTATATATGCCAGTGGTACATGGCCCTTGTCCTATCTCCCATCCAAAGGACCTTCCCAGATGTCATTATCCTACATTATATGGATGACATTCTGTCTTGGTTTGAAGACAGGTGTCTGCTAAGGAAGGCAGGAGCTTTCTGTGAAATGGAAAATGTAAATTCCCTTCCTCTGAATTATTTTAATTTTGAAATTAAAAGGCTCTCCAGCAAAGATATGGGAATAAGAATACCAGTTCTTTGCTAGGAAAATTAAAATACAAACGCAATAGTACAAACAAAAAAACCCCACTGGCAGAGTCAGAATATGACCTGACACCCTGTGGGTCACAGTGGTGGTAGCAGTCCTATTAAATGGAGGCTGCAGTGCTCCTGCAGTGACAGGTGGGGTTCTGTTGAAGCAGTGATCCTGTCGAAGGGTGGAGTTTTCCTCTCAAGGTCCAGTGGTGGCGTAGATGGGCCTGGACTTCCCCTGGGAATGCAGTGGAAAAGAAAGCTGCTCCTCTGGGAATCCAGTGGGAAAAGGCTGTCTCTCTTCTTCCAAATGTCAAATTATATCCAGGTAGGAATGCTTGGCTCCTCCCTCTGGCCGGAGCATCTCACAATGAGATGATGAAATTGTTATCAGTCATGCAGTGACACTCAAGGGCCCAATAACAGAAGATATCTCCCAGAGGGGGGATTGTTGAGGAAGAGATAAAGTAAACTGTTGTAAGAGACGGTCCAAAGTTTCCCTTATTTGCCTCACAACCATCACAAGGACAGAGAGGAAGACCCTGAAGACCCTGGCTGGAGTTCTGGCCTGGTTGGGGTGGATGCTCGCCAAGTGATTGTTTGCAGCTGTGCTTGCTGTGCCCCCACGTTACAACTGCTTTGAGCAGGGGCTGACAGGGAGCGGCTTGCTCTGTACACTTACACCTGCTTCACCATCCCTGCTCATCACAATGGCCCATGAATTTCCCCACCTCTTGGCCAGATGAACTTTCTGGGGTAACTCTGGTGATCCCCCCATAGAAGATCCCTCATATGCCTCACAAGCACTGTAAGAGAAGCCTCCTCCCAAGGACTGAGACTGAGACCCTTAAAATTCTAACACAGGGGCGCGGGCCTGACTGAAGTGGGATGTTTGCCAAGTGTTGCCTGCAGGTGTGTTTGCTGCACCAAGACTGGTTTCTCATAGACACCAATCCTGAAAACAATGGGTCTCGCTCACCGCTGAGATTGATTTGTCCTGTTTTGGAACATGGACTGTCTTACTCATTTTCAATAGACTTATTCTCCATTGTCTTTTATCTGTTCTCCCCTTGGTGGATGACTATAAAAGACCCCTGAGTTATGCAAAGAATTTGAGATTCTCCCCCACGTGACAAGATGGATCTATTGGCTGGACCACGAGGATTTTGTCTCTCTGTTGGTAGCTATTCCCACCCTTGTCTTCTTCTCTCTCCCTCTATCCTTTATCTCCTTTCTAATCCTTCTATTGCTTCTGCTGTGGGCACTCAATAAAAGGTGCATTTGTTTTGATCAAGACTGAAATCCCCTCTCTGTTGTTTTTGCACTCTGAGATCAGTTAATGAACCATCACAACCCCACTTGTATGAGTGGATCGTGACATTAAATTGGCGTCATGGACAGGATTCTGGCAGACAGAGGGGTTTGCAGGGTTGTGTGTAGTCTGTAACAGGGGAAGGATGTTTCACTCCAGCCGCACCGAGCCCGATACCCTGAAAGGGGTGAGTGGTTGTCTAAAAAGGAAAGGGAGTGACTCAAATTTCCCACAAACTGCACATGCCTAGGTGAAAAGCACCCCCATACTCAATTGAGGGCTCTGCCTTCAGAATTTCACAAAAGATCTCTTAGTGCAAAAAGGGAAACTGTTTTTGTGTATGTGTGAATCTGGACTGTCTGGGAAGTGAAGGGACTACTTGAAGTAACTGAGTAGAACCTCCCAGGCACATTTAGTCTCTTCACCCACCCAGGGAAGCAAGGGAAACACAGCAGAGGCTGTGTGGTTGTGTGCCTTAAGTCTACACCTCCCTGTCATGGTTTTGGTCCCTTCACAAAATGACTGAAAACCTCAGCTCAAAACTTAAAGCTGAATTTTATGCTCTACTAGCCAAACACAATGCCAAACTTTCTCTGGGAGGAGAAGAACGGGCACAAAGTAACTGATTTAATTTGGAAAATGTTATTGATAGAGCCTGTTCTTTACAACATGAAATAAAATTTAAACTGGGCAAAAATAAAACTATTCTCTGCTCAGTTTTGGGAGCTTGTCTCACAGCAGCTATAAAAACTCTCTTAAAGTGAAGAAGTGAGGAAAAAGCTATAATGGACTCCCTTCAAAACCTAGTTGAAATTTGGAAAAAAATTAAATGAAGAAAGGAATGAGATCCATCTGTTACGAGCTGCCCTTAGAGAGGAACATGTTAAGAATTCACTGAATGCTGATTCCTCAACACAGGCAGAGGAAAACATTAAACAGATTCATCCCCATAAGGAACTAGAGGCAGTAAAAAAACTGTGGAGAAAACTGCTGCCCTCATTTGAGATCCTTGGTTAAAACAGAATATAATTATATTAATGATGAAGATTTTGAACCACATATCACAACTAAACAAATACCATTCAGCACTACCAAATTGGCTGAGCTGAAGAAAGAATTTGGGCGCCTCCCACAAGAATCGGAGATAGAATATGTCTTCCAAGTGTCCCTCACTGGTGGAGATCAAATTAAATTAACTGAACAGGAGGCCAGTGGGTACTGGGGACATGGAGTTTTCCTAACAACAGGAGATAAGCGTGACACGTGGTCCCTGACACAATGTGTGCCTTTCTGGGCCAGGGGAATTAATCCTTTGGAAAGGGGAGACCCTTTAGCTATAGTCAGTGCCCCCGACCAACTTTTGGAAGGCGCCCACAAAGCCACCTGCCTGCAAATGATTCATGAAAAAAGTTGATTCCTGGTTTTCAGTCACCAGTGCAATTACCTGTAAAGCCTGAAATTATGACTCCTTTAATTTGAGGGCTTCCTAAACCTACAGCAATTATTTTACAGAAAACCATAATGGCCTTGGGTCCCATAGAGAGACTAGATAGATTCCTTGGTAACCCCACTGACCAAACTGGATCTACTGATCCTGGTTTCACTCCATACTCCATCCCCTCACAGCCCCCAGCTTCTCAATCTGATTCACCTGCCAGTAGCCATAAAGTTTGGACATGGAGCGAGGTTGCAGTAGATTTGATTAATTACAGTAGATGATATGGACCTGTAAAAACCCTGGAGGAGAAATCAGAAAAAACAAACGGTGTTTGGTTTATCAGGGCTCCTCACGGTGAAAATTTAGGGAAGGGAAAACAGATCTCTAACTGCCAACGTTGGTGGTTGTTGGAAGTTAAAAGGGGGGTCCCCAGAGAGGTGATGGATGGTTTGTCCCTTGATAAATTACAGAAAATAATAACTAATTGGCACTATCGAAAACCGAATTTATCAGTTCAACCCAGTGCACCCCTCCCTTCTCAGAATCCAGCCAGTGAGCCAAAAGAAACCCTCTCCCAGCCTCTCCCTCAGAATTTAGAATGTGAGCCAAAGCAAACACAGAACCAGAGAAACTAGGCTCTCCATCCCTTATAGGTGAGCAAAGGGCTGGAGCATGGATGGATCTGAGAATGCTCACTAAACATAAATCAGGAGATATATTGATCACAGCTATCACAGGCCTCAAACAGGCACTTGTAACCTTTCTGATTGACACTGGGGCACAAATCTCTGCACTAACAAAAAGGATGCCCAGAAGTGTAGAATTGTTCCAACAAAGAAACAATGATGTGCTTTAAATGCCCTAGGAACTACAGAATCTATGAATGTGGCCTTAGTAAAACTCACGCTCCATGGAGAGGAGTGTGGGAAAGACATTCTGTGCTGTCCTTGTGAGCTGTCAGGGCCTCCTGAAGATAAGGAGAAGCCCCATATCTCTCCTGAAGGAACACCAAGGTCGTTACCATGGAGACCAGAGGAAGGAGAGAAAGTTGGGAGATATGGACTCTGGCTGGCTCCCAGAGTGTCCTGGCTCCCTGGTCGCCTGCTGGGAACTTTTTTTCTCTTTTATCGCCAATGGGCATTGTATATGTGTTAGATGGGTGGCAATATCTGGAAGAACTATAAAAGCTATGTTGGTTTAATAAATTTCTCTCTTGCAACCTTTTGATGGAGTCGTGTATTATTGTACTGTGTCATGCTCTATAATGACAGAGGAGAATGAATTAGTTCTCAAAATGGTAATTGGGGATATTCCAAACAATTTATTAGGGATGGATGTTATTGCTGGGAGGCAGTGGGAAGATTCTGAGGGATTCCTGTGGTCATTTGGTGTGCCACGTCTTAACATTAGACTGCTCCAAGCTGCATCCTCCTCACTGTCTAGCAAAATTACTCATGTAAAACAATACCCTCTACCTTCTGGTGCCAAAGAGAGCATCAACTGGTTATACAGGACTTGTGAGACCAAGGAGTAATAGTCAATACCCATTCTGTTTTCAACTTGCCAGTGTGGCCAGTTTGGAAACCCAATGAGAAGTGGAGGCTGACAGTAGACTTCTGCAGGCTTAATGCCAACACAGACCCTCTTACAGCAGCGGTCCCAAATTTGGCTGAATTAATGACATCAATTCAAGAAAAAGCTCACTCATTCATGGCAACTATAGATGTCAAAGACATGTTTTTTATGATACCTACACAGCCAGAAGATATGGACTGTTTTGCCTTCACATGGGAAGGACAGCAATACACTTTCACTAGGCTTCCCCAAGGCTACAAACACTCCCCCACTTTGGCCCACCCTACTTTTGCCCAGGAATTAGAACAAATACCCAAACCTGATCCTGTAGCTGTTTATCAATACATTGATGACATTCTGGGGGGGGGGTGAAATAGAGGTAGTAGGGAAACATCAGCAGAAAATAATCTCCCATTTAGAAAGTCTTGATTTGCAGATGCCCCCAGAGAAAATTCAGAAGTCTTCTCAGGAAGTGAAGTTTTTGGGAATTTGCTGGAAAGGAGGTATGACATGTATTCCACCTGATATCCTAACCTCTTTAGATCAGATCAAAATGCCTGAATCCAGGAAAGATCTCCAGCAAGCTCTAGGATTATTAGTGTTCTGGAGAAAACACATTCCAGATCTTTCAATAATTGCCAGGCCCCTTTATGACTTGCTGAGCAAACGGGGTGAAATGGGATTGGACTCCTTCTCAGGAGGAAACATTGCAATTGCTGTTTTTTGAAGCAACAGCTCACCAAGCACTGCACCCTGTCCATCCCACAGATCCCTTTCAGGTGGAATGGGGATTTGGCTCCTCAGGGCTGTCAGTACAGCTACGGCAGCAGGGTCCTGAGGGTCCGATGTGTGGGAGGTTAAGATATTGCGATGTTACGGTCAGGCAGAACCCCTCCCCTTTTACTGTTACCTTTTACCGTTAACCCCTGTTATAAATGACCTGGTTCAACTGTTAATCAAGGCCATTTTACCGTCCACCACATTGGTGTGTGCGTGTACTTGGTCCATGTGGCAAAGGTGCTGCCACCAAGCCGTTCTTGACCCGGGACCCCATGCCCCAAGTGTCGGCAACAAGTGGTGCCGAAACCCGGGACAATCCGGGAAGCAGGAACCGCCTGGGCGAGTGAACGGCAGCCGGAGCAGCAGGACTGTCCCCGGCAGAGAGGACGCTCCCAGAGGACCGGCGAGAGGGGAAAGTCTCGCGCTTAGGACCGGCAAAGGAGGAAGTCTGGCGCCGAGGACCGGCGAAGGAGAAAATGGAGTACCTCCCAAAGGTCATTTTTAAAATTCATAGGCAGTGGGGCGTAGACTGCGAGCCAGGAGATTTTATCCTCGTAGTGTCGACGCTTCTGCGGATTGGGGTTATTGGGCAGCTGGTGGATATTTTCCACCTCGAAGTGTGGGATAGTTGTACCGGGGCCCTAGCAGAGGAGGCTTTGTCCTCAGGCTCGGGGCGAAATCTTAAATTATGGGGCAGAGTCATTCAGGCTCTGCGAAAAGTTCAGCAGGAGCAGGAAATGTGGAAAACCACACAGGACTGTTTGCAGGCGGGGCCCTGGCAGGGTGTGGGGGCGGCCGCGCAGACTGCGGGTGATCGTGAGTCTGCCGAGTGTGGGGATTTACAGCCGCGGGCACGCTCTTCGCAGCTCCCAAGCTCAGGCACGCTGGCTGAGGGGAAAAAGCGGTCATTTGGGACGGGCTGCTAGAGGAAGCGCGAGGTGCAGCCGTTAACTTAGAGACATGGGGTGCTGCCATTAACTCAGAGGCGCGGGGCGCTGCCATTGACTCGGAGGCGCGGGGCGCTGCCATTGACTCGGAGGCGCGGGGCGCTGCCATTGACTCAGAGTCCGAGGGAGCCTGGGCGGGGCCTCCGCCTTACGCGCCACGGGGTGGTGGGCGCCAGAAGGGGGGGATGCGGACACGGGCGTGATTGGCAGAGACAGAGAAGGTCTGCAGGACAGCGCAGACACGCGCGGACAAAAAGGAAGGAAAAGACACGGAGGGGGAGCTGACGCCGCTTGAAGCATGGGGTGGAAATCTCATTACAAGGCACTGGCCTCCCCCAGCAGGAGGCGGGGCAAGCCTAGAGGGAGGGAGCGGCCCAATGCTAAGACAAATGGGCGAGGTCAAAGCCTGACAGAGGGTTTTACCAATTCCATCTGGCCAAAAGATCAAGCGCGCATCCTAGCAACCGCCCTGCTGGCTTTAAATCAGTTCCCCAGGGGAGACGAAACAAAAAGTCCTGCCCAGAGGCACTGGGCCACCCGGGCACTAGAGGAAGGCCCACAAGTCATGATTAAAAATTAGTTAGGAGAATGGGAAACGGGTTGGAGGCTGGTACTCACAGGGTGAGGGTACACAGCCGTCAAGAAAAATAGTAAAATTAAATGGTGCCCGCTTAAGTCGATAAAACTGGACCTTCAGGGCAAAAACTAATGAAATTTGTAAAGCTTGTTTCGCAGGACTGAATCCTCAGACGCCCCCATGGCCCGTATACCCCGCTTCCTAAAGGCTGTGACGAATCATCAAGCAGCCCGATGGCAGACCATACCGGGGTCGTGAAAAACTCAGTGACCAAACTAAAGGAGAGGCCGGCGCAGAGAAGGACTGGGGGAAAAAGCTCAACAAAAATGTTATCAGTCATGGTTCACATAAATGTTGTTTTTGAAAGTCTTGTTTTAAGTGGTATCCATCAAGTAGAGTTCCAACTCTGGCCAGGTTCTGGCTCTACTTGAATGGAATGATCGCCAATCAGCCCAGAGTTTTTCTGTGTCAAAAGGTTCAAAGAGAGTTTTGGAGAAACGTGAATCCGGACATGAGGTCTCAACATCACTCTTCTTTTAAGGTCAGCTGTCGCAGACTCTGGGAGGATAGTTCGGTGCTGTGGTAAATGTATGATTTCAAATCGTCAACTGTGTTAACAATTATCAGCCAAAAAACTGAGGAAGTCCTGCAAAGATACCCTAAGTCATGGTTCAGTCAGCCCCCATGACTGATTGCCCTTGGTTCCACCTTATTAGGCCCTATTATTGATCTTGGACCTTATATTTTAAACAAGTTAGTGTTGTTTATTAAAAACCAGTTAGAAATAGTTACCATTTCACCATCCACCACATTGGTGAGTGCGTGTACTTGGTCTGTGTGGCAAAGGTGCTGCCACCGAGCCGTCCTTGACCCGGGACGCCACGCCCCAAGTGGTGGCAACACCGAGGAGGCCTGTTGGTTTCTATTCCTGTGGTTTCAAAGATGCTGAGAAAAGATACACTACCTGGGAAAAAGGATTGTTTGTGGTTAGCTTAGCTCTCATAGAAGTGGAAAAAATTGCACAACAACAACCAGTTGTCTTGAGAGGCCCTTTCAAAGTTATTAAGACAGTCACTACTGGGACCCCCCACCCCACCCCCGCCGACAGGGTGGCCCAAAGGGCCTCAGCTGCAAACTGGTATGCTCAGATTGAACATTACTGTAACATTTTCTCAATAACAGAAGGAGCTGTAAAAAATTTAGTGATCCAAGAAACTGAGAATTTGGGCAGCAGCCATGACAAACCTGCCTCTGTAATTAAAACAGCCCCTCCTTTCTCCACCAAACGATCAGCAAATTCTTGGTTCCCTGATGCCTCTGCTAAACAGGAGGGGAAGGTGTGGAGATACAGGGCAGCAGCCCTCCACATTTCCTCTGGTGAACGAATCATTACCGAGGGAGAAGGCAGTGCTCAGGTTGGGGAGCTGAGAGCTGTTTGGAGTGCTTTCCAACATGAGGTACAGAATACCTCTCCTGTCTGCATCTACACGGACTCCTATGCTGTGTATAAAGGATGTACTGAGTGGCTTCCTTTTTGGCAGCAAAATGATTGGGAAGTTAACAGAATTCCAGTATGGCAAAAGGAAAAGTGGCAAGAAATTTTAAACATCGCAAGCCAAGGGAATTTTGGTAGGGTGGGCAGCCTTTCATCAGACAGATGGAAATCCAGCAGGAGAGTGGAACAATAAAGCTGATGGTTTAGCAAGACTAAGTCCCCTGAAAAGGAACAAATTACAGAGGACTGGGATCAACTATTAGAATGGCTGCATGTAAAAAGACAGCACACAGGTGTGAAAGATTTGTACAAGGAAGCTCTGGCGCAGCGTTGGCCTGTCACCAAGGAAAGGTGTAAAACATGCGTATCAACCTGTGAGCAATCGCAGACTGGAGACTGGAGAGACATCCTTTGGAAGATGACCCTCTGCATTTCAGAAAGGGTAAAGGCTTATGGGACGCGTGGCAGGTAGACTATATTGGACCCTTTAAGAAGTCAGGAGTAAAACACTTTGTGCTAGTAGGAGTAGAAATTGTATCTGGGATGGTCCAGGCCAATGTTTTTAAAAGACCTACAGGAGATAATACTGTAAAAGCATTGCAGGGATGGTTTGGAATTTTCCCAAAACCACAGGAAATACAATCTGATAATGGGTCCCACTTCACTGCTAGAATTGTACAGGATTTGGCAAAAAATGAAGGAATTAAATGGACTTTTCACACCCCTTACTACCTTCAAGCTAACGGGATCGTGGAAAGGATCAATGGTCTTTTGGAATGACTTTTGAAACCAGAGGAGGGAAATTGGGATGTTCGGTTATGGGAAGCTGTGAAAAGTGTGAATGACAGATGGGGGGGTAAATGGGTGTCCCAAAATCACTGTTTTTTGCCCCATAGCTCCAAGCATAATTGCCTCTCTAGGGAGACCAGCTGATTTCAAGATTCCAGCATATTACCCTGGACAACCTGTTCTGGTGGACCTCCCTACTGTAGGGGAACTACCACTAGTGCTAAAAACCCCTCTGAATAAACATGCATGGGTAGCCTCTGATGCTCTAGGGAGAGAGCATCGGATAAATACACACTGGATAATTCCATCATTCTAACTTTTTCTGTCCCTTAGTGGCAGGATTCTGTTGTGTTTACTTTTACAGAAGAACCCTGAGGGACATGAGGATCATCTGAATCATGATAACACTGGTGATACTTTTCTGCATCCTACCACAATTCTGTGGACAGAATCCTGCTGAGTGGTCGTGGTCTGAAGCTACCATCCATCACACTAATGTTCTAGGACCATATCCCAAGGGTCACCACCTGAACCTAGAGCCTATAGTGCTGCATGACTCTGAGATATATCGCCCAAGTGAGTGGGGATGGGATCAGAAGGACTGGACTAGAGCCCTAACTGGAACAATTGGTGAGTCGATTGTGGTAGCGTGCAGAAAAGTGGAAGGATCTCTCTATGAGAAAGCCACCTCCATTGCAGGTGCTGGAAATTTTTTAGAACCAGATGGAAAAAACTATTTGCACATCCCTACAACAGAACTGTGTCCTACGACAAAGTGGGAGTGTACCAAACAAATTCCCCTCACTCTGTGCTGCTGGCAGGAGTATGTTGGTAACTACACTTTAGGCCCCAGAACCAACAATGCAATTACAAAGGATTGTAGAAATTAATCAACTGATTGCTGGCATAATTTTACTTTAGCCAAACCAACTTATGTGACATGCCATTGGCAAAATAACTTGACAAATCCATTAATTTTAAAAGGCCTGGTTTACAAACTTAAGATAAATGCTATAACAAAGCCCACACTGAGTACAGTAGTCACACCCCAGTGGGTAGAAAGGACTGAGAGCACCCTTAGTCAACTTGATACTGAATGCCCTTGGTCCCACGCTTTTGTTCATTTTTCCGGATCCATGGGAAATGTGAGGGATTTAAACCTATCACTGTCATTATGCATGAAAATCAGATATACACTAGGCAGGGATGGGAAAACCAAAAAACCTGGCAGCTTCAAGGGATAGTGGGGAAAAAAATTAGTACAGGATCCGAATGATTAACGGAACTACCCATAGAAACGCAACCTCAATCGGTGTTTTGACAGATCAAACAAATAAGCATGAAAAGGTTTGTACGCACCCAAGCTTACAGGATTGTTGGCACAATTTTACATTGGCACAAACCATGGAAGTGGTTTGTCTTTGGTCCAAAAAGTGTAGGCCTGTAGAACTTTCTTTTACATTTATAGTAAATGCTATAGCCCAACTGGTTACAATTTACACCACCACCACTCCAGCCCAACCACCGCTTATGCTTAGCCCAAGAATTTTTGAAAATGGACCAGATATAATTAGGAAACCAGGAAAACAACAAATACTGTTCAATCCAGCATGGTCTCTTAAACAAGTCAAATTGCTGGTGCAAAGTAATGTCTCAGAAATTCAGCCGGCCTGTTCACCTTTTTTGCAAACTTCCTTTGAGGGTTGGATGACCTGGTTGCAAAAGCGGAACTCTTTTAAAAGACGGACGCTAAGAGACATAACCGGTGTTGTGGGAACAGGATTGGGAATTCTAAAGAGTATTGATTCAGAAGTATTAATGAATAAAATTGGCTACTACAACTAGAGATTTGACCAAGTTACAACAACTACTGCAGTCGTCCTTATTGGTTTTAGGAACACACCAGTGGCTGCTATCAAACATTTTGCCAAATTGGGAAAAGGAAAATGTAAATGACCATAAGTTGATAATTGATGCACTCGGTGCTACACAAAACAACGTTTCTTTGGCTCTCAGCTGTATCCAGGCATAATTGTGGATGCAGTCAGTTGCTGCCTCAATGATAAGAGAAGGTGAAGAAGCACTTTTCCTACTGAAATTTGGAAAATAATTTGGGACAGTGCCACTGACTTTGAAAGAGAATTGCAATCCTGGTGGAACTTAGTGAATTTTACTTACAATCCCATTACAAACACAGCCATGGCTTTTGTGTTAACCATACGTAATGCCTCAGTGCATTTGATATTTCCTATGATTGCATTAGGGCTGAATGATGATGGAGCTGTTCTCTATCCTTATGAGCATTGGGAATGGCCCGTCAAATGGGTGAGAAACGGTAAAATGTTAATTTAGAATCTTGTATTGTCTGAGAACAACAAGGGCTCATCTGTGAAAGCAATGCAGTCATAGCTCAAGACATTTGTTTAGACACAGAGCAAAATATCTCTCATTTTGAAATTCATCCTAATGAGACTTCTGAAACAGTCCTTACATACATAGGCAATAGATGTGCATGCTTAGAACTGCTTGTGATTTTGTATTCGTTGACAATGTTGTAGTAGATACCAAAAATCATTCAAATTTCTGTGCTTGTAACTTTACCAAGATTACAGGATGGGATTTCTCTTATGAAGCTCCAGTTCACCTCTCACTACCCATTGCAATCCAACTACACACTGATTCACAAACTGATGCCTACTCCTATTGGGATGGATCTCACTTTGGTAAGACAACTGCTGCTCCATCGAGACTTAGTTGAAATCCTTGAGAAGATTGAGAAAAACGCACAGAAAGCCCTGGTGACTGTTCATCACAATGTGAGACAGATACCCCGTGTCATGGAAAGGGTGGAGAAAGATGCCGAGCACAGGGGGTGGGATACTCTTTTAGGTGGTCTCCTACTGCCACGGGTGTCCTGAGCAGTCTGTGTCATCCCATTGTTATCCTTTTGCTACCAATTCTGCTTGGTTTTATTTTATCAGCAGTCCCATTCGTTATGAATTGGAGCATGAAACAGCTGACAAGATTGATGTCTATAGTTCATGCACACAACTTGGCTGATGTCCTATGCACTGTGAACATCCCCAAGACTTTGACACAAAGCGATTATGAATGAAGCATATGTGTTTTGGAATAATCCTTAATTTCCATTTATGATTTTGTGGGAATTACTTTCGATTTTTAGTGAATTGTTTTAGAAAATCATTTTTTGAAGTTAATGCTTGTATTAGGATTTGTTAATTGTGTTTGCTTTTGATTATTTGTGATTTGTTTTAACCATTTGAAAATTGTTATAAAAGTAATATTGTTTTAATTATTAAACAATTTGTGAAATTTGATATGATAATCAATATTAATTATGTTTGTTTATTGTTTCCCTTTTTCCCCTCCTTTCCTATCCTTTCTTTTCCTTCTCTCTCTTTTTCCTCTCTTTCTGTTGTCCCTATTTTTCCGGGTTATACTACCAACGTACGGCGAGTTCTGCAGACCCATCAGTGACACTCCAGAGTTCTGCTGATGAAGATCCCTCAAGACAATCGTGAGTCACAGGGTCATGTGAGAGTCTGTCCGAATTTTCCCTCATCTGCCTCACAATCGTCACTGGGGGACCACTGAAGAGAAGACCCCCCCTGTCTTAAATCTCTGGCTCCAAAGGAGAAAGTCATGTGCCAGAGACCTGAGAGCGTTGCCAAGCCACTGTTTGCACAGGTGCTGTTTGCTGTATGCTACACTGAGCCCAATGAGAAGAAGAAGGAAGCACCGTGCCCTTTTTGCAACAACAGCCTTGGGAGCTGTCCCACCTCTCGGCCTGGCTGGACTTCTCCTGAGTTCTGGGTGGGCCCCCCACAGAAGACCCTCACCTGTTTTACAACCACCGTGACAGACAGACTGAGATGTAAGGAGCCTCTCCATCAAGGACTGAGACACGAAACCCCCATGTGAAAAGGCCCCTCTGCTCCTTCCAAGGACTGGCACTGAAACCCCCAGCCCGGGGCAGGTGTGTGGGGAGGCAAGCTGACCAAAGCGAGATGTTTGCCTGCAGGTTGTGACCGCTGGACCAAGAACACAATGGCTCTCATTTGCTGCTGAGAACATGGACTACCTGTTACATCTATTCCTTATTGTATCTGTTTACCCCCCCTCCCCAGCAATTTCCAATAGAGTTATCATAATAAAAACCTCTGAGTTAGCCAGAGACTTTGAGATCTCCCCGACATAACAGGCGGATCCTCGACTGGACTGGACCAAAGGATTTCATCTCTACGTTTGGTAGCTCTATCCCACTCTTTCTCTCTCTCTCTCTCTTCCTCTATCTTTTTCTCTCCCTTAATCCCTCTCTCACATTTTGCAGTGGTCATTCAATAAAGGTGCATTTGTTTCGATTATCATTGCAAACCCCCTTGTACCGTGTCGGTTCTTTTTGCACCCTGAGATCAAATCCACGAAGCATCACGAAACCCGTCCGTGAGGACGGATCGTGACACCCCCTGAGGACTCCTCCTCAAATTCCCCCCCATAGCTCTCCCAGCACCCCCAGACCCCGCCAAATCCCCCTCAAGTTGCCCCCAGACCCTTCCCAAATCCCCCCCCAAAACGTCCTCAAGACCCCTCCCCAAATTCCCCTTACGACCCCTCCAGGACCCCTCACCTGTTCCTGCGCCTCCTCAGCAGCTCCCGGAGCCCCCCGTCCTCTCCCAGCGCCTCCCCCGCTCTCTCCAGCGCCTCCCGCAGGACTCGCCCGAGCCCGGGGCGGCTCCCGGGGGTCCCTGAGGGGGTCCTGGGGGGCGGCAAGGGGGGAAGGGGGCGGCTGGGGGGGGGGTCAGGGGGCGTCGTCTCCATGCTTGACGCTGGGGTCAGGGGTTGGTTTCGTAGAGGGTGCGGTGATTGACAGGAGAGGGGCAGGGGAGGCGGACGTTGACGAGGGGAGACATGCGGTGATTGGTTGGTTCAGCTCCAGAGAGGCAGGAGTGGCTGAGAGGAGACACGCAGTGATTGGTTGGATTGGCGCGTGAGAGGTGGGCATGTCTGAGAGGAAGCGTGTGGTGATTGGTTGGATCGGTGCACGGGGAGGCCAGTGTTCCTGAGGGGAGACTTGCGGTGATTGGTTGGTTTGGGGCGGGGTGCGCTGTGATTCCTTAATTTGGGAGATGAAGCGTGGTGATTGGATGGTTTGGGGCAGGGCACGTCGCTATTGGCTGGGAAAAGTCCAGGATTTTTAAGTGAATATTCCCGTTTTTTTGGGGAAAAACTCTCAGATTTTTAAGGAAAAGCTCCTGTTTTTTGCAGGAGAGACATTCCCAGATTTTTTGACCCCACATGACCCCAAATAACACAAATAACCCCAAAACACTCAAAATAAACCCTAAATAACCCCAAAAAATCCAAAACAATACCTAAAAGTCCCCCAAATAACCCCAAACAAATCCGATTAACTGAAGAAAAACCCCAAAAAACCCCAAATTATACCCAAAAAACCCCAAATGATTTCAAGTACATCTAAAAAGCCCATATACACCTAAATAAACCCAACGAACCTGAAATAATTCCAAATAAGCCCAAATAAACCCAAATAAGCCCAAATAAACCCAAATAATTCTAAATAACACCAAATAAACAGAAATAATCCAAGTAAAACCCAAGATAAACCCCAAATAGTCCATAAATAACCCCAAATAAACCCAACGAAACCCCAAGTAACCCCAGTTCCTCCTGTCCCCACCCCAAAACAGACCCCGACCAATCAGAACGCGCGGCACTGATGACGATCCACTCGCTGGGCAGAAACTCAGAGCACTGGCCCCGCTCAGCGATTTTCAGCCAATCAGCGCCCGGCCCGACACTGACTCATCAGTTGCCAGGCACAGACCAAGGCCTCTTACTGCGGTAAACACTCACAGACCGCGCGGGGTAATTTCCAGCCAATCAGAGCGTGTCTCGCTGTGACTCATCAGTTGCCAGGAGCGCAATTTGGGGAGGGGGGGAAGGTGACCCTGGGGATGAGGTGGGGACCCCAAATTAATCCAAAACGGGGTCGGGACCCCAAAACGGAGCAGGAGGGGCCTGGAGCCCCCAAAACCAAACACGGGGAAGGGAATTGAGGGAACGATCGGAAAGGGGAGGTAGAATGGGGAAAAGAGGGGGGTGGGACCCCAAAATTGAGCTGGGAGGGGGATGGGACCCCCAAATTAAGCTGGGAGGGGGGTGGGACCCCCAAACAGGATGAAGCCAATTTTGTTCCTGGAATATGTAAAGTAGTTTATGGATATGCATGAGGGTCTATGAATATGCAACAGGCCGATGTCATGGGAGACAAGGACCATCGAGCAAAGGTTGTTATGGCCACCAAGACCTCCCCAGTTATTTTCAGGGACACCACTTAATTCATCAGGTTTTAATTCCATCAGCCTGTTGCATATTGATAGACCCTCATGCATACCCATAAACTAATTTACATATTTCAGGAACTATTTTACATGGCCCATCCTTGGGTGTGTCTCCCCATTTCAGAAGCCTCCACTGAAATGGAAAATGCAAACCCCCTCCCTTTGATTAATAATAATAATAAATTTTGAAATTAAGGGGCTCTCAGGCAAAGATATGGGAGTAGAAATAACAGTTCTTTATTTGGAAAAATTAAAAATACAAATGCAGTAGTACAAAAAAAAAAAAAAACAGTGACAATCAGAATCCTCTGGGAATACAGTGAAAAATGTTGACCATCTTGGAATCCAGTAGGAAAAGATTTATCCTCTGGGAAGCCATTGGGAAAAGGTTGATCCCTTGGGAATCCAGTGGGATAAGCTGAAATTTTGGGAATCCGGTGGGAAAAGGGCTGATCCTCTAGGAATCCAGTGCAGAATGAGGCTGATCCTTTAGAATCCAGTGGGTAAAAATGGCTGATCCTTTGGGAATTCATTTCTTAACCCCCAAAGACAGGGCAAAGGCAGGGCCATGGAGTTTTTATAGGGTATCCCAAGGGTGGAGTTGGGGTTTGGGTGAGGGGAGGAGTTCTTAGCAACACAAGAAGGGTGAGATCAAATTCCTGCCTCTTAGCAACAGCAGCACTCCACACAGAAGGTGTCACAGAATCACAGAATTTCTAGGTTGGAAGCGCCCTTCAAGATCATCGAGTCCAACCCATGTTCTAACACCTCAACTAGATCATGGCACCAAGTGCCACGTCCGGTCTTTTTTTTAAACACATCAAGGGATGGTGACTCCACCACCTCCCTGGGTAGATGATTCCAGTATTTGACCACTCTTTCTGTGAAAAACTTCCTCCTTAATTCCAGCCTGTATCTCCCTTGGCGCAGCTTGAGACTGTGTCCTCTTGTTCTGTCTGTTGTTGCCCGGAGAAAGAGACCGACCCCCAGCTCAGAACAGTCACCCTTCAGGAAGTTGAAGAGAGTGATAAGGTCACCTCTGAGTCTCCTTTTCTCCAGGCTGAACAACCCCAGCTCCCTCAGTCGTTCTTCATACGGCTGGTGTTCCAAGCCCCTCACCAGCCTCGCTGCTCTCCTTTGGACACGCTCAAGCATCTCAACGTCCCTCCTAAACTGAGGGGCCCAGAACTGGACACAATACTCAAGGTGTGGCCTCACCAGTGCCAAGTACAGAGAAAGAATGACCTCCCTGATCCTGCTGGCCACACCACTCCTGATAGTGGCCAGGATCCCATTGGCCTTCTTGGCCACCTGGGCACACTGCTGGCTCATGTTCAGCCAACTGTCAACCAGCACGCCCAGGTCCCCAAATCCAAAATTCCCTCTAAAACAACTGAGAAATTACGGAACTTCAGATATATTCAATCAATTTCCTTCATTTAACCCACTTTTGGGTGTTTTTAAAGGATGAAGGTGAAGCAGAGGAAAATTAAGGCTAAACCAAAAGGAGAAGAAGCTGGGTATGCTCCCAACATGGATCACAGGGAATGTGAGTGACCAGGGCTGTGCCCAAAGTGCCTCCTCCAGTGGGGGATGGAGCTGGAGCAGCGCACGAAGCTCTGCCCGCACTCAGGGCACTCGCAGGGCTTCCCTTACCGGTGCCTCTGTTGGTGTTGGGTCAAGTGAGAGCTCCTGGAGAAGCTCTTCCCACACTGGGGACACTCGTAGGGCCTCTCCCCGGTGTGGATGCACCAGTGATTGACAAGGGTGGAGTTGTGCTTGAATCCCTTCCCACAGTCACGGCAGTGGAAGGGCCTCTCCTCTGTGTGACTCTGATAGTGCAGGAGGAGATAGGAGCCAGTCTGAAACCTCTTCCTGCATTTATCACACTCGTAGGGTCTCTCCCCAGTGTGGGTCCTCTGGTGCCTGATCAGGCTGAACTTCCAGCGGAAGCGCATCCTACACTCGGAACACTTCTACGGCCTTTTTCCGGTGTGGATCCTCTGGTGCACAATCAGGTCGCAGTTCCACCTGAAGCTCTTCCCAATCTCCACGCACGTGTGAGGCTTCTCCCCATCATGGAGCTGCTCATGGAGCACCAGCTCCGAGCTCTGGCTCCATCTCCGGCCGCCTTCCCGGCCCAGGCTGGCTCTTTCCCCCTCCCATCCCCGCCATCTGCGTTTGCAGCCCCTCCTCGTGCGGCAGCTCCGGGGCTTTTCCTCCCCGTTGGCTTCCTGTGCCGTGGAGCCGCTCAAAACGGCCTCTGCCACCAGGTTCTGCCGCGGGCATTTGTCCTCCCTGCTCTCCATGCTCAGCTCCTGCTCTGGGGGAGGAAGGACAAGGACAGGATGGGATTTGCCTCCGTGCCACAGGCAAGGGCAAGGAGATCCCCCCAGGGCTGAGCTGCAGCCAGGGGCCCTGCTGGGCTGGGAGATGGAGCAGCACAGAGGGGAAAGGGGCACTCATCGCCAGCTCGGGGCTGTGCACAAATCACAAACAGGACGGGACTGCTAGGAACGTGTCCTGAGCTGTTTTATTTCCCAGCATCAGCCTCATTACTTGGTTATGACAATGGGAAGATGCCAGTAGCTCACATTGCAGGGAGCAGAAAAAAACTTACTTTAAAAGGTTTTTGACCAATCACACAAAGCAAAGGCATATTTACAGTAGTTCTATCCAAGCACTATAAGCACATTCACGGTTAAAACAATGCTTGCTTATTTCAAATACCTGCTTGTAAGCCTTAAAACAAAACGCACAGAGCTCCATTATTAAGCTTGGAACTTCCTAATATCTTGCTAGATATACTTTTCTGCAGGTTAGGGAGTTATTCTAGATAAGTGTTAATGCACAGACCATTGTTCTATTTCTCCTTACTTTCTAATTCTTATATAATTTTTCTACTGACCAATCTTATGGTTACTGCAAAGCTCAAATCAGTTCTACTGTTTCTGAGGCTTGTCTTTTGCAGCTTTCCCAAAACCCTCTGATTTTAAGCATTCCAGAGACACTGACTTCCTCCTCACCTGCCTCAAGTGTCCCAGGGCATCCTCCTCTTCCTCGCAGCCTCCCAGGAGTTGGATATGGGAAATCCTGGTTTGGGGAAAACAAGGGATGAGCACATTGAGTTTGAAGGTCGCTCTGCCTGAGTCCATCTCTACAAGTCAGAGGCCATCTGGCTCCAGAAAAACCTCCCAAACACCAAGACTCAGCCCTGAAAAAGCCTCCCAGGACTTCCCCGGCCCTGGTCCCTCCCCTCTGGTGTTCGGGGGTTCCCCCCTGTCCCAGCTGCTGGGGTCACGCTTGGATTGGGGATCCCCCTTCTCCTCGGTGCCTGCCCTGCCCAGGCTGCTGGCAGTCCCAGCAATGCCAAAAGCTCCCCCTGCTTCGCTCTCCCCATTTCGGGATGCCGGGGCTGTTTGGGCTCCCGGGCTCCCTTCTCCCCTCATTCTCTGCTCTGGGCTGCAGCGGCTCCAAGGAGTCCCCCCTGCCCCTCTCCAGGCTCTTGAGGCTCCTGCCAATGGCGGCGCTCCCCCCTCTCTGGGCTCCCCACTTTGGGCTCCTGGGGCACACAGGGCTCTGCTCCTCCAGGCTGCCTCTGCCGGCAGCCGCCACCGCCACCCCCCGATGTCCCCCCAAGGGGCCTTTTCCGCTCAGCCTTGGACTTCTTCATTCCCCAAATATCCCCCCAAAAACCCAACCCAGGGACCCCCCGGGATATCCGGGCTGAGCTCCCCCTCCCCGCTCACCGGAGCCATGGGGGGGGCGATGATCCCACAGGTGGGGGCTGCGAATTCAGGCAGGGATCGACGGCCTGGCTCCCTCAGCTCAGCCTCCATCCGCCTTTGTCCCTCCTCTTCCTCTTCCTCCCGCTCCTCCCCTTCCATTCCCCCTTCTCCCGCTCCTCCTCTGTCTTATCTCCACCTCCTTCTCCTCTTCCATCCCTCCTCCTCCTGCTCCTCCCCCTGCTCCTCCCCCCTAACCCCACCTCCTCCTCCCCCTTCATCCCTGCCCTTCCCTGCCTCCTCCTCCTCCCCCAGCAGCAGCCACACCCTCGGTGCCCGTTCCCGCAGCCCTCGCAGCCCGCGGCAGCAGCGGCGATGGAGCCGGGACAGGTCGGGATGGGCAGCGCGGGGCTCTCGGCTGCTCCCAGCCGCTGCGGGCGGGGGGAACCCGGCCCGGGCCAAAGGCGAGGCAAACTGGCCAAACTGGGGGCTGCACATCCAAACTGGGCCTTGCTGGGGACCCTGCCTGGCCACTGCCAGCCCTTGGGGCTCCTCTCGGCACATCCGCCAGGGGGGAACGCACACAGGGCTGGGGGATCCCAGCAGTGGCAGCACTGCCAGGGACTGGGCTGCACTGGGACCATACTGGGAGTGACTGGGGCTGTACTGGGCTTGTACTGACATCATACTGGGATCATACTGGGATCATGATGGGTCTGTACTGGGTTTGTATTGACATTATTTTGGGATCATATTGCCATGCCACAGCAGACTGTGATCGCACTGATGGACACTGGGATCATACTGGGATCATACTGGGAGTGACTGGGACTTCACTGGCTTTGTATTGACATCCTATTGGTGTCATACTGGGATTGTACTGAGTTTGTACTGACTCCATCCTGTGATCATACTGGGATCATGCTGAGATCACACTGGGAGTGAGTAGGAGCCTGGGGGGGCAATTGAGACCATGTCAGGGGTAAATGGGATATGCTGGGATGAACTGGGATGGTGCTGAGGATGGCTAGGATCATACTGGCAGTGAGTGCCACTACACTGAGGCTGACTGGGAGTGCTTGTGAGCAAATGGGATCATACTGGAAGGAACTGGAAAGATGCTGGAGGGAACTGGGGTACACTGGGATATACTGGGAGTGACTGGAAGGGAAGTGAGGGTGAAAGAGAGCAACTGGAACCATGTAGAGCAAAACTGGTTTATTCTGGCAGAGACTGGGAGCACACTGGGCTCATCTTTGGATCATACTGGGAGTGACTGGACTAATACTGGGAGTGACTGAGTGTCACAGTGAGCACACCCTGCACATCATCTCCCATACTGGGCCTGACTGGGAGCAACTGGGAGCAAATGGCATCATACTGGGACTCACTGAGTTGATTGAGGAAGCAACTGGAACCATGCTGGCAGCAGCTGGGACCATACTGGGAGAGACTGGAAGTAATTGAGATTATACTTGTGAAAAGTGCATATTTTGTGATAGGGTTTTTGGAAATATTAAAATGAATATTATATGTCTTGTGTTAGAAAGTAATGCTGTATTAATTCTCTTAAGTAGTGGGTTAAATACAGTTTTAGGTTATTAAAAAATGTTAAAATAGAAACTATGCTTGGTAAGACACTTTAAATAAGGAAAGGACTTGCAGTGAGATAGCAGCCACAGGACACCTAAATCTTTCAGAGAAAAAGAATTTATTGCTCTCTTATCAGAAGAAATGAACTTCTTCCCACCTCGAAGGCACTGTTAGGATTCAGAGGAAGAAGGTGGCACTGACCAGAATCCTCTGTTTGAATGGAATTTATGCATCATGTATGAAGTGTATGAATATGCAACAGGCTATTGTTTTTAAGGGTTAATCCTTTGTTAACAGGTGTCCTTTTCAGGGCTCATGCTGCCCAGAAAAAGGTACCCGGACTCCATAACACTTTGTATTTGTTGTCTCATCTTATCCTAATTCAAATTGTCCAAATTTTTATTACTCTAATTGTATTACTATTTTAATAACTATTTTATTACTATTAAACTTTTAAAATTTTAAAAACAAGTGATTGGCGTTTTTCACAATTATGGTAGCAGAGGATGGTTACCAACACCTCGCTGCCGGTGCTTCAGGAGAGTCAGAGTGCGGAAGGTGCCCCCTGCCCTCTTCAGCAGCCTCGCTCTGTTTGCCCTGGGGTGACCGACAGACGCAGGTTATGGTGGACAAAAGGAGACAATAAAACAAATATAGTAGAGGAAATGTATTTGAATATGTGTATAGAGGCTTTGCCCCGGAGGTCCTGGTTGCCCTTGATGGGCTGCAGCTGTGATGTCCTTAATTGGGCTGCAGCTGTAACCAATGGAGATGACCGGGATAAAAGGGGGCGGGAAAGCCAGTCAGGGAGAGCCTTGGAGGAGCCCTGACCAGAAAGAGAACAGTGTGCAGAAGAAAGAGTCCGTGCAGTGAAGATCTGCAGCCATGAGAATACACCCAAGAGGTATGGACTTTAGAAATCTAATAACAACAATATAGGACTCTAGAAATAATAAAAGAACAACACTCCTCCAAGGCTCTCCCTGACTGGCTTTCCAGCCCCCTTTTATCCCGGTCATCTTCATTGGTTACAGCTGCAGCCCGTCAGGGGCAACCGGGACCTCTGGGGCAAAGCCTCTATACAGAAATTCAAATACATATCCTCTACTATAAACAAAGACAATGGAAAAAGGCTCCCTACAACCACAGCAATTGGCCCCCTAAGAGTAGTAATGTGCACGAAGAACTCGGGAAGGAAAAGGGATTGGTAAGTATTTCTCAGGGGGGATGAATGTGAGTGAATGAGAGGCGGGCTGGTTGTGCCAGACCTGCCAAGTGAGTGCTGGAGTCTCCCATGCTGCGTTTCTGACTTTCCACGGTAAGTGGCCAGTAAAGAGACAAAGTGAATGTTAAAAGGAGTGAGAGAATCCCCCGGGGTAACTGGGACTGGGTCTCAGAGAGGGGCTGGACCCCTCGGAAGAAGGGAGCAGAGGAGTTTCCTAGCCCAATCCACTAGGAAATGGGACAAAAGGGGCTCCTAAAAACCTGCTGGGTTGAGGGATAAGAGTGCCCAAGATCAACCAGAATTAAAAACTGCTGGGTTGAAGGATTAATATTCCAAAAGCATTCAGGGTTAAGCAAAATTCTGCCAGATTGAGGATATGCTCAAGAGCATCTGGGATTGGACAACACAGCTGGATTGAGAAATAAAAAAATGCCCAAGTGTTGGGGAAGATGAAACAGGAAAGCCTTATAAATATGATGTCTGGCAAAAGATTTTGAGAATATAGAAAGTATAAGGAAGATTGAAATGAAAGCAAGCTTTGAGATACCTCAGTTAGTGAACAACTGGAAAACAATGGTGTGGCTGGCTGAAGGTAATCCCCTTTTGATGGAACAATTCCCTCTGCTTGCAGACAGATCCAAGGGTCAGAGCAGACCCTACCAGCTTGGCAGAAGGGGTCCAAAGAGTTTTTAGGGTTTAAAATGAAACACAGTATGGTAATGTAATGATTATTATAGGCTGTATGTAAATGCTCTAGGATTTGTATCTTGTACTAGATTGGCTAGTGAGAAATAGAATATTCAACACAGAAGATTTATTGTATTGTAACGGGAATCTTGCTCTCTTACGTTTTACTCTCTCACCCTCTCATCCTCTCTACCCCTCTCTTCTCTCAGGCCTGCTCCGAGCTGTGCCTGGCAGCTCCAAGCAGGGCCCTGCACCCGGGCCCTTTGCA
Organism: Agelaius tricolor; assembly: GCF_023055355.1. Classification (NCBI taxonomy): domain Eukaryota; kingdom Metazoa; phylum Chordata; class Aves; order Passeriformes; family Icteridae; genus Agelaius; species Agelaius tricolor. Next base: position 873,871 of record NW_027269317.1, on the reverse strand, counting down.
ATAAACCGCAAGTTCCAGGGCCTGGCTGCAGAGATCTCTCGACTCCGTCCATCCCGACCGTCCTACCCCCCGACGCTCCTACACCCAAGAGCATCTGGGATTGGCCAACACAGCTGGGTTGAGGAAAATCCAATAGCACCAGGACTGGCCAGAAATACCTAAACTTGTAATAGGTGATGTGAGTGTAAAAGGTACCTTATTGTTGTCTTGTGTGTGTCAGAGAGAGTCACACACAAAATCAGCCTCAGCTTCCCGGGCAGGTGGGAAGGGGGGGCTGTGGAAAGAGGAGTGTGTGACCCACAAATAAGCCATTGTCCCTTGGGTGGGTGGGGGCTGCGACAGAGCATGTGTGTGACTGCAAACGGGCCATTGTCCCCCCGGGCCTGTGAGGGGGCCGTAGCTGAAGAGTGTGAGTGACACAAATCAGCCTCACAGGTGAACGGGCACCGGAGGCAGCAGAGTCAGGGCCCTCCCAGGAGGCCGGGAGATACTGAGACCCAGAGGCCAACGCCAAGGGGAGGGGGCCACAGGGAGCCGCGATTCTCTGTCAACAGGGATCCACTTTGTGTCCTGAGCGTGTGAAAGAATGTGTGGAAGTGAATGAGAAATAGAAGCGAGTGAATGTAGACAAATGAAAGTATGTGTAATGTAGATTGTGTATTTTAAACTTCACTATATCTCCTTGGAGGGAGGTGTATTGCACTGAAAGTAGTGTGAGAAAAAGGTTTTTTATTTTTAAGTGTGTAGTTGAAAGAAAAGTGGTATTTATGTTGTTAGTGAAAGTGAAAAACAGAGGGAGAAGATGAATAGATAAGATCTTGAAAAATGAGACAGAAAACCAGTAAGTTGAATACAGGGGAAAATAAAGAAAAAAAAATAGTCCTTTGGGAGTTATGTTAGCTAACAGAGATACAACTCCTTGCAAAAGGAGAAAGTACAGGGTATGTAGTAGTTGATGGGAAAAACATGCAAACTATGGAAAAAGGGAAATTAACCTTAAACTAGTAAGCTCAAACTTGTGAATTATATACTTTAAAAAGAGCACTAGAATATTTAACACAAAATAAAGGAACCATATATACTGATTGAAGGTATGCCTTTAGAGTAGTACATACCTTTAAAAATTTGGAAAGTAAAAAGATTACTTAATTCAAGAAGAAAAGGATTAGTACATGAGGAACTTAGTTTAGAGGTTTTAGAGGCATTACAATTACCTAAAAGAGATACCTATAGTACATATTAAGGAAATCCAAAAGGGAAATACCCCAGAAATAGGAGGAAATAATTTGGCAGATGACGAAGCCAAGGATGCAGAAGAAAGTGGAGCTGAGTGAGTTATGTTAATATTAACTCCAAACGAGGAAAAACTGGAAATTCCAAAGATTATGGAAGCTGAGAAAAAAGAATTAAACAAGACAGGAAGTGGACAAGATAAATCAAGGAAATTGAAACCTCTTGATGGAAGAAAATTACTTAATAAAATGTGCTTCTAGGAAAATATTAGAAGACATGCATCAGAAAACCCACTGGGGTACTCAAGCTTTGTGTGATCATTTTTTAAGGAACTATGGGTGCACTGGGATTTTTGGAGTAGCAAAGCAAGAAACTGAAAGATGCTTAATTTGCCAAAGGATAAATAAAAAGGTGATGAGAAAAACAACATTAGGAGGTCGTGAGTTAGCTCGTTGACCATTTCAAAGCATCCAAGCAGAAGTTTAGATTTGTTAGGCTCTGGATTTGTTTGTTAAAAAAACCCCATTTAATCTAGAAAAAAGAGAACATGCCATAGGTTAGACAGGAGATTTTAGGAGAATAAAAATCTTTAAAGTATCAGAAACACCTGAGACAAAACAAGGAAAGAAAAAGGGGAAATGGAAGGGAGGGGAACAAGAGGAAAAATCAGAAAGAGAGTGGGATCCTCTGCAGCTCTTGCCCCCTCCGTTCGCGGCCGAGGCGCCTGTCCCGGGTCCCGGCTCGCTGCCGCCTCAGCTCCGCCTGCCCCGGTTTCCATCCCAGGTGCGGGCTCACTGCCCAGGGCAGCTCCACCTGCCCCGGCGCTGGCGGTGAATTTGTGTGCCCTGCTCCCACTGCCCGGCCCGCGGCCGCTCTGCCGGCCATGCTGGGGAAGATGGGGGTTGCTCTGTCCTGCCGCGTGGGCCGAGGTCACCGCGCCGACCGCACCGAGGCCGGGTCCCAGCCATCCCATCCCCGGCTGCCCTGCCCGTGCCAGCTGCGCTGGGCACCGCCGCTGCTGCTGCCGGGGTCTCCCACCTGCCTTTTCTCTGCCGGGAGCTGCCGGATCAGCCGCCATAAGCCATGTGGGGGCTGCCCACGCTCCGGCTCGGTCTCCACGGGAAGATCCCCCTCTGGCGATTCCGGCAGCACACCCTGCCCACACTCCCACCGAGCCTCGGCGGGATATCCTCCCCTGACCCCGTCCTGCTCTGAGTTACATCCCCTTGGTAACCACGGCTCCGGCTGTTCAGGGAAACTCTCTCTCTCTCTACAGGAAGCACCTTATCTAAACACTAGGAGCTCAGTTAAAAGGCAGCCCTCTCCAAATTCTTTCTCAAAACACAGGAGAAAGGCCATAGAAGGTAAAAAAGTGAAAGAGTTAGATGAAGGGATTGCTCTAATTCCCTTAAGAGAGGTTCCCATGGCAGGGATGCGCTGCCCTGCCCCGCGGGAGCCACCAGCGCCCCTGCCGGCCGTGCCCGGAACTGCACCCAAGGGGAAGGCGCCGCAGCCGAAAGGCCGGGACTGGCTCCGGGCTCTGTTTGTTGGCACTGCCGGAGCTGTGGTTCTTTGTTTGCTTTATTATACACACTAGTAAAGAACTGGTATTCCTATTCCCATAGCTTTGCCTGAGAGACCCTTGATTTCACTAGTCTAAAAATTAAGAGGGAGGGGCTTTGCATTCTCCATTCCAAGAGAGCCTTTTTCTGCCTTCCCAAGCAGACACCTGTCTTGTAAAGCAAGACAAGCACCCACAGGCACTGAGGGGGGCTGCAGGAGGGGCAGAAGAAGGCCCTGCAGCACTTGGGCACAAAGGCCCAGCAGGTGAATGCAAGAAGGGAGCAGCAAAAGGCCAAGCTGAAGGCAAAGGCCAGGGCAGAGCTCCTACAGCCCCTGAGGGATCAACCCCAGGGCCCAAGGGGGCCCCAGCACCCAGGGCACGGGCTCGGCCACAAGCACCCGGCAGAGGCATTGCCCTCCTCGGCAGGGGACAGCCCACCCAAACAGCCCCTGGCAAGGAATCAGGGCTCCAGCTGCAGGGCACAAGGACACTGCAAGCACAGACAGCAGCACCCTCAGGACCAGCAAGTCCACCCCTTGATGGACATGGATTGGCAGGGCTGTCACAGCTCCCATCACACCAGGGACCCTCCACACTGGAGCCCTTGAGAACATTCAGGTGGGTATGCATTGAGAAGAGGCATCTACTGATGGACACAGGGGCCTCTCAATTCACTCGGAATCTTCGACTTAAGGGGGAAAAATACTAAAAATGTTTGATTAGTGAGGGGATAAGTGGGAAAGATGTATGGTTTTATTCAACCACTGTTAGCAGATTTGGGGGATGGATTTAAAATGAATGAAGTTTTATTTGCTCCTAATTGTTATCATGACTTACTGGGAAGAGACTTGATCTCTAAACACAGAACGCAAATTAATATTATAAAAGGTGATACAGAGGCCAGTTCTGTTGTACCTCTGTGTCAAATGTCTGGCAAGGCCCATGCTGAAGTGAACCCAGAAGTGTGGGCAGCCCCAGGGAAAAGGGGAAAATTAGATATGGAGCCTCTCCAACGTACTCTGAAGCAACCAGGACAAGTGGTGTCTAAAAGCAACAGCCTGTTCCAGGGGAGGGAAGGAAGGGGAATCAGACAAAGCGCAGGTCACCGCCCCATGCTCAGCTCAACCCAAGGAGCTCTGGGTGCTTGTAAGAGCCTGGCACTGAAATGCCCTGGGCAGGAAGGCTTCAAAATCTTCTGCTGACACCATGGCACCTAACAGGGGGGCAAAAGCAATTCTGACTGCTTCAGCAAGCACTGGATCAGAGATCAAGGTATATTCTCCCACAGGAAGCTGGGCTGGCACAGAGCCTGCCCTGGGACTTTGCTGGTGCCAACACCCAGCCAGGACATCGGCTCCTGCCTAAGGAGTGCAAAGCAGCACCACTGGTGGCCAAGGGGCCCATGCCAAGTGTCCCTGAGGCCAGAAACAGCCGCCAGCACAGCTGAACACGGGGGGGGGGGGGGGGACCCCTCAGCCTGGCCTCAGGGGCTCTGAAGCCCCGGAGATTTGCACTTCCCGCCTGCAGCAGGACCATGGCAGCCGCCCCTGAGCCTGCCCTGAAGGCAACGCAGCAGCAGCCAGGGCTCCACAGCGGGCCAAGCCCCTGGGCCTGCCCACAGATCCTCTGCTCAAACCCTCGCAAATCCTGGCCACCCTCCTCTGGCACCTCCAGCCACTGCGGCCAAGCCTCGCTGCCACTGCTGCAGCTTCAGCGCTGGCTGGGCCTGCACTGCCACAGCTGCTGGGGAGCACCACGGCACAATTCCACTCTGGGGCTCACTCACACCCACACTCTGGGCTGACTGCGACTGCATTGCTGCAAAATGTACCCATTTTGGTTCTTTTAAATCTTCTTTCTCTGCTCAGGCTTGGTTTGTCTTTGCCTTGGGGAAAGGAATTTTAAAGGTTTTATTTAAGGGGTGTTACACCACTCAATGGAGATGAGTTTAACATCTCAGCAGACTGGGAATAGCCCAAGAGACACCCACAGAGATAACGACCAGCAACAAAACATCAACGCCCAGCAGCAAACAGCAACCAACAGCTACCCCAGACACTGCCCCCGGCACAGCTGGAGACACCTGGTCTGGAAAAGGCTGAGAAGGAAATCCACGAGTGTGGACCGAATTCACAGCAGAGGGGAAGAAATCCGGGTCCAACAGGAAACCAAATACTAAAAACCTACACAACATGGAAACAATGAACATTAAAGCAGGGGATTTAGATTGGTTCAGACTACATAAAGTTTAGGAAAAATCTAGTAAAACACACATGCCATGGAATGATTTTCTCTGCACAGCCAGGGAATTTGTGAAAGAAATTATTTCTGTTGCACATCCTGGCCAGAAACAAGCAATGCCTTGACGCTCTTGCACTAAAGAGATTCTTGGAGAGTTTTTATTTTCCCTGCAGTTTCAGTGACAAAATTACAACACGAGAAAAATTTTTCATAATATTCTTACTTTATATTGTCAGGTAGGTTTGGGACAGAAGTGTGAGAATCAGTTTTTGGTCTGGGTTTTTCCATGTTCGCCTTTATGTTGCATTTTGCAAAACTGAAGAGCTTTAACCGTAATAATCTTAGTAATAGTTTTAACTCGTAAATAGTTAATACTGTTTTTGAAAAAAGCAGATTCTGGGGGGGCCCACATGTGACTCACGAGGTGGCTGCCCTGGAAGAGAAGCTTTATTCCAGGCAGCCTGCAGAGGAGCTTTAGAAATGCAAATGAACACTGCTGGGCAAAGCCTGGACAATGGACCTGGGTCTCTTGCCTGGGGCAGGAATTGGGCTGATTCCCTCTGCCCTCACCCCAAGCTCTGCCTGCTTGCCCTGATGGAATTTGCACAGCTCAAGGCAGAGCCCGGGGTGAGGATATCTGACCCTGCAACAGAAACGGGCGAAGCTGCAAAGGGGAAACAGCAAATGGAGAATGTTGGGAAAACTTCACTATAAATAAATGGGGGGGGAATCATCCCTCTGCCCACTCCAACATCAGCTGTCACTCTCTGTGTTATATAGGGTAAAATAGAGAACTGGGGATTTTTTAGCTACCAAAAATTCAGAGAAATCAGTTGGGAAACCAAGTATTTGATGATTTAATTAGAGAAAAGCAGCCAATTGATGCAGCCCTGGCTGGAGCGGGGAAAAGTGGGGAAAAATGGGGAAAAGATGAACGGTGAGCAGAACAAATCCTACAACACCATGGACCAGATCCTGGGAACCCGAACCAATTCATATCAGGAGCCACAGAACCCATTCCTCATTTCAATGGCATCATTAGATTACAAGCTGCCCTGGGAACAACCAACCAGACAGCTCCAGCTCCTGACCTTCCTGCTGAGCAATCCACTGAAATGAGGAACACAACATTTCACCATGGGATGGGATCAGATTACTTTCCAGCAGAAAAAAGAGGAGTTTGTGGAAAATTCAATGACTCAAACTGCTGTTGGCAAATAGATGACAAAGGAAAAGTGGTGGAAAAAAAAACCTAAAGGAAACAAAAAAGCAGCTCACGTATTGGTCCAAACGTGAAAAGGATGGGAATGGGACACGGTTTTGTGGCTGGCAGAGCATGGGTTAAACGAATGCTGTTTCTCCTCAGACGTGCTACAGCAACTCTCACCTTTTTACCATGCTCCACACCTTGAGAGTGCAGCTCATTCAGCGGCTGAGCGAGCGGCCAGGGACTTGTAGACAAGGAAGTAACGGGCGAAACCAACAGCTTCAATTTCCAGAACTTCCAGAAGAGTAAAGACTTAACACAGCCATGAATATCGGCTGTTCTACAAAAGTGGGGGTGTACATTAACGAGGACATGCAGTTGGCGGAAGTCTGAACCTTCCAAGTACCTCAGCCAGTGGGCAAAGGGAGAGGGAGATGAGGCCGGGAAAATGAGGATAAAAAGGAGGCTGCGAACTACAACAATGGCAGAGAGCGCACGGCAAATGCCCCACGGCCTCTCCCTCTGCTCAGCAATAAAGTCACTTGTACAGGACTCCTCTGTCTCCTCTGGGCACAGAAACCTCCGGCCACGTCAATTTCCCCGCACAGCCCCGGGCACGGGGCAGCCGCCTCTGTCCCAGCCACAGCAACCGGGCCGAGCCAGCGCTGCTCCGGCAGCGGCTCCTGCCGAGGCAGCGGCCGCAAGGAGACCGCGGGCAGCCGCTCCCGCAGCGCCCTCACGCCAGCGGCAACACGCGCCGGACACGGCACAACGAACCCGCCTGAGCCCCCTGCCGCCCCCGAGGCCCGCAGCCAGCCCCGAGCCCCCGCACAACCCAGCGCGCCTCCCACCTGCGCTGCGGCCGCCTCCCAGATCCGCCGCCGCCTCACCGCGCTCCGGCCGCTGCCGCCGCTCCCGGGCCCGCACACACGCTCCGCCAATGGCGACGCTGCCGAGCCACGGCCGCCCTCAGGCCGCCACCGGGGCCCTGCTCCGCCCCGATCCCACCAATCAGCGCGCCAGAACCACGACTGACGGCACCGTCGGCCAATCGCAGCCAGGGGCGGGCTCTGCACATGGCACAGCCTCGCCCCGCGCTCTCAGGACCCCCCGGGCTGCGTGAGGGCAGAGCCGGAGATGAGGAACAGCCCTGGAACGGGCCCGGGCCCGAGGGGATTGAGCTGAAAACACAAACAAACTTCTCCGCACCTCCCGCCACGGCTTTCCCGGCACTGCGGCTTCGGTGGCTCCGGTGGCTCCGGCTCAGCGGGAAGCCGTCAGTTTTTCTACCCCTAATTAGGAGCATCAGTGCATCTCTTTGATTTACCGCAATAAAGGAAAACCGCCCAAAACTCTGTGGATGAGTGGGGGAAGGGAGAGATTTCTGACAGAAAACTCCAAGTGAAAACCCTTAAATCCACCTTTCCCCCATGCCTCCATCGTGAAAAACGCCCATCAGTTAAAAAAAAAAAATTAAAGTTTAACAGTAATAAAATGGTCATAAAAATAGCAATATAATTAGAGTAATAAAAATTTGAACAATTGAGATTAGGACAGTACGAGACAATAAGAAGAAAGTTACGGAGGACCGGGTACCTTACCTTTGGGCAAAATAAGCCCAAAAAAGGACACCCGTTAAGAGAGGATTAACCCTTAATAGCAATAGCCTGTTGCATATTCATACACCTCATCCATGATACATAAATTCCATTCAAAGAAAGGATTCTGTCTGGTCAGTGTCAACTTCTTCCTCCTCATCCTAAACAGCGTCTTCATGGCTGAGCAAGGCGGGAAGAAGTTGGTTTCTTCTCATAAGAGAGCAATAAATTCTCTTTCTCTGAAAGATTTAGTTGTCCTGTGGCTTTTATCTGGTGCAAGTACCTCATTCCTTTCTTTAAAAAATATCCCACATACATAGTTCCTATTTTAACTACAAAACTACATTTACCGTACTTGCACCAGTGTTGATACAGCACTACTAAGCAATACAACAAAATACATATAGTATTTTATATCTGCATAGAGACATATAATATGCACTTTTCACACTACCAGAGTAAAGGGATTCCTCTAATCTGTCTAACCACGATTACAATAAATAAAAAGGTTGTCCCTTACAGCAAAAAATCTGATATGCCCACAAACACCACAAATGGGGACAGGATGGGGAATTTCTGGATTTCTTTTAATTTGCTTTAATGCACATAAATCACCACACTAGTTTTTTTCCACATAAAATGCTGCACTTGTTGCAAACAAAATCTTAAAATCTCACAAACAGAACTATACAGTCCCAAGAATCAAATTACCATAATGCAGGGGAAAAAAACACACAACTCCCCTGTACTTCAAGTCTTGGGAATCAACTTATAACAAGCTGTCTCTATTACAGCTCTGACAGCCCACAAACACCGGTTCAAGTTAAAACCCTTCTAGAAGGGTGGCTTAACCCTTTTGACTCAGGCTCAAGCTTAGTACACAGCTTAACAACTCAGATGACACACAACAAAAATTACCAGTTTGTTACAATTATAACTTTTACACAATAGTCAGCAAAATCTCACACTACACCAGATGAATCCAAAGTTGCAACTTTGCAAACTCCACAAGGAGAGGGACCACAAAGGCAATGTCTTACGACCCTTGTTCGACCCTTGCCTCCCAGGTCCCACAGGCAAAGGATTGGTTAACACCTGAACACAAAGCCTTAGGAAAGACTGGTTATACTCCAGCACCAGGTGTCACAGCGAATGCTGTTCCCCGCAACTACAAAGTTCACACACACAAACTCACCGTGAAAGGGGTATTTCTTTCCACACACACAAACTCAGTTATAACAACCTTAGACCAGGATTTGCCCTTACAACTGCTAGCCCCAGTTGGTAGCAAACTGAGCTCTCTATAGTGAAACAAATGGCAGCATCAAAAGCCCGAGCTCGGTACAACAGTTCAACAACTCTTTCTGCTGGCAACCAGATTTCAACTGCAACTTCAGCTTGCAAGCACACTCTAGAGGCACAAATTGCACGTGGGACATCTCCCAGGACTTACCAAAGGGCCTTTCCTGACCACGCCTTACCGGTCACTGTTTAAAACTGTTTTAATTTTTAAACATACCGTTTTGTCTGGAGTTTTAGTAGTCAGGGCTTCTTGTCTGCTGCTGGATGAACAGTCCGGGCAGCAGAGCCCACTCTTCCAGGAATATCCCGGGGGTGCCCCAAGGGGGTCCATGACCTGAGCTGGTCTCACAGCCCAGCAGAGTCTCCTCCTGGCTGGCTCGCCAATTCAATCATTAAAACTGAAGATCATGGACAAAAACTCTTAACTAGTTAAAGTTAGAATGTTGTATGTTTATAATGTGGGTGGGCAGCATGGGGGAGTCATTCTCGAAATGCGTGATAGCACTGCATAAGGATTTTTGCCTTCTGTTTATTTCCCAAAATAATACATATGCATAACCCCAGCACCTCCCAACCCCGCTTTGTATTAAAATGAGGTTATTAGTCCTTCATGTGTGCGCAGTTCTTCTCTTGAATTGGGTCAGTGGTCTCAAATTGGGTCAGTGGTCCCAGGGATGAAGTCAGGAAGGTCTTCATCAGGTCTCTGTGACCCTCTGGCACGATCCAAGGCCCCCTGCTTTGTGATGGATTAACACAGAGTCCAGGTGCTGGGCATTGTTCTACTGGTTTCAATGTGTTCCTATAATGGTTCACTTGCTCCACTTCTTTCTACAAATGAGCTCATAATATAACAATTAGCTTTAGCTTAGGCATCTAATAATCATTACCCTATTTTTGGTGTATCTGACTTCAATGTGAATTGGTTCTAATCCTCAGCTAAAATCTTAAATTTTTAAAATCATGATTCACGTATGAACGCTTTCCAGTTCTTGTTCACCCCTACGATGCAACATGAACCATCAGTGAGAAGAACATAGCGTGTTTCTTCTGCTGGCAGTTGCTTGTAGGGTGGAGCTTCTCCAGCCCATGTCACTTGTTCTTGTTCTCCTTTGTCAGCGAGACCAAAGTTTTCACCATCTGGCCAGTTTGTAATTATTGACAAAATTCTAGGGTGATTCGGGTTTCCAATACTGCTGATTCTGCCAAGCCCATTCCCTTGGCTGTGATTTCGCTGGATAGTAGGCAGGGACAGTGGGAATCTCGTTCATTCTCGGGTAGCTGATTGATAATTGCTGCCCCAAGATGCGTAGGATGTCTCTGCTTTGGCCTGCACAACTGAAGAACGAGTCTGGACTCCAGTTTTCGGTCTTGAGGTTGTTTATTAACTCTTATCTATAAAATTTTCTTTCTGACCAGCTGAGATCTGCTCAGCAGGGCAGCCACAGGCACTCTGACCGCCCCCAAAGTGGTGTTGTCTTTTTATACTACAAACTATGTATAACATATTTACACCTAATTCCCAATACCTATCACCTTTGTTAGACAGTGCATTTCTACTCTAAACCAATCCCAAAGTGCCAACATCACTGCAGAACATGGAGAACAAGAAGAAGAAGAAGAAAGGCTAGACACGCCCAAGTTCCTCCATCTTGTCCCCATAACCCCCATTCCAAAAATCCTAAAATCTACATTTTCACCCTGTGATAATTTTATTATTATACTATTCAAACCTCTGTGACTTTCAGGTCCTCATACAAAGCTGGTAACTTGCTCCAGGGGTCAAAATCAAATCCCCAGGTGTTCTGGGCTGCGTGCCAGGGTCTCCGAGCCCCCCAGCAGCGTCCTCGGCAACTCTGGACACCTGGAGGGATGTTCTGAGTTCCGACATCTCCCCCTTCTGTTTGCACCAAAAACACCTCTTTGGCAACTCGATTCATGACCCGTCGCACACACAAAAGGACGCATGGCACGATGAGCATGAGAACCAAAAGTCCTACTAAAATATAAAACTCTATTTCTAAAAGCTCTTTCCACAATGGAGAAAGATTGAAAAATCCAACCACATCATCAATCCAAGATCCAGTGATCTCCCCAAGATTTTTTATACTTTCCTCTATCTTTTTGATGTTCTCATGAATTGACTTTGAATGATCTGACAGGTTCATGCAGCACATTCCCTCAAATTCCTCACATCCATGTCCATGTGCCAGCAGCAGAGAATCAATCGCTGCTCTGTTTTGAAGAGTTGCTCGTCTCACACTGTCAATGTCTATTAACAGGTCACTCAGTGCAAGAGAAACAGCTCGAGCATGTTTGCTCAGCCAGCAGCCCATGTGGTCCAGTTGAGTCAAGGCCACCCCCGACGCTGTCTGAGGTGAGAAAATTGCAATGGCAATTCTCTGAGCCTTGTCCCAAGTGTTTACCTCATCATCACAATTTGGACTATACTGTTCCAATGATCTTTTCCCTTTACGCTTTTGTTCTTTCAATGATTTCGAATCAGGTGACAACAATGACATTCTTCCAATGCTGCATGGACCACCTTTGACATTTGCAGGGATGCCAGGCCAAATTCTGTCCCCACAAATGAAAAAGATCCCCTATGGCAATTGTGCTGGAACCTGGAGCGATGCTTTGGTTGTTGTCTTGGTGTATTTGCACCAAGCTGATGCATTTTTGTAAAAGGCATGATTCGGAGTGTGAGAGTCTCTGCAAAATATCCTTCATTTTTGCCTCACGATTGTCGTGAAGAAAAGACCACCGAAAAGTTAAAAACTGTTGAGCCAGTGAAGGGGGGGAGCCATGTGCCTCTTAGCTCACTGTTTCCAGAGGTGTTGTTTGCTACACGCCATGCTGAACTTGAAGGGGCACCCTGCCCTTTCTCTGAACAATGGACCTGGACTTTCTCCCCACCTCCTAGCCTGGCTGGTTTGAGCTTTGGGGTGGTCCCTCTTCCAAGAGAAGACCCCTCTCGTCAGCCCTCAACCATCGTGACACACAAGCAGACATGTAGGCCTCTTCATCACCCTCTTCCAAGAAACCCCTCTTCCAAGAAAACCCCCCTCGCACCTTCTTCCAGAGACTGGGACTGAACCCCTCCCCAGCTCGGGGGAGGTGTGCGGTGGGGGGCGGGAAAGCTGCCCAGAGTAAGCGCAGGTGCGAGCACTGGGCCATGAAAACAATGGTTCTCGCCTGTTGCCTGGCTTGGGTTTGTGCACCCCTATTCTTTCCCCCCCTGAAGACCTTTGTTTCGGCTGAGAAACCATTCCCCTTCTCCCAATGAAAGATAGTATAACTGGGGTCCTGGTCAGCCATGCCTTTCGAGATCTCCCCAGACGTGGCCTGGTGAGCTTTCGACGGCTGAACCTCGAAGGATAAAAGCAGCATCCTGTTTCGGTAGCTATACCCATCTCCCCTGTTCTCCTCCCTCTTTTCCTTATCTTCTCCTTCTTTCCCCGGTTCCCCCTCACCAACGCATTTCTGTTGTGGTTATTTCAATTAAACTGCATTTGTTGATTTTGTTACTGCAAATCCTCTGTGTCTTTGTCGGGTATTTTGCACCTTAAAATCACCGTGTTACCCATTCACTAGGATGGATTGCGACAGTGGGGGGGTCTCTGGTGGTCCCGGTGCACGATGGGGGGGGGTCAATGCTCGAGGGGGGGTCCCGGTGCTCGGTGACAGCACTGATTGATGGGTGGGGGGGGGGTCTCTGGTGGTCTCAGTGAACAAGGAGGGGGGAGGGGAAACTCGAGGGTCCTGATGCCTGAGGGGGGGTCCTGAGGGGGAGGGCTCCCAGTGCACGAGGACGGTGAATTTTGGGGTTCCCGGTGCTCAGGGGGGTCCCAATGGGTGCCCAAGGGCGGCGTGTGACACAGAGAGAGACCCCAGTGACACCAGGGACCTGCGTATGGGGGCTGGGCCAGTCCTGGTGACACTCGGGGGGCTCTTGGTGGCACAAAGACCCCCCCAGGTTCTCCTGCATGAGGTCCTGGTGACACGAGGAGCTGGTGGCACTTGAGGAACTGGTGGCAGTTTAGGGGCTCTTGGTGACACAAGGCACTGGTGGCACTCGAGGGGCTCTTGGTGACACGCAGCGCTGTGGCACTCAAGGAGCTGGTGGCACTCGACTGTCCATAAGTCTCTCCAGTGACATCACTGCACCAATGACATCACAGTGGTGACATCACTGTCCCTGTAGCAGCCTTGGGATGTCCTTGATGGCTTTTCTGCACCGCTTGGCCACTGCACGGCTGACAGGGCCACCCAGGCCACCGGGGCCACCTGGGCCAGCATAGGGACTCAAGAGGAGGTTGTGGATATCCCACAGTGTCGGCAGCAGGTGATGCGAGGCCAGGCGGGTGCTGGCCTCCCACAGCCGCTCAAACTCAGCCACATCGGCCACCAAGGCCTCAAGGACATTGGGGAACATCTCTGTCCACTTCAGGGTGTCCTCAATCTCCTCGAGCTGGCACTGCATGTCCCAGGTGAACTCCATGGCTTTGTCACACGCGTCCATCAAACGCTTCAGTGGCCCCAGGGCCACCACTGCCCAATGTCCCCTCCAGGTGGCTGCCCTCACCCGGCTGGTGGCCACCACAGCCTCATCCATGGCCTCGCTGGTGGGTTCCTCTTCCTCACTGGTGGCCATTGCCACCTGAGCATCATGCGTGGCCCCTGCCGAGGCCTCCTCAACCCTGTCCAGGGTCACCGGCAGCCACCAGGGTGTGGCCACCAGGTTGTCCCCAGGTCTCTCCCTGAAGGTGGCCTTTAACCACATGTGCTTGGCCCAGGAGGGGGTCGCGTCCCAGCAGGTCTTGCACAGCTCATCAGCCTCCTCGTGCAGCTGGTCCCATCTCTCCCTGAGCGCGGCCACCAACTCCCGCCAGGCCTTGGCCGTGGCTCTCACATCGGCCCAGGTGGTCCCAGGGGTGGCCCCGAGGGCGGCCAGGGCCTGGGCCAGCGCCTGGCCCAGGGAGGGGACACCGCGGTGGCCCAGGGAGGTGACATCGCCGTGGTCCAGGGTCTCACGGAGGCTCTGGGTGAATCTCCTCAGGGCGGCGTGCAGGAACTTTGGGGACACGCGCCGCCGCACATCCCTGTGTGACCCGGTCACTGCAGCCGCCACCTTGCCCAGGGTGGCCACCACGGCTACCAGCGCCTTCAGCAGCTGGGGAGGGGACAGGGGAGGTGTCAGGGATCTCGAGGCACTTGTGGCTGCCTGCAGTGGCCCCTGTGCCCTCCCGGGGTCCGCTATGCTCCTTTGTCACCCCCTCGTCCCCTCTTCCCCCCCCCCGACACACCCTGTGTGCCCCCATCCCCCACCGCCCCCTCCCCCCACCGTGTCCTTCTTTCCCCTCCTCCCTTCCCCCCGCCCCCCGTCGCACCTTTTGGTTCTCCATGCTCACTGGGGAGCCGGCGGGGACGCTCCGGTGGCGAAGGAGCCCCGGACAGGCGCCGGTCCCGGCCCAGAAGCAGCCCAGGGAAAGGCGCTGGCGGAAATGCCCGAGCGGGATCGGGAGGCGCCGAAAAGGTGCCAAGTGGAGCGCCAGGCGGGGCGGGGCCAGGTCGAGTGACGTCACCGCCCCTCCCCCCACCTGTACTTCCCTAATCAATGGGAAGCACCAGATTTAATTTCGGAGCTTTTTAGGCTGAATCCCAGTGGATTTAGGCTCCCTCCCGCCATTTCCAGGCAGATTAATTCCGCCGTTCCCGGCTGGATTTATGAGGGAACGCGGAGCGCTCTGAGGAGCGGGCGGAACTGCCCTCAACCAAGATGGCGGCGCTGCTTCTCTCGCGAGACCTCTGGCGAGAAGCGGGGTGGGGGCGGTTGGGAGGGGGTTTGGGGGGACCCTGAGGGAATATGGGTGGTCCTGAGGGTATCTGGGGGGTCCTGAGGGAGAATTTGAGGTCGTGAAGGCGAACTGAGGGTCCTGATGGGTTCTGGGGGCTCCTGAGGGAGAATGGGGGATCCTAAGGAGATCTAGGGGGTTCTGAGGGGATGTGGAGAATCCTGAGGGGGTTTGGGGATCCTGAGGGAACGTCAGAGGGTTAGGGGATCCTGAGGGGATTTGGGGGCGCTCAGGGATTGTGAGGGGATTTGGGGTTCGTGAGGGAGAACTGGGGGTTCTGAGAGAGAATTGGGGGTATCTGAGTGGATCTGAGGGCGTCTTGAGGGGATTTGTGGGTGATTTTGGGGGATTCTGAGGGAGTTTCGGGGGTTGTGAGAGGATTTGGGAGTCATGAGGGGATGTGAGAGAATATGAGGGCGCTGAGGGGATGTGAGGGGGTTTGGGGGGATCTGAGGGAGAATTGGGGGGTCCGGAAGGGGTTTGAGGTGGATTTTGTGGGGTTCGGAGGGTGAATTGAGGGTCCTGAGGGGATCTGGGAGGGGTCTTGAGGGGCTTTGGGTGGATTTTGGGTGGTTGTGAGGGAGAATTGGGGCTCCTGAGGGGGTTTGGGGATCCTGACGGGATTGGGGGGTGGGGGGGGGGGGGGGAGCTTGAGAGGGATTTGGGGGGGTCCTGAGGGAGAATTGGGGTCGTGAGCGGATTTGGGGGGGAATTTGAGGGAGTCCTGGGGGAATTTGGGGGGATTATGGAAGGTTCTTGACTGGATTTGGGGGTTTGTTACTGAATTTTTGGGGGTGTGGGCTGATTTTGGGGGTCCCCGACCAGGTTTGGGGTGATTTTGGGGGGATTTGGGATCATTTTGGGGTCCCTGTCTGGATTTTGGGGTAACTTCTGGGTCCCTGACTGGATTCTGTGGGGATTTGCGGTAATTTCAGGGTATTTTTGGGTAGTTTCTGACCAGAGTTTTTGGGAGATTCAGGGTAATTTCATGGTCCCTGACGATTTCGGGGGTCCCTGAGTGGATTTTGGGGTATTTTGGTGTAATTTTGGGGTCCCTGACCAGATTATATGTGTCACTGATGGGATTTGGGGGTGGAATTTTGGAGTATTTGGGATAATTTCGGGGTCCCTGATGGGATTTGGGGGTGATTTAGTGCAATTTCAGGGCCCCTGATGGGATTTCAGGGGTTCTTTATCATATTTTGGGGGGTTTGGGTGCAATTTCAGGGTCCCTAGTAGGATTTCAGGGAGTCTGTGACTGGATTTTGGGATAATTTCAGGGTCCCTGTTTGGATTTTGGTGTGATTTGGGATAATTTCGGGGTCCCTGATTGGATTTTGGTGTGATTTGGGGTAATTTCGGAGGGGTCTCTGATGGTATTTTGGGGTCCCTGATGGGATTTCAGGGTATTTTGGTGCAATTTTGGGGGTGATCTGGGGTAATTTCAGGATCTGTCATGGTATTTGGATGTAATTTTAGGGTATTTTGGTGTATCTTGGTTTGAACAGACAGGTGTGTGCTGAGGAAGGCAGGAGACCCCCGAAATGGAAAATATGAACCCCCTCCCTCTGAATTGTTTTAAATTTGAAATTAAAAGGCTCTCAGGCAAAGATATGGGAGCAGGAATAAGAGTCCTTTATTTGGGAAATAAAATAAAGTAATTAAAATTAAAATAAACATAGAAATAAAATAAGAATAAAAATAGCAATAAGAATAAAAATAAAATCATAAATAAAAATAAAATAATAAAAATTAAAAATAGAAATAATAATAAGATAAAAATAAAATTAAGAATAAAAGTAAATAAAATATAGAATATTGAAAATAAAATAACAAAGATTAAAAAGAGAGAAATAAAAATAAGATTTAAATAAAATCCAAAATTAAAATAATACATAATCTAAAGATAAAAATATAAATAAGATAAAAGTAAAATTAAAAATAAAAATAAAATAATAAAAATTAAAAAGAATAGAAATAATATAAAAACAAAATAATAATAATATATAAAGAAGAATAAAAATAATAAAAATAAAGTCAATAATCAAAATAACAATAATGAAAAAAAGACAAAAATAAAAATAAAGTAAAAATAAAGTAAGAAGAAAGCTGTTTTTCTGGGAGTGCAGTGGCAAAGGCTGCTGTGGTGTTCCAACCTCAGAGTCTATGCAGGTAGGAATGTTTGGCTCCTCCCCCTGGGCGGAGCATCTCCCAATGGGATGATGTCATCCCATCACCCATGCAGTGCTGCTCAATGGCCCATTAACAGCAGAGAATTAATATTAATAGCCCACAAACAGCAGGTAATCAATAATTAATAACCCATTAGCAGCAGATAATTATTAATTAATGGCCCTGTCCTAGGTTCCAATATCAAATGTATTCTATCCCCATCCCCAAGAGCTGTTGACACCAGGAGGGGCATTGGTTTATGGTTTTTCCTGATCGCCTGTTAATGAACCTGCTGTCATTATAGTGCAAGAGTTCTATTGTCATTACATTGCAAGGGTTCCATATTGCTGGAGTTTCATTCCTCCTTGATGTTTCTTGTAGGCATCTCCTCTAGGCACTGACTCTTCCTTGTCCTCACAGCAGCCAACTGACTCCAGTTCCCCTCAACCAACCAATCCACTCTTCTATAACACTCTTCTTATTGGCTACAGCTGCAGCCTGTAAACATCAGGCCTGCTCCTAATCTCTAGTAATTGGCTCAGCTGCAACTCTTTTGGGGTAAGATTACTTTCTCTATTACCTTTATTTACTTATATTCTATCCCCCTACATGAACCCATCAATTCCATGCACTGAGCAGCAGCTCTCGTTTAAAACCTCACAGATTGCTCCCAGCTTCCCCAACCTTCCAATCTGACACCGAAAAAGACATTACTGTGAAATCTTTCCAGGTCACACACAAATTGTAGTTTCCTGTTTGACAGCTGAGAACAACTTATCCTGCACTGTTACTAGGTAAACACAATATTGATTTTCAGAGCAAATCAGAGCAGATGAGCAAGTGAAGCAGGGAGGAAAGGTAAAGAATAATTATCAAAACAGCGGCAATGTTTTCCAAAATAAAACTAAAATCATCCAGCTCTTCTACTCACTAATCTTTCAGAGACAGCCAGAGACAGCTGCAAAGGAAGCTCACTGTCTTAGTGAGGCTTAATTAATTGAAATCATGACTCAGAGATAACTCCCTTTATGAGCCATTTTTGTTTAATGGACAATCAAGGAGCAATCATGGCTCAGAACCATATCAGCCCATTGGGAGATGCTCTGCCCAGGGGGGAGGAGCTCAGCATCCCCACCTGGATATAATCTGGGCTTTGAGACAGAACAGGCAGCCCTTACCCACTGGTTTCCAGAGGACAAGAACTACCAGATCCTTTCTATGGGATCACCACTTCAACAAGACCATTTCATCTGGACTGCTACCACCACCCTAACTAGCAGGGTGTCAGGATGTGTTCTGACTCTGTCAGTGGTTTTATTTTGTGTTGTTGCGTGTATTTTGGGTTTTTCCCTTTTCCTAATAGATTGTGTTTCTGACTTGGAGTCTCTCACTGGTTTTGCTTTCAAATCAGAATATAATTTTGGTGCCCAATGTAGAACAGCAAGGTCTTTGCTCAAGGACCTGGTTACACTGGGTGGGTAAAGCAGAAGGAAGGGGAAACCCGTTGTGTACCACAAGGAGACCTAATTTTAGCTGAGATCTGTGTGTGAAGTTTCATTCTGTATTTTAAACATATATATGTGTAAGAGGGTATTGGTAGTATTGGTTTGGGTACAGATGGCAATAGAATAAGGGGTGGATTATGTCCTAGGTTACAACATAAAGATGTATTCTATTCTCATCCTCAAGAGCTGTTTAAACCAGGAGGGGCACTGTTTTTTCCTTATCTCCTGTTAATGGGCCCATCAATGCCTTGCCACATGACTCAGAGATGACTCCCTCCAGGAGCCACTTCTGTTTAATGGGCAATCAAGGAGCAATCATGACTCAGAACCATATCAGCTCATTGTGAGATGCCCCACCCAGGGAGAGGAGCTAAGTACCCCCACCTGAATATAATCTGGGCTTTGGCACAGAACAGGCAACCCTTACCCACTGGTTTCCAGAGAAAAAGTGCTACCAGATCTTTTCTAAAGGACCATCACTTCAACGAAACCATTTCATCTGGACTGCTACCACTGCCCTAGCTAGCAGGATGTCAGGTTGTGTTCTGACTCTGTCAGTGGTTTTATATTGTACTATTGCATGTATTTTGGGTTTTTTCCCCCTTTTCCTAATAAATTGTATTTCTGACATGGAGTCTCTCACTGGTTTTGCTTTCAAACCAGAACATAATTTTGGCGCCCAATGTGAGGCACAAAGGTTTTTGCTCAAGGACCTGGTTACACTTGGTGGGTAATGCAGAAGGATGGGGAAACCCCTTGTGTACGACAATGAGACCTAATTTTAAGTGAGAACTGTGTAGTAAAGCCTCTGTTTTGGCCTTATCATCAAGCAGTGCAAGATAGCTCGGGAGCTCAGTCCCCAGAGAGACTGCGTGCCCAAAAGCTAAGCTAGCTCAGGCTGATGCCACGGGCCAACCCCCATAGCAAGCTCAGTAGTGATCAGCTCTATAGTGATTGCAAGCTCTTAGGATTTCAGCTCTTGCTTGCCAGGTAGGGGTGCCCCCGGGCTGAGGCTGCAGCAGACGGCGGAGAGAGGAGAAGGAGAGGCGCTGGCGGTTCCACAGAGATGGCTTTATTGGGGGAGTCTGTGAAGGGTCCCAGTGACAGCTCTTCTCCTGTTGAATGGGCTAAAGTACGCCCCTTTTATAGGGTTGAGGGGAATCCAGATTTGACCAATACTAAGGGTTAAGTGACATAGCCTATAGGGTTACAGAGATAAGCTGTGGGGCGGGGGTCAGGGAGACAGGGACTTCTGTTGCTGTCTCAGCATTCCTATTGTTCAGATTCTCCATGGAGCTTTTCCTAAGTCCATGGGGTTTACTACACCAGTCCAAAGTTGATCCCAGTCCTGATTTGATCCCAGTCCAGTTTATCTCAGTCCATAGTTGATCTTAGTCCATAGTTGATCTTAGTCCATATTTGATCCCAGTCCATTTTTTGTCCCAATTCGTATGTGATCCCAGTCCCTATTTGACCCTGGTCTATATAATCTCAGTCCAGTTTATCTCAGTCAGGATGATCCCAGTACATATTTGATCCCGGCCCCTATTTAATCCCAGTCCATATTTCATCCCAATCCACATTTTATCCCAGTCCATATTTGATCCGAGTCTAAATAATCTCAGTCCCGTTTATCCCAATCTGTACAATCCCAGTCAATATTTGATCCCAGTCCATGTTTGATCTGAGTTCCTATCTGATCCCAGTCCATATTTGATCCCAGTGAATATTTGATCCCAGTCCCTGTTTGATCCCACTCTGTAGGATCCCAGTCCCTGTTTGATCCTAGTCCGTATTTGATCCCAACCCCTATTTGATCCCAGTCCATATTTGATCCCAGTCCGTATTGCCCTGCACACATTCCAAAAGTCTGGAATTCCAGCTCCCAGCCAGGAAAAGATGTTCCCACCCTTGAAGGCAAATGGAGCAAAATCCTACAGAGACATT
This sequence comes from Agelaius tricolor, assembly GCF_023055355.1. Lineage (NCBI taxonomy): Eukaryota > Metazoa > Chordata > Aves > Passeriformes > Icteridae > Agelaius > Agelaius tricolor. Next base: position 853,250 of record NW_027269317.1, on the reverse strand, counting down.
TCCTTGCCAGCCTTCAGGACTTCAGCTCCTGGGACTGCGAATTAAAATAATAATTGGGAAATAAAATAATAAATAATCAGGGGAGGGACTGTGGGGACAGAGGGGTCAATTAAATCAATGCAGGGTCAGGTAAATCAGGGAAGGGGGCAGTTAAATCAGGGAAGGGGTCAATTAAATCAGGGCAGGGTCAATTAAATCAGGGGAGGGAACAATTAAAAGAGGGAAAGGGTCAATTAAATCAGGAGAGGGGTCAATTAAATCAGGGAAAGGTCAATTAAACCAGGGGAGGGTCTTTGGTGGCAGAGGGGTCAATTAAATCAGGGATGGGGTCAATTAAATCAGGGGAAGGTCTTTGGTGGTCACTGGGGTAAAAAATCAAAGGAGGGTATTTGGTGGTCCCTGAGGCAATTAAATATAGGGAGGGTCTCTGGTGGTGCCTGGGTCAATTAAATCAGGGGAGGGTCTCTGGTGGTCCGTGGGTCAAGGGAGACACTGAGAGAGAAACAGAGCAGGCAAAGAGAGGCAGGAGAGAAAAGGGGACACAAAGACAATGAGTTGAGAAGGCAGCACTCTGCAAACAGAACTGGAATGTACTGAACATGAACGGGAGAGAAATCAGTAAGTCTGAGAGTTTTATTTGCTATCAAATACATCCCACACACCCAGCCCCACACAATCCCCATCCCACCACTCTAATTGAGATCCCACAACTCTAAATCTCCTCCCAACCCCATCTCAGCCTGGTGGCTGAGGAATCGAGTGAGTTTGGCATGGGATTGAGTTTTTTTGAGGTGGGTTTGAGCCCTTTTGGGGTAAGATTGAGCTGTTTTCACTGGGATTTGAGGTGACAGATCCATCCCCCTTGGCTTTTGGACTGCAGAGAGAGGGAGAGGATAAAAAAATTAATGCAAACCAAAAAGTAGAAGCAGCCAGGTGTGTTCCCAACATGGATCAGAGGGAATGTGGTTCACCTGGGCTGTGCCCAAAGTGCCTCCTCCAGTGGGGGATGGAGCTGGAGCAGCGCACGAAGCTCTGCCCGCACTCGGGGCACTCGCAGGGCTTCCCTTACCGGTGCCTCCGTTGGTGTCGGGTTAAGTGAGAGCTCTGTGAGAAGCTCTTCCCACACTGGGGACACTCGTAGGGCCTCTCCCCTGTGTGGATGTGCCAGGGCTTGACAAGGGTGGAGTTGTGCTTGAATCCCTTCCCACAGTCACGGCAGTGGAAGGACTTCTCCTCTGTGTGAATCTGATAGTGCTGCAGGAGACAGGATAAATGGGATATACTGGGATGAACTGGGATGGTGCTGAGGATGGCTAGGATCATACTGGCAGTGAGTGCCACTACACTGAGGCTGACTGGGAGTGCTTGTGAGCAAATGGGATCATACTGGAAGGAACTGGAAAGATGCTGGAGGGAACTGGGGTACATTGGGATATACTGGGAGTGACTGGAAGGAAAGTGAGGGTGAAAGAGAGCAACTGGAACCATGTAGAGCAAAACTGGTTTATTCTGGTAGAGACTGGGAGCACACTGGGCTCATATCTGGATCATACTGGGAGTGACTGGACTAATACTGGGAGTGACTGTGTGTCACAGTGAGCACACCCTGCACAGCATCCCCCATACTGGGCCTGACTGGGAGCAACTGGGAGCAAATGGCATCATACTGGGACTCACTGAGTTGATTGAGGAAGCAACTGGAACCATGCTGGTGGCAGCTGGGACCATACTGGGAGAGATTGGAAGTGGGATTATACTTGTGAAAAATGCATATTTTGTGATTGGCTTTTCGCAAATATTAAAATTAATAATATAGGTCTTGTGTTAGAAAGTAATGCTGTATTAATTCTCTTAAGTAGTGGGTTAAATATAGTTTTAGGTTATTAAAAAAATGTTAAAATAGAAACTATGCTTGGTAAGAGACTTTAAATAAAGAAAGGACTTGCAGTGAGATAGCAGCCCCAGGACACCTAAATCTTTCAGAGAAAAATAATTTATTGCTCTCTTATCAGAAGAAATGAACTTCTTCCCGCCTCGAAGGCGCTGTTGGGATTCAGAGAAAGAAGGTGGCACTAACCAGAATCCCATGTTTGAATGGAATTTATGCATCATGTATGAAGTGTATGAATATGCAACAGGCTATTGCTTTTAAAGGTTAATCCTTTGTTAACAGGTGTCCTTTTCAGGGCTCATGCTGCCCAGAAAAAGGTACCCGGACTCCATAACACTTTGTTGTCTCATATTGTCCTAATTCAAATTGTCCAAATTTTTATTACTCTAATTGTATTACTATTTTTCATAACCATTTTATTACTATTAAATTTTAAAATTTTAAAAACAAGTGATTGGCGTTTTTCACAATTTGGTAGCAGAGGATGGTTACCAACACCTCGCTGCCGGTGCTTCAGGAGAGTCAGAGTGGGGAAGGTGCCCCCTGCCCTCTTCGGCAGCCTCGCTCTGTTTGCCCTGGGGTGACCGGCAGACGCAGGTTATGGTGGACAAAAGGAGACAATAAAACAAAGACAAGGGAAAAAGGCTCCCTACAACCACGGTAATTGGCCCCCTAAGAGTAGTAATGTGCACGAAGAACATGGGAAGGAAAAGGGATTGGTAAGTATTTCTCAGGGGGGATGAATGTGAGTGAATGAGAGGCGGGCTGGTTGTGCCAGACCTGCCAAGGGAGTGCTGGAGTCTCCCATGCTGCGTTTCTGACTTTCCGCGCTAAGTGGCCAGTAAAGAGACAAAGTGAATGTTAAAAGGAGTGAGAGAATCCCCCGGGGTAACTGGGACTGGGTCTCAGAGAGGGGCTGGACCCCTCGGAGGAAGGGAGCAGAGGAGTTTCCTAGCCCAATCCACTAGGAAATGGGACAAAAGGGGCTCCTAAAAACCTGCTGGGTTGAGGGATAAGAGTGCCCAAGACCATCCAGAATTAAAAACTGCTGGGTTGAGGGATTAATATTCCAAGAACATTCAGGGTTAAGCAAAATTCTGCCGGATTGAGAATATGCTCAAGAGCATCTGGGATTGGACAACACAGCTGGATTGAGGGATAAAAAAATGCCCAAGTGTTGGGGAAGATGAAACAGGAAAGCTTTATGAATATGATTGTCTGGCAAAAGATTTTGACAATATAGAAACTATAAGCGAGATTGAAATGAAAGCAAGCTTTGAGATCCCTTAGTTACTGATCAACTGGAAAACAATGGTGTGGCCCAACTGAAGGTAATCCCCTTTTAATGAAACAATACCCTCTGCTTGCAGACAGATCCAAGGGTCAGAGCAGACCCTACCAGCTTGGCAGAAGGGGCCCAAAGAGGAGTTTTTAGGGTTTAAAATGAAACCACCAGCACCCCCAATCTCCCTCCCAGTCACACCCAGCACCGCCAAACTCCCTCCCAGTGCCCACCAGGACCCCCCCCCATCCCCATCCCACCCTCCCCAGCATCCCCCAAACCCCTTCCCAGCCCTTGCCCAGCCCCCAGCCCCTCTCCCAGTCCCAGCCCGGCTCTCTCCAGCTCCCTCCCAGTGGCTCCCAGCACAGCCCAGTCGCTCTGCCAGCGCCCCCAGGGGCTCCCCCGTACCCCAGTGCCGGCTCAGGGGCTGCTCCAGGCTGACGTGCTCCACCTGGCAGCTGTAGGTGAGCCCGCGCCGGGGCGGGGTTTCCAGTAGCGCCAGCAGCTGGTAGGTCCAGTCCCCGTTGGGGACCACGTCGGTGGCCACCACGTGCTCCGAGAGCTCCTGCTGGCCCTGGAACCACCTCACCTGGATGGCAGCAGGGTAGAAATCCATCACGGAGCAGAGCAGGCGGCCGGGGCCCGGCTGGGAGCTCGAGGGGGGCACCAGCGAGATGGACACGTTGGGGGGCACTGGGGGAGAGAGAGAGAGAGAGAGAGAGAGCGCGGAGACACACTGGGATCAGCTGGGGGGCACTGGGAGAGAGAGGGGAGGGCTGGGCTGGGCTGGAGAGGGACTGGGAGTGGCTGGGAATAGACTGGGAGGGACTTGGGAGGGACTAGGAATGGACTGAGAATGGACTGTGAGGGACTGGGAGGGACAGGGGTGGCACTGAGATAGGTGGGAGGGGATGGAGGGGCACTGGGAGAGAGAATGGAGGTCTGGGAGTGAACTGGGACTGAACTTGGAATGGACTGGCAATTGACTTGGAGGAGCTGGATGTCTTCACGGGACTGTGAAAGACTGTGAGGGACTGGGAATAGACCGGGAGAGGCTGAGAGGTAATGGGAGGGATTTTGGTGGCACTGGGAGGAACTGGGAATGAAGTGCGCGGCACTGGGAGGCCGAGTCCGGGGCGGGGCACTCGGCGCTGCGGGTCTGCCTGGCAACAGATGAGTCATCAGAGAGACGCGACCTGATTGGCTACAAAGCGTCAGCTTTACGCGTCGCTGAAATGGACGCGCGGCGGGGCACTGGGATGGACTGGGGGGTCACTGGGATAGACAGGAGGACCCGGGGATGGGCCCAAGGAGGGCTGAGGGCTCTGGGGCGATTCCCAGGGAGGTTTTGAGAGGCTCCAGGGTCATTGACAGGGCAGGGCCCAGGGGACACGCTCTGCCCCGCGCTCACCTCGGCGCTCCGTGAGGAACGGGGTGGGATACTCGTAGTTTTACCGGCAGTACGCGTCCAACGAAGCCCGCATGTACTCCATCCACTCCGGTTTGCTATTCTTGTACCGGACCTGTTTCTCCCCATAGCGGGTGAGCCCCACGTAGCGCCGCACGTCGTTGTCCAACATCGCGAACTGCACCCTGTTGTAGACAGACCTCTCCATGAACCTCACCTTCTCCGTGCCGTTAATGAAGTGACATTCGGACTTTAACATGTACTGGAACACCCCTGTGAGCGCAGAACTCAGGACCGGGGTTGCCCCCCCAGCACCCCCAGAGCTCCGGGGCCCACCCCGGATCCCCACCCCGCACCCCCTGTGCCCCACGGCCGCCACGGGACCCTCCTGCCCGCGCTGCCGCTTCTTCTTTGCCGCCCTTCCCCCATTTCCCCTTCCACATCCTCTCCCCTCCCACCTCCGGCCGTTCCCAAATCACTTTTGGGGTCCCATTTTCCCCATTTTCCCACAAATCCCCCAATCTCCAGCCCCCTCGGGCTCAGTTTTGGGGTCCCCCCCTCCCCTTTTCCCCCTTCCCCACCCTCTCCCACCCCTCCCTCCCCTCCCCCCACCCCTCAGCCCCTCCCGCTCTCCCTTTGGGGAGTCCCCTCCTCCTCCCCCTCCATTCCGGGCTCCCCCCTTCGCCCCCTTTTCCCCCTTCTCCCTCCCCGTCCCAGCGCCTCCCACCCCCATTTTTGCAGAGCTTGCAGGGCCAAATGTCTCTGGCCATGTGTCCTGTAAGCAGCCCCCAGCTGGCAGAGCAATGGGCTGTGGGAATGGCCCTTGCTGAGCTCTGGTGTCCCATCCCAAGGCAGTTTGGCACAGCCCGGCTCCGTCGCTCCACAAAGACTCGCTCCGTGTTTGCTGTGGCCTCCTGCCACAGACTCCTCCAGTTCAAGGCTGCAATGTCCCTTCAGGTGGCCATCAAGAAAATGAGTCTCAGAGGGCAGAACAGGGAACGAGCTGTGAAATGAGATCCTGCTCCTGAAGGACAAGAAGAACCCCAACATTGTCAACTCTTTGGACAGGTGAATGATTCAGCTCTGATCCCGAGCCCGGGCCCTGCGTTAACCTTTCCTGGCATCAGGAGTCTGTAGCCTGTTTTGAAAATGCCTGACCCAGCCACATCTTCCCAAACCAACAGCCTGGCAGTTCACTCCCTCCATGTGCTTTTGTTGCTTTGCTTTGGTTTTTCCTTCAAGTTGACCCCATTTGCTGTGTCTCCCAGCAAGTGCTGATAAACCACAGCAGAAATTATTTCCCTTGGCTTCTTCTTCCCAGCCCTTTTCCATTGCTACAGATGCCAGGAAGATCGGGTTCTTGTTTCCAGAAATGCCTCATTTGCCCATTTTTCACTGGCCTTGCCTGTTTCTGAAGGGACTTTCTGAAAGGTTTTCTGACTGCTTTTGTCCCAAGTGCTGCACGGCCTCCTCCCCTGGCTAACCCTGGCAGTTGTGTTGCCTTGTTCTGGAGGGAATGGTGGAACTGATGAGTTCAGAAGCTGAACCAGCTGGGGCCAAGGGTTCTGGTTCCACATTGATCTGGGCTGTTGCTAAACTGCATTTTTCACCTGCTTGCCATCCAAGGCCTCTCCTTTCTCACAGGTGTCTCCTTCCCCTTTAGACTGTGCGGATTCCAAGGGCTGTGCAGCCTGGCAGGAATGTCTCTCCATCTGATTCTGTCCTCACTGACAAGTCTCTTCCTCTCCTTGTCCTTCCTCCCCCAGGCACTGAGCTGCAGACAGAGACCAGGGAGAACAAATCCCTGCCACAGAACCTCGTGGAAGAGGCCATTTGGAACAGCTCCACAGGGCAGGAATCCAACGGGAAGGAAAAGCCCCAGAGATCCCACACGAGGAGGGGCTGCAAACCCAGCCTGGGGAACTGTCAGGAGGTAAAAGCCTCCCTGTGCCGGGAAGGGTGTGGGGAATGTGAGAAGAGCTTCAGGCAGAGCTCAGCCTATTCCTGGTGCCTCCAAAAACGGCGGTGCCAGATGCAGAGATCCCCCTGCAGATCCATGGGGATGCAGAGATCCCCCTGCAGCCCCCGGAGCAGCCACGCTGGAGCACGGGGATGCCTGAAAGGAGGCTGTGCCCCCGTGGCCAGAGGGGCCCCGCTGGAGCAGCCTGTCCTGGCAGGACTGACCCCGGGGCACGGTGACCCACGCTGCAGCACTTGGAGGGGGGCTGTGCCCCGTGGGATGGACTCAGCTTGGAGAAGTTCCTGGAGAAGTCTCCGGTGGGAGAGAGCCCAGGGTGCAGCAGGGGAACGACTCCTGTCCCTGAGCAGAGGGAGAAGCCCCGGGGCATGAAGTGAGCACGGCCCCATTCCCTGTCTCCGGCACTGCCGGGGTAGGAGGTGCAGCTGGAAGGAGGGAGGCGTGGGGGAAGGCTGGATTTAAGGCTCTTCACTTACTTCTCATTATCCTGCTCTGAGTTTTTAGTTTTCTGTCAGAAATCTCTCCTCTCCCCCACTCATCCACAGGGCTTTGGGGCGGTTTTCCCTTTTTGAGGGAAATCAAAGCGATGCCCTGATGGTCCTAATGAGGGGTAGGAGAAGTGAGGCTCCGGGGCCTCCCGCTGAGCGGGAGCCACCGGAGCCACCGGAGCCACCGGAGCCACCGGAGCCACCGAAGCCGCAGTTTCGGGAAAGCCGTGGCGGGAGCTGCGGAGAAGTTTGTTTGTGTTTTCAGCTCAATTCCCCTCGGGCCCGGGCCCGTTCCAGGGCTGTTCCTCATCTCCGGCTTTGCCCTCACGCAGCCTGGGGGGCCGTGAGAGCGCCGGGCGAGGCTGTGCCATGTGCAGAGCCCGCCCCTGGCTGCAATTGGCCGACGGTGCCGTCAGTCGTGGTTCTGGCGCGCTGATTGGTGGGAGCGGGGCGGGGCAGGCCCCGGTGGCGGCCTGAGGGCGTCCGTGGCTCGGCAGCGGCGCCATTGGCGGAGCGTGTGTGCGGGCCCGGGAGCGGCGGCAGCGGCCGGAGCGCGGTGAGGCGGCGGCGGCGGAGCTGGGAGGCGGCCGGAGCGCAGGTGGGAGCCGCGCTGGGTTGTGCGGGTGCTCGGGGCTCCCTGCGGGCCTCGGGGGCGGCAGGGGGCTCAGGCGGGTTCGTTGTGCCGTGTCCGGCGCGTGTTGCCGCTGGCGTGAGGGCGCTGCGGGAGCGGCTGTCCGCGGTCTCCTTGCGGCCGCTGCCTCGGCAGGAGCCGCTGCCGGAGCAGCGTTGGCTCGGCCCGGTTGCTGTGGCTGGGACAGAGGCGGCTGCCCCGTGCCCGGGGCTGTGCGGGGAAATTGACGTGGCCGGAGGTTTCTGTGCCCCGAGGAGACAGAGGAGTCCTGTACAAGTGACTTTATTGCTGAGCAGAGGGAGAGGCCGTGGGGCATTTGCCGTGCGCTCGCTGCCATTGTTGTAGTTCGCAGCCTCCTTTTTATCCTCATTTTCCCGGCCTCATCTCCCTCTCCCTTTGCCCACTGGCTGAGGTACTTGGAAGGTTCAGACTTCCGCCAACTGCATGTCCTCGATAATGTGCACCCCCACTTTTGTAGAACAGCCGATATTCACGGCTCTGTTAAGTCTTTGTTCTTCTGGAAGTTCAGGAAATTAGCGGGACTTTCTGTGAGCAGCAGTCCATGTTAATTAGTAACAATTATTGAAGCTGGTGCTTTCGCCCGTTACTTCCTTATCTACGAGTCCCTGGTCCCTCGCTCAGCTGCTGAATGAGCTGCACTCTCAAGGTGTGGAGCACGGTAAAAAGGTGAGAGTTGCTGTAGCACCTGAGAGGAGAAACAGCATTCGTTTAACCCATGCTCTGCCAGCCACGAAACCGTGTCCCGTTCCCATCCTTTTCACGTTTGGACCAATACATGAGCTGCTTTATTGTTTCCATTGTTTTTTGGTTTTTTTCACCACTTTTCCTTTGTCATCTATTTGCCAACAGCAGTTTGAGACATTGAATTTTCCACAAACTCCTCTTTTTTCTGCTGGAAAGTAATCTGATCCCATCCCATGGTGAAATGTTGTGTTCCTCATTTCAGTGGATTGCTCAGCAGGAAGGTCAGGAGCTGGAGCTGTCTGGTTGGTTATTCCGAGGGCAGCTTGTAATCTAATGATGCCATTGAAATGAGAAATAGGTTCTGTGGCTCCTGATATGAATTGGTTTGGGTTCCCAGGATCTGGTGCATGGTGTTGTAGGATTTGTTCTGCTGGCAGTTCATCTTTTCTCCATTTTTGGCCGCTCTCTCCAGCCAGGGCTGCATCAATTGACTGCTTTTCTTTAATTAAATCATCAAATACTTGGATTCCCGACTGATTTCCCAGAACTTGTGGTAGCAAGAACATCTCAGTGCTCTAATCCACCCTATATAACATAGACAGTGACAGCACATGTTGGAGTGGGCAGAGGGATGATTCCCCCCATTAATTTATAGTGAAGTTTTCCCAACATTCTCCATTTGCTGTTTCCCTTTGCAGCTTCACCCGTTTCTGTTGCAGGGTCAGATATCCTCACCCTGGGCTCTGCCTTGAGCTGTGCAAATTCCATCAGGGCAAGCAGGCAGAGCTTGGGGTGAGGGGCAGAGGGAATGAGCCCAATTCCTGCCCCAGGCAAGAGACCCAGGTCCATTGTCCAGGCTTTGCCCAGCAGTGTTCATTTGCATTTCTAAAGCTCCTCTGCGGGCTACCTGGAATAAAGCTTCTCTTCCAGGGCACCTCGTGAGTCACCTGTGGCCCCCCCAGAATCTGCTTCTCTGTTTGTTTTTTTCCTTTTCTTTAGTTTGGGGTTTTTGGTTTTTTTTTTGGTTGTCAGGGTTTGTTTGTTTCTTTACACAATTTTTAAACAAGCTATTAACTGTTATTAATTAAATGGTCACCTTTAAAGCTCTTGTAAATTTTTCAGAATGCTGCCTAAAGGTGAACATCGAACAACCCATACCAAAAACTGATTCTCACACTTCTGTCCCAAACCTACCTGACAATATGAAGTAGGATTATTATAAAAAATTATTCTCATGTTGTAATTTTGTCACTGAAACTGCAGGGAAAACAAAAACTCTCCAAGAATCTCTTTAGTGTTAGAGAGTCAAGGCATTGCTTGCTTCTGGCCAGGATGTGCAACAGAAATAATTTCTTTCACAAATACCCTGGCTGTGCAGAGAAAATCATTCCATGGCATGTGAGTTTTACTAGAATTTTCCTAAACTTTATGTAGTCTGAACCAATCTAAATCCCCTGCTTTAATGTTCATTGCTTCCAAGTTGTGTAAGTTTTTAGTATTTGGTTTCCTGTTGGACCCAGATTTCTTCCCCTCTGCTGTGAATTCGGTCCACACTCGTGGATTTCCTTCTCAGCCTTTTCCAGACCAGGTGTCTCCAGCTGTGCCGGGGGCAGTGTCTGGGGTAGCTGTTGGTTGCTGTTTGCTGCTGGGCGTTGATGTTTTGTTGCTGGTCGTTATCTCTGTGGGTGTCTTTTGGGCTATTCCCAGTCTGTGGAGATGTTGAACTCATCTCTGTTGAGTGGTGTAACACCCCTTAAATAAAACCTTTAAAATTCCTTTCCCCAAGGCAAAGACAAACCAAGCCTGAGCAGAGAAAGAAGATTGAAAAGAACCAAAATGGGTACATTTTGCAGCAATGCAGTCGCAGTCAGCCCAGAGTGTGGGTGTGAGTGAGCCCCAGAGTGGAATTGTGCCGTGGTGCTCCCCAGCAGCTGTGGCAGTGCAGGCCCAGCCAGCGCTGAAGCTGCAGCAGTGGCAGCAAGGCTTGGCCGCAGTGGCTGGAGGTGCCAGAGGAGGGTGGCCAGGATTTCCGAGGGTTTGAGCAGAGGATCTGTGGGCAGGCCCAGGGGCTTGGCCCGCTGTGGAGCCCTGGCTGCTGCTGCGTTGCCTTCAGGGCAGGCTCAGGGGCGGCTGCCATGGTCCTGCTGCAGGCGGGAAGTGCAAATCTCCGGGGCTTCAGAGCCCCTGAGGCCAGGCTGAGGGGTCCCCCCGTGTTCAGCTGTGCTGGCGGCTGTTTCTGGCCTCAGGGACACTTGGCATGGGCCCCTTGGCCACCAGTGGTGCTGCTTTGCACTCCTTAGGCAGGAGCCGATGTCCTGGCTGGGTGTTGGCAACAGCAAAGTGCCAGGGCAGGCTCTGTGCCAGCCCAGCTTCCTGTGGGAGAATCTACCTTGATCTCTGATCCAGTGCTTGCTGAAGCAGTCAGAATTGCTTTTGCCCCCCTGTTAGGTGCCATGGTGTCAGCAGAAGATATTGAAGCCTTCCTGCCCAGGGCATTTCAGTGCCAGGCTCTTAGAAGCACCCAGAGCTCCTTGGGTTGAGCTGAGCATGGGGCGGTGACCTGCGCTTTGTCTGATTCCCCTTCCTTCCCTCCCCTGGAACAGGCTGTTGCTTTTAGACACCACTTGTCCTGGTTGCTTCAGAGTACTTTGGAGAGGCTCCATATCTAATTTTCCCTATTTCCCTGGGGCTGCCCACACTTCAGGGTTCACTTCAGCATAGGCCTGGCCAGACATTTGACACAGAGGTACAACAGAACTGGCCTCTCTATCACCTTATATAATATTAATTTGCGTTCCGAGTTTAGTGATCAAATCCCCTCCCAGTAAATCATAATAACAATTAGGAGCAAATAAAACTTCATGCATTTCAAATCCCTCTCCCAAATCTGCTAACAGTGGTTGAATAAAACCATACATCTTTCCCACTTATCCCATCACTAATCAAACAAATTTTTAGCATTTTCCCCCCGTAAGTTGAAGATTCCGAGTGAATTGAGAGGCCCCTGTGTCCATCAGGAGAGGCCTCCCCTCAATGCAGACCCACCTGAATGTTCTCAAGGGCTCCAGTGTGGAGGGTCCCTGGTGTGATGGGAGCTGTGACAGCCCTGCCAATCCATGTCCATCAAGGGGTGGACTTGCTGGTCCTGAGGGTGCTGCTGTCTGTGCTTGCAGTGTCCTTGTGCCCTGCAGCTGGAGCCCTGATTCCTTGCCAGGGGCTGTTTGGGTGGGCTGTGCCCTGCCGAGGAGGGCAATGCCTCTGCCGGGTGCTTGTGGCCGAGCCCGTGCCCTGGGTGCTGGGGCCCCCTTGGGCCCTGGGGCTGATCCCTCAGGGGCTGTAGGAGCTCTGCCCTGGCCTTTGCCTTCAGCTTGGCCTTTTGCTGCTCCCTTCTTGCATTCACCTGCTGGGCCTTTGTGCCCAAGTGCTGCAGGGCCTTCTTCTGTCCCTCCTGCAGCCCCCCTCAGTGCCTGTGGGTGCTTGTCTTGCTTTACAAGACAGGTGTCTGCTTGGGAAGGCAGAAAAAGGCTCTCTTGGAATGGAGAATGCAAAGCCCCTCCCTCTTAATTTTTAGACTAGTGAAATCAAGGGTCTCTCAGGCAAAGCTATGGGAATAGTAATACCAGTTCTTTACTAGTGTTTAAATAAAGCAAACAAAGAACCACAGCTCCGGCAGTGCCAACAAACAGAGCCCGGAGCCAGTCCCGGCCTTTCGGCTGCGGCGCTTTCCCCTTGGGTGCAGTTCCGGGCACGGCCGGCAGGGGCGCTGGTGGCTCCCGCGGGGCAGGGCAGCGCATCCCTGCCATGGGAACCTCTCTTAAGGGAAATAGAGCAATCCCTTCATCTAACTCTTTCACTTTTTTACCTTCTATAGCCTTTCTCCCGTGTTTTGGGAAAGAATTTGGAGAGGGCTGCCTTTTAACTGAGCTCCTAGTGTTTTGATAAGGTGCTTCCTGTAGAGAGAGAGAGAGTTTTCCTGAACAGGTGGAGCTGTGGTTACCAAGGGGATGTAACTCAGAGCAGGCTGGGGTCAGGGGAGGATATCCCGCCGAGGCTCGGTGGGAGTGTGGGCAGGATCTGCTGCCGGAATCGCCAGAGGGGGATCTTCCCGTGGAGACCGAGCCGGAGCGTGGGCAGCCCCCACATGGCTTATGGCGGCTGATCCGGCAGCTCCCGGCAGAGAAAAGGCAGGTGGGAGACCCCGGCAGCAGCAGCGGCGGTGCCCAGCGCAGCTGGCACGGGCAGGGCAGCCGGGGATGGGATGGCTGGGACCCGCCCTCGGTGCGGTCGGCGCGGTGACCTCGGCCCACGCGGCAGGACAGAGCAACCCCCATCTTCCCCAGCATGGCCGGCAGAGCGGCCGCGGGCCGGGCAGTGGGAGCAGGGCACACAAATTCACCGCCAGCGCCGGGGCAGGTGGAGCTGCCCTGGGCAGTGAGCCCGCACCTGGGATGGAAATCGGGGCAGGCGGAGCTGAGGCGGGCAGCGAGCCGGGACCCGGGACAGGCGCCTCGGCCGCGAACGGAGGGGGCAAGGCCTGCAGAGGATCCCACTCTCTTTCTGACTTTTCCTCTTGCTCCCCTCCCTTCCATTTCCCCTTTTTCTTTTCCTGTTTTTGTCTCGGGTGTTTCTCATGCTTTAAAGATTTTTATTCTCCTAAAATCTCCTGTCTAACACATGGCATATTCTCTTTCTTCTTGATTAAATATTTTTTTTTTACAAATAAATCCAGAGCCTAACAAATCTAAACTTCTGCTTGGATGCTTTGAAATGGTCAACGAGCTAACTCACGACCTCCTAATGTTGTTTTTCTCATCACCTTTTTATTTATCCTTTGGCAATTTAAGCATCTTTCAGTAACTTGCTTTGCTACTCCAAAAATCCCAGTGCACCCATAGTTCCTTAAAAAATGATCACACAAAGCTTGAGTACCCCAGTGGGTTTTCTGATGCATGTCTTCTAATAATTTCCTAGAAGCCCATTTTATTAAGTAATTTTCTTCCATCAAGAAGTTTCAATTTCCTTGATTTATCTTGATCACTTCCTATCTTGTTTAATTCTTTTTTCTCGTCTTCCGTAACCTTTGGAATTTCCAGATTTTCCTGGTTTGGAGTTAATATTAACATAACTCTTTCAGCTCCATTTTCTGCTGCATCCTTAGCTTTGTGATGTGCCCCCAGTTTGCCTCTCCTTTGGCCCGGGCCGGGTTCCCCCCGCCCGCAGCGGCTGGGAGCAGCCGAGAGCCCCGCGCTGCCCATCCCGACCTGTCCCGGCTCCATCGCCGCTGCTGCCGCGGGCTGCGAGGGCTGCGGGAACGGGCACCGAGGGTGTGGCTGCTGCTGGGGGAGGAGGAGGAGGCAGGGAAGGGCAGGGATGAAGGGGGAGGAGGAGGTGGGGTTAGGGAGAAGGAGCAGGGGGAGGAGGGATGGAAGAGGAGGGATGAAGGCAGAGAGAGAGCAGCGATGGAAGGAGGAGAAGGAGGTGGGGTTAGGGAGGAGGAAGAGGAGGAGGGAGGGAAGGGGAGGGATGAAACCAGAGAAGGAGGTGGGGATAACACAGAGGAGCGGGAGGGGGGATGGAAGAGGAGGAGCAAGAGGAAGAGGAAGAGGAGGGACAAAGGCGGATGGAGGCTGAGCTGAGGGAGCCAGGCCGTCCATCCCTGCCTGAATTCGCAGCCCCCACCTGTGGGATCATCGCCTCCCCCATCGTGCTGGTGAGCGGGGAGGGGGAGCTCGGCCCAGATATCCAGAGGGTCCCTGGGTTGGGTTTTTGGGGGGATGTTTGGAGAATGAAGAAGTCCAAGGCTGAGCGGAAAAGGCCCCTTGGGGGGACATCGGGGGGTGGCGGTGGCGGCTGCCAGCAGAGGCAGCCTGGAGGAGCAGAGCCCTGTGTGCCCCAGGAGCCCAAAGTGGGGAGCCCAGAGAGGGGGGAGCGCCGCCATTGGCGGGAGCCTCAAGAGCCTGGAGAGGGGCAGGGGGGACTCCTTGGAGCCGCTGCAGCCCAGAGCAGAGAATGAGGGGAGAAGGGAGCCCGGGAGCCCAAACAGCCCCGGCATCCTGAAATGGGGAGAGCGAAGCGGGGGCAGATTTTGGCATTGCTGGGACTGCCAGCAGCCTGGGCAGGGTGGGCACCGAGGAGAAGGGGGACCCCCAATCCAAGCGTGACCCCAGCAGCTGGGACAGGGGGGGACCCCAGAACTCGAGAGGGGAGGGACCAGGGACAGGGAACTCCTGGGTGGCTTTTTCAGGGCTGAATCTCGGTGTTTGGGAGGTTTTTCTGGAGCCCAGATGGCCGCTGACTTGTAGAGATGGACTCAGGCAGAGCGACCTTCAAACTCAATGTGTGTTGGGGAAGATGAAACAGGAAAGCCTTATAAATATGATTGTCTGGCAAAAGATTTGGAGAATATAGAAAGTATAAGGAAGATTGAAATGAAAGTAAGCTTTGAGATAGCTTAGTTAGTGAACAACTAGAAAACAATGGTCTGGCCCGACTGAAGGTAATCCCCTTTTGATGAAACAATTCTCTCTGCTTGCAGATGGATCCAAGGGTCAGAGCAGACCCCACTAGCTCAGCAGAAGGGGTTTAAAGAGGAGTTTTTAGGGTTTAAAACGTAACACAGTATGGTGATGTAATGATTCTTACAGGCTGTATGTAAATGCTATAGGATTTGTATCTTGTAGTAGATTGGCTAGTGAGAAATAGAATATTCAACACAGAAAAAGATTTATTGTATTGTAACGGGAACCTTACACTCTTCCCCTCTTACTCTCTTACCCTCTCATCCTCTCTACCCCTCTCTTCTCTCGGGCCTGCTCCGAGCTGTGCCTGGCAGCTCCAAGCAGGGCCCTGCACCCGGGCCCTTTGCAATAAACCGCAAGTTCCACGGCCTGGCTGCAGAGATCTCTCATCTCCGTCCGTCCCAACCGTCCTACCCCCCGACGCTCCTACAAACGCGCTCATCCCTTGTTTTCCCCAAACCAGGATTTCCCATTGCCAACCCCTGGGAGGCTGCGAGGAAGAGGAAGATGCCCTGGGACACTGAGGCAGGTGAGGAGGAAGTCAGTGCCCCTTTCCCCTCTGTGCTGCTCCATCTCCCAGCCCAGCAGGGCCCCCAGCTGCAGCTCAGCCCTGGGGGGATCTCCTTGCCCTTGCCTGTGTCACGGAGGCAAATCCCATGCTGTCCTTGTCCTTCCTCCCCCAGAGCAGGAGCTGAGCATGGAGAGCAGGGAGGACAAATGCCCGCGGCAGAACCTGGTGGCAGAGGCCGTTTTGAGCGGCTCCACGGCGCAGGAAGCCAACGGGGAGGAAAAGCCCCGGAGCTGCCGCACGAGGAGGGGCTGCAAACGCAGATGGCGGGGATGTGAGGGGGAAAGAGCCAGCCTGGGCCGGGAAGGCGGCCGGAGATGGAGCCAGAGCTCGGAGCTGGTGCTCCATGAGCAGCTCCATGATGGGGAGAAGCCCCACAAGTGCGTGGAGTGTGAGAAGAGCTTCAGGTGGAGCTCCCACCTGAGCAGGCATCAGAGGACTCACACTGGGGAACGGCCCTATGAGTGTGAGAAGTGTGGGAAGATCTTCAGCCAGAGCTCCCATCTAAACACCCACCAGAGGACCCACACTGGTGAGAAGCCCTATGAGTGTGGGGAGTGTGGGAAGAGTTTCAGCCAGAGCTCCAACCTGATCATGCACCAGAAGATCCACACTGGGGAGAGGCCCTATGAGTGTTCCAAGTGTGGGAAGAGGTTTCAGACCAGCTCCCATCTCCTCCGGCACTATCAGAGTCATGCAGAGGAGAGGCCCTTCCAATGCCCTGAGTGTGGGAAGGGATTCAAGGAGAACTCTATCCTCATGAAGCACTGGCGCATCCACACAGGGGAGAGGCCCTACGAGTGTGATAAATGCAGGAAGAGGTTTCAGACCAGCTCCTGTCTTGTCCAGCACTATCAGACTCACACAGAGGAGAGGCCCTTCCAATGCCCCGACTGTGGGAAGGGATTCAAGCACAACTCCACTCTTATCAATCACCGGCGCATCCACACTGGGGAGAGGCCCTATGACTGTGATAAATGCAGGAAGAGGTTTCCAACCAGTTCCAGTCTCCTCCAGCACTATCGGATTCATACGGAGGACAGGCCCTTCCAATGCCCTGAGTGTGGGAAGGGGTTCAGGGAGAACTCCACTCTTGTTACCCACCGGCGCATCCACACTGGGGAGAGGCCCTATGAGTGTTCCAAGTGTGGGAAGAGGTTTCAGACCAGCTCCCATCTCCACCAGCACTATCGGATTCACACAGAGGAGAGGCCCTTCCAATGCCCTGACTGCGGGAAGGGATTCAGGCAGAACTCCCACCTCATCAGACACCAGTGCATCCACACAGGGGAGAGGCCCTACGAGTGTCCCCAGTGTAGGAAGAGCTTCTCACAGAGCTCTCACTTGACCCGACACCAACGGAGGCACCGGTAAGGGGAGCCCCGAGTGCGGGCAGAGCTTCGTGCGCTGCTCCAGCTCCATCCCCCACTGGAGGAGGCACTTTGGGCACAGCCCAGGTGAACCACATTCCCTCTGATCCATGTTGGGAACACTCCTGGCTGGTTTTCCTTTTGGTTTGACCTTAATGTTTCTCTCTTTTGCATCTCTTTGTACTGCAATAGCCAAGAGCGATGGATCTATCACCTCAAAACCACTCAAATCCCAGTGAAAACAGCTCAATCTTACCCTGAAAGTGCGCACACCCACGTCAAATAAACTCAATCCCACACCAAACTCGCTCAGTTCCCCAGCCACCAGGCTGAGATGGGGGAGTGGGGAGATTTGGAAAAGTGGGATCCCAGTTTGGAGCGGTGGGATGGGGATTGTGTGGGGTTGGGTGTGTGGGATGTATTCGATAGCAAACAGAACTCTCAGACTTACTGATTTCTCTCCCGTTCATGTTCAGTCCCTTGCAGCCTCCCAGAGCGTCCCCTCACAGTTGCAGCCCTTGGCCTGAACCCGCCCCTTTCCCCTCAGGATTCCCGCCCTTTCCTTGCCCCCTTTCCCTTCAGGGTTCCAGCCAGTTAGGGGAGAGAAGCAGGGGGAGGGGAGATGGAAGAGGAGGGATGAAGGCCGAGAGAGAGCAGTGATGGAAGGAGGAGAAGGACGTGGGGTTAGCGAGGATGAGGAGAAGGGATGGAAGGGGAGGGATGGAAGAAGAGAAGGAAGTGGGGATAACACAAAGGAATGGGAGCGGGGATGGAAGAGGAGGAGCAAGAGGAAGAGGCGGATGGAGGCTGAGCTGAGGGAGCCAGGCCGTCCATCCCTGCCTGAATTCGCAGCCCCCACCTGTGGGATCATCGCCCCCCCCCCCCCCCCCATTGCGTCAGTGAGCGGGGAGGGGGAGCTCGGTCTGGATATCCCAGGGGGGTCCCTGGGTTGGGTTTTTGGGGGATGTTTGGAGAATGAAGAAGTCCAAGGCTGAGCGGAAAAGGCCCCTTGGGGGGACATCGGGGGGTGGCAGTACCATCCTGCTGGGGATGCCCTGGGGGGATCTCCTTGCCCTTGCCTGTGGCACGGAGGCAAATCCCATCCTTTCCTTGTCCTTCCTCCCCCAGAGCAGGAGTTGAGCATGGAGAGCAGGGAGGACAAATGCCCGCAGCAGAACCTGGTGGCAGAGGCCGTTTTGAGCGGCTCCACGGTGCAGGAATCGAACGGGGAGGAAAAGCCCCGGAGCTGCCGCACGAGGAGGGGCTGCAAATGCAGATGGCGGGGATGTGAGGGGGAAAGAGCCAGCCTGGGCCGGGAAGGCGGCCGGAGATGGAGCCAGAGCTCGGAGCTGGTGCTCCATGAACAGCTCCATGATGGGGAGAAGCCCCACAAGTGCGTGGAGTGTGGGAAGAGCTTCAGGTGGAACTGCGACCTGATCACGCACCAGAGGATCCACACTGGGGAGAGGCCCTACGAGTGTGGGGAGTGTGGGAAGAGCCTGAGCTCCAGCCTGATCCTGCACCAGAGGATCCACACTGGAAAAAGGCTGTACAAGTGTTCCGAGTGTAGGATTCGCTTCCGCTGGAAGTTCAGCCTGATCATGCAGCAGAGGACCCACACTGGGGAGAGGCCCTACGAGTGTGATAAATGCAGGAAGAGGTTTCAGACCAGCTCCAATCTCCTCCAGCACTATCAGATTCACACAGACGAGAGGCCCTTCCACTGCCGTGACTGCAGGAAAGGATTCAAGCACAACTCCACCCTTGTCAAGCACCGGCGCATCCACACAGGGGAGAGGCCCTACGAGTGTCCCCAGTGTGGGAAGAGCTTCTCCAGGAGCTCTCACTTGACCCAACACCAACGGAGGCACCGGTAAGGGAAGCCCTGCGAGTGCCCCGAGTGCGGGCAGAGCTTCGTGCGCTGCTCCAGCTCCATCCCCCACTGGAGGAGGCACTTTGGGCACAGCCCAGGTGAACCACATTCCCTCTGATCCATGTTGGGAACACTCCTGGCTGGTTTTCCTTTTGGTTTGGCCTTAATTTTCCTCTGCTTCACCTTCATCCTTTAAAAACTCGCCAAACTGAGTTAAATGAAGGAAATTGATTGAATATATCTGAAGTTCCATAATTTCTCCGTTGTTTTAGAGGGAATTTAGGATTTGGGGACAGGTTCTTTGTGGAGTGCTGCTGTTGCTAAGAGGCAGGAATTTGGTCTCACCCTTCTTGTGTTGCTAAGAACTCCTCCCCTGACCCAAACCCCAACTCCACCCTTGGGATACCCTATAAAAACTCCATGGCCCTGCCTTTGCCCTCTCTTTGGGGGGTAAGAAATGGATTCCCAAAAGATCAGCCATTTTCCCACTGGATTCCCAGAGGATCAGCCCTTTTCCCACTGGATTCCAAGAGGATCAACCTTTTTCACTGGATTCCTGGTAGATTCTGACCGTCACTGTTTTCTTTTTGTTTGTACTACTGTATTTGTATTTTTAATTTTTCCTAATAAAGAACTGTTATTTCTACTCCCATATCTTTTCCTGAGAGCCCCTTAGTTTCAAAATTAATTAAATTTTTTTAGATTATTATGATTATTGCTGATTATTATTATTCATCATCATCATCATCATCATCATCATCATCATCATCATCATCAAAGGAAGGGTGTTTACATTTTCCATTTCACTGGAGGCTCCTGAAATGAGGAGACACCCCCAAGGACGGGCCATGAAAAATAGTTCCTGAAATATGTAAATGATTTTATGGATATGCATGAGGGTCTATGAATATGCAACAGGCTGATATAATTAAAACCAGATTTATATAAGGGGTGTCCCTGAAAATAACTGGAGGGTCTTGATGGCCATAACAACCTCTCCTCGATGGTCCTTGTCTCCCATGACATCAGCCTGTTGCATATTCATAGATCCTCATGCATATCCATAAACTACTTTTCATATTCCAGGAACACAATTGGCTTCATCCTGTTTGGGGGTCCTACCCCCATCCCAGCTCAATTTTGGATGTACCATCCCCCTCGCAGTTCAGTTTTGGGTCCCCATACCCCTCCCACCTCAGATTGTGGGGCCCATCCTCCTCCCAGCTCAATTTTTGGGTCCCGCCCCCCTCTTTTCCCAGCTCTGCCTCCCCTTTTCAATCGTTCCCCCAATCCCCTCCCCCGTGTTTGGTTTTGGGGGCTCCAGGCCCCTCCTGCTCCGTTTTGGGGTCGCGACCCCGTTTTGGATTAATGGGGTCCCCAGCCCATCCCCAGGGTCACCTTCCCCCCCCCCCAAATTGCGCTCCTGGCAACTGATGAGTCATCAGCGAGACACGCTCTGATTGGCTGGAAATTACCCCGCGCGGTCTGTGAGTGTTTACCGCAGTGAGAGGCCTTGGTCTGAGCCTGGCAACTGATGAGTCAGTGTCGGGCCGGGCGCTGATTGGCTGAAAATCGCTGAGCGGGGCCAGTGCTCTGAGTTTCTGCCCAGCGAGTGGATCGTCATCAGTGCCACGCGTTCTGATTGGTCGGGATCTCTTGTGGGGTGGGAACGGGAGGAACTGGGGTTACTTGGGGTTTCTTTGGGTTTATTTAGGGTTTGTTTGGGGTTGATTTGGGTTATTTATGGACTATTTGGGGTTTATCTTGCATTTTACTTGGTTTATTTCTGTTTATTTGGGGTTATTTGGAATTATTTGGGTTTATTTGAAAGTATTTGGGTTTGTTTAGGCTTATTTGAGTTTATTCAGGCTTATTTGGAATTATTTGGGGTTCATGGGGTTTATGTTGGTGTATATGGGGTTTTTTTAGATGTACTTCAAATCAATTGGGGTTTTTTGGTTTTAATGTGAGGATTTTTTGTTTTTTGGGAGGTTATTTGGATTTGTTTGGAGTTATTTGGGGAACTTTTAGGTATTGTTTGGGGTTTTGGGGGGTTATTTGGGGTTTATTTCGAGTGTTTTGAGGTTATTTGGGTTATTTGGGGTCATGTGGAGTCAAAAAATCTGGGAATGTTTCTCCTGCAAAAAACGGGAATTTTTCCTTAAAAATCTAAGAGTTTTTCCCTAAAAAACTAGGAATGTTCCCTTAAAAATCCCGGACTTTTCCCAACCAATAGCGGCGCGCCCCGCCCCAAACCAACCAATCACTGCGGGTCTCCGCTCAGGAGCACATGCCTCCCCGTGTGCCGATCCAACCAATCACCACACGCCTCCCCTCAGACACGCCCGCCTCTCACGCGTCGAACCAACCAATCACCGCGCGCCTCCCCTCAGCAAAGCCCGCCTCCCTTGTCTCTCGCCTGTCAATCACCGCGCCCTCTATGAAACCAACCAATCACCGGGCATCTCTCCTCAGCAACTCCCGCCCTCCCTGCACCGCTCCAGCCAATCAGAGCCGAGCCCGAAGCGGCGCCCCCTGACCCCGGGGCCGGGCATGGAGCGGGCGCCCCCTCAGCCCCCCCGCCTCCCCCCGGGACACCCTCAGGGACCCCCGGGAGCCGCCCCGGGCTCGGGCGGGTCCTGCGGGAGGCGCTGGAGAGAGCAGGGGAGGCGCTGGGAGAGGACAGGGGACTCCGGGAGCTGCTGAGGAGGCGCAGGAACAGGTGAGGGGTCCTGGAGGGGTCGTAAGGGGAATTTGGGGAGGGGTCTTGAGGAGGTTTAGGGGGGATTTGGGAAGGGTCTGGGGGGAACTTGAGGGGGTTTTGGCGGGGTCTGGGTGTGCTGGGGGGGCTTTGGGGAGGAATTTGGGGAGGGGTCCTCGGGGGGATGTCACGATCCGTCCTCACGGACGGGTTTCGTGATGGTTCGTGGATTTGATCTCAGGGTGCAAAAAGAACCGACACGGTACAAGGGGGTTTGCAATGATAATCGAAACAAATGCACCTTTATTGAATGACCACAGCAAAATGCGATAGAAGGATTAAGGGAGAGAAAAAGATAGAGGAAGAGAGAGACAAAAGAGAGAGAGAGAGAAAGAGGGGGATAGAGCTACCAAACGTAGAGAGGAAGTCCTTTAGTCCAGTCCAGTCGAGGATCCGCCTGTTACGTCGGGGAGATCTCAAAGTCTCTGGCTAACTCAGAGGTTTTTATTATGATAACTCTATTGGAAATTGCCGGGGAGGGGGGGAAACAGATACAATAAGGAATAGATGTAACAGGTAGTCCATGTTCTCAGCAGTAAACGAGAGCCATTGTGTTCTTGGTCCAGCGGTCACAACCTGCAGGCAAACATCTCGCTTTGGTCAGCTTGCCTCCCCCACACACCTGCCCCGGGCTGGGGGTTTCAGTCCCAGCCCTTGGAAGGAGCAGAGGGGCCTTTTCACATGGGGATTTCATGTCTCAGTCCTTGATGGAGAGGCTCCTTACATCTCAGTCTGTCTGTCACGGTGGTTGTAAAACAGGTGAGGGTCTTCTGTGGGGGGACCACCCAGAACTCAGGAGAAGTCCAGCCAGGCCGAGAGGTGGGACAGCTCCCAAGGCTGTTGTTGCACAAAGGGCACGGTGCTTCCTTCTTCTTCTCATTGGGCTCAGTGTAGCATACAGCAAACAGCACCTGTGGAAACAATGGCTTGGCAACGCTCTCAGGTCTCAGGCACATGACTTTCTCCTTTGGAGCCAGAGATTTAAGACAGGGGGGTCTTCTCTTCACTGGTCCCCCAGTGATGATCGTGAGGCAGATGAGGGAAAATTCGGACAGACTCTGACACGACCCCGTGACTCACGATTGTCTTGAGGGATCTTCATCAGCAGAACTCTGGAGTGTCGCTGATGGGTCTGCAGAATTCGCTGTACGTTGGTAGTATAACCCGGAAAAATAGGGACAACAGAAAGAGAGGAAAAAGAGAGAGAGAGAAGGAAAGGATAGGAAAAGGAGGGGAAAAGGGAAACAATGAACAAGCATAATTAATATTGATAATCATAACAATTTTCACAAATGGGTAATTAATTAAAACAATATTACTTTTATAACAATTTTCAAATGGTTAAAACAGGTCACAAATAATCAAAAGCAAAAGCAAGAAACAAATAATAATATAAGCATTAACTTCAAAAAATGATTTTCTAAAACAATTCACTAAAAATCGAAAGAAATTCCCACAAAATCATAAATGGAAATTAAGGATTATTCCAAAACACATATGCTTCATTCATAATTGCTTTGTGTCAAAGGCTTGGGGATGTTCACAGTGCATAGGACATCAGCCAAGTTGTGTGCATTAACTATAGACATCAATCTTGTCAGCTGTTTCATGCTCCAATTCATAACGAATGGGACTGCTGATAAAATAAAACCAAGCAGAATTGGTATCAAAAGGATAACAATGGGATGACACAGACTGCTCAGGACACCCGTGGCAGTAGGAGACCACCTAAAAGAGTATCCCACCCCCTGTGCTCGGCATCTTTCTCCACTCTTTCCATGACACGGGGTATCTGTCTCACATTGTGATGAACAGTCACCAGGGCTTTCTGTGCGTTTTTCTCAATCTTCTCAAGGATTTCAACTAAGTCTCGATGGAGCAGCAGTTGTCTTACCAAAGTGAGATCCATCCCAATAGGAGTAGGCATCAGTTTGTGAATCAGTGGGTAGTTGGATTGCAATAGGTAGTGAGAGGTAACGGGAGCTTCATAAGAGAAATCCCACCCTGCAATTTTGGTAAAGTTACAAGCACAGAAATTTGTATGATTTTTGGTATCTACTACAACATTGTCAACGAATACAAAATCACAAGCAGTTCTGAAGCATGCACATCTATTGCCTATATATATAAGGACTGTTTCAGAAGTCTTGTTAGGACAAATTTCAAAATGAGAGATATTTTGCTATATGTCTAAACAAATGTCTTGAGCTATGATTGCATTGCTTTCACAGATGAGCCCTTGTTGTTCTCAGACAATACAAGATTCCAAATTAACAGTTTGCCATTTCTCACCAATTTGACGGGCCCATTCTCTATGGGATAGAGAACAGCTCCGCTGTAATTCAGTTCTAATGCTATAACAGGGAAAATCAAATGCTCTGAGGCACTGTGTATGGTTAACACAAAAGCTGTGGCTGTATTTGAAATGGGCTCATAGGTAAAATTCACCAGGTTCCACCAGGATTGGAATTCTCTTTCAAAGTCCCAAAATTATTTTCACTGTCCCAAATTATTTTCCGAATTTGGGAAATATGTGTAGTAAGTGGGAGAAGTGACTTCTTCACCTTCTTTTATAATTGAGGCAGCAACTGACTGCATCCACAATTGTGTCTGGATACAGCTGAGAGCCAAAGAAAGATTGTTTTGTGTAGCACCGAGTGCATCAATTACCAATTTGTGATCATTTACATTTACTTTCTCCCAATTTAGTAATATGTTTGATATCAGCCACTGATTCTCAATGCCAATAAGGATGACTGCTGTGGTTGTTGTAATTTGGTCAAATCTCTGGATATGGCAGCCAATTTATTCATGGTCAATTAATTTACATGTCATGTGTAATATCATCACCTGGTGTTACCATAAAGGGAAGGGAAAACATCATTTCTGTTGTCCATCTCTAGTGCTATCATGGTTTATCAGGTCTTCATGTCCCTTGGAGTTCTTCTGTGAAAGTAAACACAACAGACTCTGCCACGAAGAGGCAGAAAAAGTTAGAACAGTGGAATTGTCAGAGAGGTTTTGAACACCAGTGGTACTTCCCCTACCGTAGGGGGGGTCCACCAAAACAGGTTGTCCAGGGTAATGTGCTGGGTTCTTGGAATCATCTGGTCCCTGTAGTGAAGGAATTATGCTTGGAACAGTCAGGCAAAAAGCAGTGATTTTGGAACACCCATTTACCCCCCATCTATAGTAAGGGGTATGAGAAGTCCATTTAATCCCTTCACCTTTTGCCCAATCCTGCACACTTTTGACAGTAAAGTGAGAAACATTATCAGATTGAATTTCCTGTGGTTTTAGGAAAATCCCAAACCATCCCTGCAATGCTTTAACAATATTATCTCCTGCAGCTCTTTTAAAAGCATCAGCCTGGACCAACCCAAATATAAACACAGCATAGGACTCGGTGTAAATACAGACAAGAAAAGAATTCTGTCCCTCACGCTGGAAAATACTCCATAAAGTTAACAGTTCCTCAACCTGAGCACTGCCTTCTCCCTCTGTGAGCAGAAGCAGAGGAGAAAGGAGGGGTTGCTTTAATCACAGAGGCAAGTTTGTCTTGGCTGCTATCCAAGAAATACAAGTTTCTTGTATTGCTAAGGTTTTTTCCACTTCTATGAGAGCTAAGCTAACCACAAACAATCCTTTTTCCCAGGTAGTGTATCTTTTCTCAGCATCTTTGAAACCACAGGAATAGAAACCAACAGGCCTTGTTGGACCCTCAGGACCCTGCTGCCAAATGTGTACTGACAGCCCTGAGGAGCCAAATCCCCATTCCAGCTGGAAGGATCTGTGGGATGGACAGGGTGCAGTGCTTGGTGAGCTGTTGCTTCAAAAATCAGCAATTGCAATGCTTCCTCCTGAGAAGGAGTCCAATCCCATTTCACCCCATTTGCTCAGCAAGTCATAAAGGGGAACAAATGGGTCATTCTGGTTACTAAGGAATCTATTAGGTGTTTCTACAGGAGATATACCTACTATGGTTTTCTGAAGGAGAGTTGTTGTAGGTTTAAGTGTTTCTGAAAGCCCTTGAATTAAAGGGGTCACAGTTTCAGGCTTTACAGGTGATTGCATTGGTAACTCATAGCTTGTAGTTGATTTTCTTTCCTGCATCATTTGCAAGCAAGCAGCTCTGTCAATGTTTTCCAGGGGCTGGCCGGGGGTACCAGCTCTGGTTAAAAGGTCTCCCCTTTCCAAGGGGTGAAGCCCCCCTGCCCAATGAGCTGCACCCTGAGCCAGGGACCATGGGGTGCGTCTGTCTCCCCTTGTTAAGAACACCCCAAGTCCCCAGCACCCACCGGCTTCTTGTTCTGACAAAAGAATCTGATCTCCCTGGTGAGAGACACTTGGCAGATGTGTTCTGTTTCAGATTTGTGGGGGAGAAGCCCGTACTGCTTTGCAAGTTTTGTTAATTCAGTAGCAGTGTACGGGATTTCTTTAGTGGTTATGTGCAGGTCAAGATCCTCATTATTGTGTCTTGGTTTGGAAAGACAGGGGTCTGCTAAGGAAGGCAGGAGCCCCCCCTGAAATGGAGAATGTAAACCCTCCCCACCCCTCCTGATTGCTATAAATTTTTAATTTAGGGGCTCTCAGGCATAAATATGGGAGCAGGAAATAACAGTTCTTTAATAGGGAAGGAAAAAAATAAAAGGATAAAATAAAGAATGCAGTACACTAGAACAACACTGACAGAGTCAGAACCCAACCTGACACCCTGTGGGTCAGGGTGTGGTAGCAGTGCAATTGGAAATGTGGCTGCAGCCCTCCTGAAGTGTCAGGGGTGATTCTGTTGGAGCAGAGGGGGTCCTATAGGGAAGGATGTGTTCTTCCTCTGAAGATCCAGTGGAAGAAGAGGCAGCTGCTGTTCCTCTGGGGAATCCCGTGAGAAAGCCGTGCTGGTGTCTCAAAAACCTCTGGATTATATCTGGGTAGCAATGCTTGGCTCCTCCCTCTGGGATGTTATCGTTCTTATCAGTCATGCAGTGACATTCAATAGTCTGTTATCAACAGATGTCCTCTCCCCAGGGAGGTGTGAATGTGGTCACTCAAAGAGAGAGATAAGGCAAACTGCCCGCTTGACAAAGATAATCTGCCATACAGATGGTCATGGAAAACATCTTGCATTGCAATCTGGAACAGCATCTATAACAAACTCCCCTCTTATTCTTTATAAAACATTTAGCTTGGGCAATGTTTCTTATGCTTTGGACTACACCGATAATTAGCTGAATAAAACAAGGAATCAAACAAGGAAGAAATATCCAAACAGCTGTAACACATAAAAGGAAGAAGCCTAATTTCTTTCACCATTCTATACATGATCTCACCAGCTAATTTTTTTAACATTGGTTCCCAATTTCGGATAGGTATGTGGGCTATTTTTCATTGTGGTCATCTATTTTTAATAACCTGATATATTAAATTTTCCACAAACACTCCTGTCTTTAGCCAATAGAGAGTCTAAAGCCAATCTATTCTGATACATAATGGTTTTTATTTGGCTATTAATTCTAATGCCCATCTGGTTATGTTTGTTATTATCTCTACAACTGTTTGGAGTCTTATAATATGATTCAGCTTATTAATTGAGGCTGATACAGAGTCAGATTGCTGTGCTGGTTTTACCTTTTTGTTTACTGATTGTTCTTTTATCAAATCATGGACTCTACCCTTAAAGACAAATGTGAAACAAATCCATCTCTCCCCTTTTGGACATTCACTTCCCAATATCTTCTCACTTTTTCCTAAGTTTCTAGCAATGCAATATTTTCCCCTGTTTTGCCTACAGGTACTTAATTTGGATGGGCCATAGCAGTGACTGCTGACATGGGTGTGTGTAATAAAAGAGGAACTTTGATTTCTTTCCCTGTAATGCTTTTGATAGCATTTGTGACACAATTTTGCTGGTATCCCTAAAGGGAAAAGACAGAAGATGAGTGACAGAAAAAGGAATAACAGAGGTCTGGCATGGCTTATACCCCCACCTGCCATGCCTATGGGGTTGCTGCCCATAGCAGGTGTATTTGATCTTCTCGGTGGCGAGCACAGCCGCCAATCCAGTCTTGCCCTCTTCTCTTTGCCACTCCCTTTTTGCTAATTTCCAGGCAAATCATTTTTGACACTCTGTAATTGTGGTTTCACACTGTTCCTCAGGTATCTCCCATTCAACAGGTACTAATAACTCCCATCCACAAAACAAAGTTATTATTTCAGTTGTTTTGAGTTCTGTCTGGATAGGGGATAGATTTGGTGCTCGACACTTCCTGCAACATGAGCATCGATTGTGTAAACTGCAATACCAATTTTCCCCACAATTTAAACATTTACATTTAACCCAGCATTATAACCCAGGATATCTGATATTATGATGAAGCAAACAGGGTATATGGTATGGCCCTGATGGAAGTTGTAATTCCTCACCCTCTTTGAAGAAGTCACAGGCTAAGGCCAGAACATGAGAATTCTCTGACCGAAATAGTCCTGATGCTCCTGTTTGGAGTGGAAGTATTCCTCCCCAAATTGGATATCTGACATGTCTCAGGACTTGTCCAGATGGCACTTGAAAGCACTGATATAAACCTGGCCTTGTTTCTCAATTAGCTGTGATTCTTTGTACATTCCTTGGATCATTTGGGTCGTTGCAGTTCGTTACCACCCAGTCCCAACTTAGGAGCCAATTTGGTATCACCCGGTTTAAATGTGCTAGTCCACTCCTCAGGTTCCTTCACAGCTCCTTTGATTCTGCTGGCCTGGATCCACTCTCTTTTCCCTTGGCTTGGATTGCTGCCTCATTTGTCAGTAGTACCTGAAAAGGACTTCTCAATAGCACAGAACAGTGACTGGAGGAAAGGCAACTCTACATCAGGATTTGCCATTAATTCTTCAAAACTTTCTTGCTTTAGCAACAAGTTGGGCTTTTTGGTTTTTTTTTTTTTTTTTTTTTTTTGGCCACAGCTGCTTGTTCTTCTTGTACCCAGCTGGGTCTTCAGCTGTTCTAGGCTGTTCAGCTCTTGGGATCATGTAAAGGACAGTTCTCCTAGAGAAAAAGGGACTTGTTGTGCTTAGCATGCTGCCTTCTTTCTAAGACAGGAAGCCTTAACAGCACTGAAGGGAAAACCCAGAGGCAAATTCCTCTTCTTGTGAGTCACAATTAGTTAAACAAAAAAAGCCCCAAACAAAAAACCAACCAAAAAATCCCCCAAGACAATAACAGAAAAAAGAGCCAGGCTGATCTTAACATCTATTGCCTTTTACCGTCTGAGCATTATTTAGCTGTTTAGCCTTCACAGATCCATTCTTCTAACAACTTCTCAGAACAAATCCCCATCCATCCTGACAGAAAGAAAGAAAGAAAGAAAGAAAGAAAGAAAGAAAGAAAGAAAGAAAGAAAGAAAGAAAGAAAGAAAGAAAGAAAATAAAAGACTCTTGCTTTAAGAGAACAAAAATAACTTGGTGAGCTTTTGAGAATTAGCGAGAGATCAAGGCCATCTCTGCTTTGGTCTTATCGCTTATTCTCATGCCACCCCCTCTTCTCTCTCTCTTCACTCATAGCAGGGCCCCTGTGGGGACCTTGGGGATGTGCCTCGCCCCCCTTTCGCCCCTTTTCTCTCTCTCTCTTCACCCACCTACTGGGGCTGAGGCTGCCGCCCTGCACTGGGACCCCAGCAGGCTGGGAGCCACCCCCGGGCAGCTCCGTCCCTGCGGCAGCCGCGCTCCTCAGCAGCAAACTGTGCAAGCCGTGCCCAGCGCCGCTGCCGGGCTGCTGAGCGTGTGCAGCAACCCCGCGCCCTCCGAGACCCCGGCACCACCAAGCAGCTGCCGAGCCCCAGCGGCGCCCACACAAACCCGCGCCCCGCGCCGCCTCCACCGGGGGGCAAACGCTGGAAGTTGTCACGCGGGGCCGCCCCCATGGATCAGCCCCTGCCGCAGCCCCGAGACTCTGCCGCCCGCACAAGAGCGGTCAAACACCCACGGCCTCAACACCCCTCACCCTGGCTGCCCAGGGATTCTTTTTCTCTAATAAGCATTTGGATGAACCATCAACATGTATCTTTTCCCCCTCTAGGAGGGCTTGTTCTGCTACATCCTCCTGAACTTCAGTTTGGTATTGCACAATTTCTGAACAATCATGTGTTAAGGTACCTTTTTGTTTGCCAAAAAAATTGAGCTGGATTCAAACTTGTGTTTACTTTTACTGTTATCATTATTTCACATGTTGACATCTTAGAGTCTGCTAATCATTTTTTCTCCAGCTTTTTCTTTCCCTTTTTTCCCCCCCCCTTTTTGATTTTAACACATTTTGGGCCACATGAGGTGTACCCACAACTAGTTTATTTCTAAGAGTTTGTCCACAGCCCTTTCTTCTTCTGGTATAACCTCTATTCCCAGCTGGATTTGTAAGCCTCTTCCCAAGAAGTTGACACCTGCTCCAGGAACTCCAGGAGTAAGACATCTCCTACCCCCATTCTGGCTTCCCCTTTGATTGCTACATTTTTAATGACAGGGATTTTAAACCCTTCTCCTCCTTCCCCTGCCATTTCTACCGTGTCACCACCTTTATCACATCCTCCTGGAACATCTACTACATAAGTTCTCTCTGCATCAGTATGAACTATAAAATTCTAATACTTCCTCTTGGGGGCCTACTTTTAAAGTTATCAAAGGCTCCTGACAGCACCCATCCCTCAGAAAACAGGGTCACATTAATATTTTCTGAAAAATCCCTTTACCCAGGATTTTTCTCCTAAGAAGCTGAGAAGTACCTCAGAGAAAAAAGAGAACAATATTATCTCATTTGCTTCTCTTGTGTTTTGCTGCTTTGGAATTTTCGGAGATTGTTTATTCAACAGGTGATTGTTTCATTAGTTTCTACTGTAAATTATTTTGAGTTATTAGCCAATCAGAGTCAAGCTGTGTTGGGGCTCTGCAAAAGAGTCACAAGTTTTTCATTATTATCTTGTTAATCTTCTGTAAGTATCCTTTCTGTATTCTTTAATATAATATAGTTCAGTATTCTTTAATATAATATAATACCTTAAAATAATAAATTAACCTTCTGAAAACATAAGGTCAAATACATCATTCCTTTCTTCCTTTGTCAGGCATCCCGCAAATACAATAAAACAGAGCCCAATGTTCCTCCCACTCCCTCACCGGGCACACCCCCTGAGCCATCCCCAGGCCTCCTCCTGAGTGAGGGTGGCCTCCCCCCTGCAGCAGAAACAGCACCCCCAGTCCTCTCCCGGACCCTGACCACGCCGGGCTCTGTATCCTTCCTGAACCTCCCCCATGGATACAGAGGGAGCTGGAATCACCGAGGGAACAGAGACCAGGCTGAAAGTTGGCTGTAGAGCCAGATCCAAAAGGGGACAGAGGGAGGAGCAGAATTCAACAGTGTGGCTGAAATCAAGGAAGAAACAGGGGTAGGTGCAGGAGCAGTCAGCTGGGGAGGAGCCACAGCAGGGACGGGAGTGATCATGGCCGGTGTGGGTGAGGAGGGCTGGAGCTCTTGGCTCAGACAGAGAAGCTGGTATGGGTAGGGAGACTGGAGCTTCTGGCATGAGCAGAGAAACTGGAGACAGGGAGAGACAGTATTTCCAGAGGGTCCCTGCTCTCTTCTCTGGTTCCTTATCTCATTTCCCCAGGACCCCATCCATCATCCCTGCTGCAATCCATTCCCCTGACAGCTTGAACATTCCTCACGGCATGAAAAAACCCTTCCTTTCCAATATTGTCCCACACAATCCACCTTCCTGCAGAAAATAAAGTTAAGCAATCTATATTACATATACTTTCATTCATCCATACTCATTCACTTTTATTTATTTAATACTTCTCACTCATTCCCACTCACAACAGGACAACACAAAAATACAAGGTACTTTTGTTCTCAAGTCACTTGTTAATATCCACCCACAGGTTTTATAAAATCTCAAAATGTTCCTGGCCAACCCCGGATTTTCTTGGGTATCCCTCAATCCAGCTGTGTTGTTGAACCCTGGATGCTCTTGGGCATCTTTATCCCTCAATCCAGCAGTGTTGTTAAACCCTGGATGCTCTTGGGCATCTTTATCCCTCAATCCAGCAAAATTTTAGGGGACCCCTCCACTTTTCATCCCACTTTCCCAGTGGATTGCACCAGGAAAACCCTCGGCTCCCTCTCTCCAAGGGGTGCCACCCCTTCCCTGAGACCCAGTTCCAGTTACCCCCAGGGGATTCTCTCACTCCTTTTGTCTTTTGCTTTGTCTCTTTAGTGGCTGTTTTTCTTAGGAAAGAATGGAATTGCAGCATGGGAGACTCATCACTCACTTTGCAGGTCTGGGATAACCAGCCCACCTCTCATTCATACACACATTCATCCCGCTGTACCTGCCCACCCCACACCCCCCAAAGAGTACTTACAATCCTCTTTTTCTTCTTTAAGTCTTCATGCACAACAATTTTGGGGCTACCATGGTTTTAGGGAAGAGCCTTTTCCCTTTTCTTTGTTTTTTCTGTCTCCTTTTGTCCATGGGGTTTCAACCTGCAACCGCTGATCTCACCAGAAGAAGCAAGAGGGTCTGCATGTGTTTCCACAGACACTGGAGTACGATGGGTACCTGCGAGGTGTGTCCACCCTGATTTGTGACACCAAAACCAGCATGTGGCCAACAGGCAGCCTCCAGATGATGATCAAGATGACAACCATCAATCACAAGTGGGGAGTGAACATTCCATCCTTTCTTGGCTTCTGAAAAAGGACTGTTGACAGGCTAAGACTGTCAGTTCTTTGAACAAATTAATGGTAAGTTATTATATTAGACTTAGTATTGAGATTGTATTAGAATAAGTAAATGATTTTAGGATTGATAGTGCATTTCTTGTAAGAGGGAATCACAAGATCCAATCTCTCTGACCATTTTAAATCGGCATCCGATTGAGGTTCTGACTGATAACTAGCAACTGCTAGAGGAACCTGTGGAGCTGTGTTTGTTCTCCTTCCTGCAAGGGGCCCTGCAGAGGATTGCAAACACCACCTTGTCCTTTAAACAAAAAGGGGGACCTGTGAATATGACAGCCTGGTCAGAGAGTGAGAAAACCAGGTAAGTTTTCTCACGGCTGACTTGTGAGACTTTTAGGGAGTTGTAGAGAAACAATGATAGCTTGTTATTATGAAAAAACCTGCAAGTGGTGTTTTCCTACTCTCTGTTTTCCTCTTTTTCTCAAAGATGGTTTATAAGAAAGGTCTTTTTGTTAATTAGCCAATCAGATGAAATGTATTTGAACAGTCTATAAAAAGAGAATTTTCATATTAAAGTTGCACTGTGCAAACCAGCCTTCCTGTGAATCTGTGCTGTTTCTTACTCAATAGTGACACAATTCATTCTATAAACAGCTAGAGAATGTTTCTGGATTATCAGCCCCGTTCTTGTTGGCAATTTCAAGCTGCCAGACATTTGCTGGGAACTCAATACAGCTGAAAAAAGGCAGTCCAGGAAATCTTTAGAGTTTGTGGAGGACAACTTTTTGTTGCAGCTGGTGGGTGAGCCCAGCAGGGAAGGGACTATGTTAGACCTGTTATTTGCAAATAGAGATGGGTTGGTGGGAGATGTGGTGGTTGGAGGCCGCTTGGGACATAGCCACCATGGAATGCTAAAATTCTCCATATTTGGTGAAGTCAAGAGGAACATTAATAAGAGTTTTACACTGGACTTTCGGGGGGCAGATTTTGGCCTATTCAGGAGACTTATTCAGAGAGTGTCGAGACCCAAGACATTCCTCTAGCCACCCTAAGTGATTTGAGACCCTAGCAAAGAGCTCAAAGACCTTGGCACAAAAGAAGAATCTAAGCGTGTCCTGTCCTTCTTCTCCTTCTTGTCCTCCATCTTCAGCTGGGATGGTGACACTTTTTGATTGGTTTAGAGTAGAGACAGACTGTCTAACATAAGTGATAAGTATTAGAAAATTGTTGTAAATAAGGTACACATAGTTTGTAGTATAAAAAGTAAACACCACCCCAAAAGCAAAGACTGTGCCACAACCAGACCTGCTGGACAGATCTCAGCAGGTCAGAGAAAGAATGTAATAGATAAGAAAAAATAAGCAACCTTGAAAAGTAGAACCAACAAATCTCAATTTCTTTGCGGAGGCCCTGGGGGGCATCTCCTAAGTTACACCCAACTGGCTCCTTCCCCGTTCCTATGTCTGTCCCTATGTTCCTGAGCCACTCCCTCCCATTTCCCTGATTGGCCCTTATCTTTGTACTGCCCCGAGACCAGGGTCAGGCCCCTGGAGAGAGAGAGCTTGACCCTCCAAGTGTGTGTGTCTGGGACCTGAACATCTCACTGCGTGGCTGAATTCAACACCTGTAGATATTAGGCAAAAGCCTTCTTTACCTTAGACTTTACTAGCAGCTATTCAGGCTGCAACACTTCTTCAGTCACAAAGCTGAGGAAAAAAAAGACTTTCTAATGTCTCGGGAGTCATCTCAACCACAAAAACCCAAGAAGAGAGTTCCTTGGGAAGTAGTCCTTAATAATAAAGGAGTTCAGGAAGGGTGGGCGTGCTTCAAAATGGAGATCTTGAGGGCACAGGAACAGATTGTCTGTGTGCGCCGAAAGACAAGTCAAGGAGGCAAATGTCCAGCCTAGATGGGCAAAAAGGTTTTGGAGAAATTCTGGAATAAAAAAGGAATGTATTATCTTTGGAAGGAGGGTCAGGTCTCTCAGGAAGTATTTAAGGAGGCTGCTAAGAAAAATTAGGGAGGCTAAAGCTCAGTTTGAACTTAAAATGGTAACTTTTGTAAAAGACAACAAAAAATGTTTTTACACATATATTAATGGTAAAACGAAGAGTAAGACTAACCTTTGTTCTTTATCAGATGCAGAAG
Source organism: Agelaius tricolor (assembly GCF_023055355.1). Classification (NCBI taxonomy): domain Eukaryota; kingdom Metazoa; phylum Chordata; class Aves; order Passeriformes; family Icteridae; genus Agelaius; species Agelaius tricolor. The sequence continues at coordinate 818,909 of NW_027269317.1, read as the reverse complement.
GGAACTTTGTAACTGTAGATGAGGAGAAGTCAGAGGTGCCTAATGCCTTCTTTGTCTCGGTTTTTAGTGGGAAGGCTTGCCTTCAGGATAACTGTGCTCTTGGGTTGCTCAGTGGTGTCAGGGAGCAGAATCTTTCCCCCATTTTCCAAGAGGAGGCAGTCAGAGAACTGCCGAGCCATTTGGATATTCATAAATCCATGGGATCAGATGGGATCCACCCTGGGGTGATGAGGGAGTTGGCAGATGAGCTTGTGAAGCCGTTCTCCATCATTTACCAGCAGTCCTGGCTCACTGGTGAGGTTCCAGATGACTGGAAGCTGGCCAATGTGATGCCCAATCATAAAAAGAGTAGGATGGAGGATCCTGGTAATTATAGGCCAGTCTGCCTGACCTCAGTAGCAGGTAAGGCTATGGAACAGTTCAAATGAATTTTGGGCAAGTGATAAGATAAAAACTGTGAGATGAGATCAAAGAGGAATAAGAGCAAAGCATGTATTAGGTTAAGGTAGATTGATGGTGAAAACCCAGGGATAGAGGTTTACTGTAAGTTATTGTTTTAAGTAGAAGTGTGTTCAACGTAATTTTGATAATAATTTTGGAAATGTGTGTTCTCAGAGGTGAAGGGTGGAGTGCCCTGGGTTGATAAGGAAGTGAGTTTTTCAGGAATTTGTGGTCAAACCAAGCAGTGATCAGATTTGAATATTGGCACCTGGTGTGGCCACTGAAGACATGGATACACTTCTGAGAACACAGAGGGTTTGTAGGGGAATAGAATATATGTAAATAAAGGTAGTATAGAAAGTAATCTTATCCCCTAAAGTGTTGCAGCTGGGTTAATTATTAAAGATTAGGAGCAGGCCTGATTTTAACAGGCCGCAGCTGTAGCCAATAAGAAGAGTGTTATAGAAGAGTGGATTGGTTGGTTGAGGGGAACTGGAGTCAGTTGGCTGCTGCGAGGACAAGGAAGAGTCAGTGCCTAGAGGAGCTGCCTACAAGAAACATCAAGGAAGAATGAAACTCTAGCGATATGGAACCATTGTAATATAATGACAATAGAACTCTTGCACTATAAAGATAACATATGGCGACCCTGACGTGATTTGGGAAAAAAGACTCAAACAATAAACTATATCACCCCGTGGATTCGGGATACAGGACTCAACTCTATGACCCCGTGGATTCGGGAATGGAAAAAGAACTTAAGTATCGACCAACGTGATCCTGTGGTGATGCAGAAAAGAAGACTTAAACATTAAGCAACATGATCCCATGGTGATCTGGGTAGAGAACTGAAAGAGGAAAAGCAACAAAACTGAAAGAGGAAGGAGAGAATTTTCTAAAGCAACTGTAAGAGCTGGAAAAAAATAGTTTGATTATTTGGTACAATGTGTTTAGTGATTGGTAAAATATATCAATTGCAGCTATTAATGTTTGTTAAATATGAATATAGAAGATTTTGAAGAGAAATACTTTGTAAACTGAGAAAAGCTGCAAAATTGAACCAATACTCAGAAATATATATATTCATACTATAATATGTTGTCTGAACATTTGTATAACTATTAGTTCTGAAGGAAATGTATGAATGTGTCATAATGTTAATTTAGTTAAACATGTTTTTCTAGAAATGCTGCAACTCCGTAATTAAAAGAAAAAGGGGGAATTGTAGGGGGATAGAACATAAGTAAATAAAGGTAGTATAGAAAGTAATCTTACCCCCTAAAGAGTTGCAGCTGAGCCAATTATTAAGGATTAGGAGCAGGCCTGATGTTAACAGGCCACACCTGCAGCCAATAAGAAGAGTGTTATAGAAGAGTAGATTGGTTGGTTGAGGGGAACTGGAATCAGTTGGCTGCTGCGAGGACAAGGAAGAGTCAGTGCCTAGAGGAGCTGCCTACAAGAAACATCAAGTAGGTACGAAACTCCAGCAATATAGAACCCTTGAAGTGTAATGACAATAGAACTTTTGCAATTTAATGACAACAGCCTGGGACCACCTGGGCTGATGTGAGAGCTGTGGCCAGCGCCTGATGAGAGTCAGCGGAGGCGCTCATGGACAGCTGGGCCCGGCTGGCCAGGGAGGCCACCGAGCTCCGTGCTACCTGCAGGGAGGTGGCCACTGCTGAGGCCACCACAGCGGCCACCGCCACCACCCAGGCCAGGTACTGGAAGGATACAGCCATGCCCTGGAGACAGCTCAGGAAAACGTGGAGGCCGCAGAACGGGAGCTGCCACTGGCCCTGGAAATGGAGGCAATGGCTGCACTCAAGGCCCGGGTGGTGGTGGCCAGCAACGAGGTGCTGGTGGCCACCGTGGCCATGAGAGAGGCCGTGGTGTTCACCAACGAGGGGATGGCATCCACCAAGAGGAAATGGCAGGGGGAGGAGGCCCTGGGGCCCCTGGGGGACTTGGTGACTGCGTGTAACAAAGCCACCGTGTTCCTGCAGGAGCTGCAGCGCTGGCTCAGGGCCATCGAGGCCACCCTGGAGCAGACAATGGACACATCCCTCGATGTCCCCGAGCCCTTGGTGGCCGTGGTAGATGAGGCCGAGCAGCTGTGGGAGCGGAGCACCCACAAGTTCATTTGTAATCTGCTGGGGAGACTTAAGGAGATCCAGCATCTCCTCTTTGGTCCCACTGGTGGCCCTGGTGACCGCAGACACTGAGCAGGAGCAGACTCTGCTGGGACCAGGAGCAACCCCAGGTGTGGGGCCAGGGACATCCCCAGGGCTGCTCCCATGGTCTGAGGGGGACACAAAGAGGATTTGGGGTTAGGGTGTTTAGGGTGATTTAAATGGGAGTTTAGGGGGGAAAAAAATCAGGATTTTGGGAGAAAATACAGGGAGTTTGAGGGTGGAAAAATTAGAATTGGAGGGGAAAAATGAGAATCCAGTTTGTTGTATGGGTGAATAAGGTGAGGAATTCATGGATCTTTAATTTCCTCTGGAAAGCAGGTACATGGATTCAGAGCTATCACATTCTAACTGGATGTTTACTGGGTTACTTTAATAATGGCACTTACGGTAAAGAAATGACACTGGGGGAAATTTTCTCCCAACCCTTTGACCATCTCTTTGGATCTGCCCCACCAGTTTTTGAAGGGATCAGATCCACTCTAAATACTACTGACATCATATAGTGGCTGGTATTGTTGATAGGCCTGTTCTATTTAGCATTTAGAGGTAAGATAAGACTAACCTGGATAACCACCCTGACACCTACCCCAGAGCCTGGGGATGCAGCCCCTGGGCCTGGCCCTGCCCCACAGCCCACCTCAGCTATAAACTACCCAGATTGGATGGGGGTTCTGGTGAAGGAGATACACGAGATGGGACAGATGCTAAAGGAGTATATTTCCCCAGCTGGTGAGAAGCCCTCCCATGCCTCAAAGAGGGAGAGTCTAACACTGCAGCAGTGGAACATACAAGTGTTACAAGTGCCCCAGATCCAGCTGAACTGCAAAGGCAGTCACAGCTAGCAGCAGTTGCCCCTATAGAAACAAGGAGATCTAAGATGACATCAGAGCACCCAGATAAGGCAGGGCCTTCACAACCCACAGGAGACCCAGAGATTGCAATCATCACTGAGTCCCTTTCGAACTAAAGTCTCCGAAAGCTGCACAAAGACATTGTACGATGGGGAGGTGAGACTTATACAACCTGGCTACTTTGGGTCTGGGACCTTATGGGTACACGTGGGCAACTGGATGGTGGTGAGGCAAGGAATTTGGGACCCTTGACCCAGGACTCAGGTGTGAATGTGATTTTTGTAAGGGAGCCAGGGTCCCCGTCCCTCTGGGAGCAGCTTTTAATGAGTGACAGAGAGAGGTTTGTCCACAGGGAGAGAATGTAGAAGCGCCACCATAGAATGTGCTGGAAGACCCTTGAGAAAGGAATACAACAGCTGAGAGAAGTAACAGCATTGGAGGGACTCTTTGGGAGGGATGGACAGCATGAAAATGACCCCGACAAGGTCGGGTGCACAGGGTAAATGTTGTGGAGCCTGGCAAATCTGGGCCCATCTCAATACACCACCTTCATTGCAATGATTGATGCCAATACCAACCGAGAGACAGTGGGCTCTGTCGCCAACAAGCTCAGAAATGATGAGAGTGTGATCAACGGCCCAATGCAGGCTCATGTCTCTGCTGTGGTCAAGGAACTCAAAGAGGAGATGAGGGAGGAGGTGAGGCGGAACAATTCCCACATCCCACCAGTGCAAGTCACAGGCCCCAAAGTCAGAGCCCAACGTCCCCCAGCTAGACAGAGAGGGTACACCCCATGGGCTGACCTATGGTTCTTTCTGCGTGACTATGGGGAAGGCATGGGAAGGTGGAATGGGAAACAAACTTCTGTCCTGGCAGCATGGGTGCATCAGCTCTAGGAGGGAAACTCTAATTGAGGGAGTTCCACTAAAGTGAAGGTACCTCTAGCATGTATGCCCAGGAAAGAAATAATAACCAGGGTTAGATGGGCCCTGCCTGTAGCCAGGAAGAGGCATGGGAAAACCGAATTTTCTGGTTGATGTGGATCCAATGGCCTGGCACATAAGAACCACAAAAATACGACACTTTAGTTGATACTGGTGTGCAGTGTACCCTGATACCATCGGGACATGTGGGGGCAGAACCTGTTTCCATTGCCGGGGTTACAGGGGAATCACAGCAATTGACCCTGCTGGGAGCTGAGTTGAGCCTGACTGGGAAGGAGTGGCAGAAACATCCTATTGTGACTGGCCCAGAGGCCCCGTGTATTCTGGGTATCGACTACCTCCGGAACGGCTTTACAAGGACCCAGAGGGACTCAGGTGGGCTTTTGGAATAGCTGATGTAGAGGCAGAGAACATGAAGCAGTTGAACACCTTGCCTGGACTATCAGAAAGCCCATCTGCAGTAGGACTCCTGAGAGCAGAAGAGCAATGAGTGTCAATTGCCACCTCGACAGTGCACCACCGGCAGTATCGGACAAATTGGGATGCCGTGATCCCCATGCAGAAAATGATCTGCGAGCTGGAGAGCCAAGGGGCGTACAGCAAAACCCACTCACCCTTCAACAGTCCCATCTGGCCTGTGTGCAAGTCTGACAGAGAATGGAGATTGACTGTGGACTATCTTGTGCATTCAGGGACTGTGCCTTGAATGAATGGACTCCACCACTGAGCGCTGTAGGGGGATACAGTATGGGTAAATGAAGGTGGTGTAGAATGTAATCTTATCCCCTAAAGAGTTGCAGCTGAACCAATTACTAAAGATTAGGAGCAGGTCTGATGTTAACAGGCCACACCTGCAGCCAATAAGAAGTGTGTTATAAAAGAGTGGATTGGTGGGAATGGGAGTCAGTTGGCCACTGTGAGGACAAGGAAGAGTCAGTGCCTAGAGGAGTTGCCTGCCAGAAACATCAAGGAGGTACGAAACTCCAGCAGTATGGAACCCTTGCAATGTAATGACAATAGAACTTTTGCAATATGACAACAGAGGGCTGCTGTGCCAGACATGCTGGAACTCCAGTACGAGTTGAAGTCCAAGGCAGCAGAGTGGTACGCCACCATTGGCATTGCTAAAGCATTTTGCTCCATTCCTCTGGCAGCAGAATGCAGGCCTCAGTTTGCTTTCACCTGGAGGGGTGTGCAGTACACCTGGAACCGACTGCCCTAGGGGTGGAAGCACAGTCCCACCATCTGCTATGGACTGATCCAGAGTGCACTGGAAAAGGGTAAAGCTGCAGAACACCTGCAGTACATCAATGACATCATTGTGTGGGGGAAAACAGCAATGGAAGTATTTAAGAAAGGAGAGAGGATCATCCAGATTCTGCTAGAAGACTTGAGGCTTCTCCATCAAGAACAGCAAAATCAAGGGACCTGCTAGTGAGATTCAGTTCCTAGGAGTAAAGTGGCAAGATGGGCAGCAGCAGATTCCTACAGATGTCATCAACAAGATCACAGCAATGTCTCCACCATCCAGCCAGAAGAAGACACAAGCTTTCCTAGGCACCATAGTTTTTTGGGGAATGCAAATTCCTGAGCCCTCTTTACCTGGTCATCCGCAAGAAGAACAATTTCCACTGGGGCCCTGAATAGCAACAAGCCTTTGCCCAGATCAAGCAGGAGATCGCTCATGCGGTTGCCCTTGGCCCAGTCAAGACAGGACGAGAGGTGAAAAACATGCTCTACTCTGCATCCGGGAGCGATGGTTTGTCCTGGAGCCTTTGGCAGAAGGTGCCTGGGGAGACTCAAGGTTGACCACTGGGATTTTGGAGTCGAAGCTACAGAGGGTGAGAAGCCAACTACACTCCCACAGAGAAAGAAATCTTGGCTGCCTATGAAGGAGTCCAGGCTGCCTCAGAGGTGATTGGTACAGAAGCACAACTCCTCCTGGCACCCCCACTACCGGTGCTGGGGTGGATGTTCAAAGGCAAGGTTCCTTCCATTCACCATGCCACCAGTGCCACATGTAGCAAGTGGATTGCTCTCATCACACAGCACACCCATACAGGTAAACTGAATCGCCCTGGGATTCTGTAGGTAATTACAAATTGGCCTAAAGGTGGAAATTTTGGAGTCACAGATGAAGAACAGGAACCAGTGACACGGGCTGAAGAGGCTCCTCCATATAACCAACTGCCCCCAGAGGAAACACGCTATGCTCTTTTCACTGACGGTTCCTGTCACATCTTAGGGATGAACTGGAAGTGGAAAGCAGCTGTATGGAGCCCCACACGACAGGTCACAGAGGCCACTGAAGGAGAAGGTGGATCAAGCCAACTTACAGAACTCAAAGCTGTTTAACTGGCCCTGCACATTGCAGAAAGAGAGAAGTGGCTACCTCTACACTGATTCATGGATGGGAGCTAATGCTCTGTGGGGATGGCTGGAGAGGTGGAAAGAGTCTAGCTGGCAGTGTAGAGGAAAACCAATTTGGGCTGCTGATGAGTGGAAAGACATTGCTACCAGGGTAGGGAGGCTACCTGTGAAGGTCTGCCATGTTGATGCCCATGTCCCCAAGAGTAGAGGTAATGAGGAGCACCAAAACAATGAGCAGGTAGACCAGGCTGCAAAGATAGAGGTGCCCAAGATAGACCTAGATTGGGAACACTAGGGAGAGATATCCCTAGCTAGATGGGCCCATGATGCCTCAGGCCATCAGGGCAGAGATGCCACCTATAAGTGGGCATGAGACCGAGGGGTGGATCTAACCATGGACAGTATTTCACAGGTTATTCATGACTGTGAGATGTGTGCTGCCATCAAGCAGGCCAAGCGAGTGAAGCCCCTATGGTACGGTGGGCAATGGTCCAAGTACAAGTATGGGGAGGCCTGGCAGATTGACTCCATCCCACTGCCCCAGACACGCCAGGGCAAGCGCTACCTGCTGACCATGGTGGAAGCCACCACTGGATGGTTGGAAACCTACCCTGTGTCTCATGCCACTGTCTGGAACACCATCCTGGGCCTGGAAAAGCAGGTCCTTTGGAGACGTGGCACCCCTGAGAGGATTGAGTCAGACAATGGGACTCATTTCAAGAACAGCCTTATCAACACCTGGGCTAGCGAACATGGCATTGAGTGGGTGTACCATATCCCCTACCATGCACCAGCTGCAGGCAAAGTGGAGAGGTACAATGGACTCCTAAAAACCCAGCTGAAAGCTTTGGGTGGGGGATCTTTCAAAAATTGGGAGCAGCATTTAGCATAGGCCACCTGGTCAGTTAACACCCAAGGTTCCACTAACCGAGCAGGTCCTGCCCAGTCTGTGTCCCTGACTATAACAGATGGAGATAAAGTCCCAGTGGTGCCTGTCAGAGGTTTGTTAGGGAAGACTGTGTGGATCAATTCTGCCTTGAGTACAGACAAACCCATTCGTGGGGTTGTCTTTGCTCAGGGACCAGGTTGCACATGGTGGATAATGCAAAGAGATGGAACAACACAATGTGTACCTCAGGGAGATCTGATTGTGGGGTGAGAATGATATGCAAATATCACTGTTCGTTGGATGTTACTGCCATTGTCTGTACATTAAACCATACAGACATGAGACAGAAGGAAATGTGTAAGTGTTGAAGGTCTGAGCAAGTGGAAGATGGAGCTTTGAGTGAGTAAAGTGAAAGGGGGGGAATCCTGCAGCTCTGTAGGGGCCTGGATTCAGTGGTCCAGTGTGGGGATGTGATGAGGGCATGATGGCTATTGCTTGTACTTTTTGGGGGAACAGATGGAAATTTTGTGTGAATAAATGCATGATGTGTGGTAATATGTTGATGATATGGGGATAAGGGGTGGAATGTCCTAGGGTGATGTTATGATGCTTGTATCCCCATTCATGTGTTCTGTTTATGCTGGATATTATGTTCTGTGCCTTCAAGACTGGCTCTGAAGAGTGAAAGTTTTGTTTGGGTTTTCTTATCAGCCTGGCGGGACACAGAGGCAGGGCAGTACCAGAGTGCTGCTTTTGCTTTTTTGCTTTTGCTTTTCGCTTTGCTCTCTTGCTCTTGCTTCTGCTTTGCTTCTGCTTGCTCTTGCTTCTGCTCATTAGCTAGTTTAGCTAAACAGTCCAAATTTCTTCCTGAATTGTCTCTCCTTTCCTTTTTTGAACCAGCTTGAACCTGCTCCGGACTGGGACCTGGGAACACCGAGAGTTTGCACCTTGTGGCTGCAGCAGCTGCCACGCACCTGAGGGACTGATAACAGAGTGACCACCCCCGAGAGAGACTTTCTGAATTTGTCATCTTTTTCAGAGTGGTGTCATCTGGTATTGTTCATTTTGTGTGCTGGGGGGTGCTGTGCCTGTTAAATAAACAGGTTCTTTCCACTTCTCTCTGAGGAATTCTTCCCAAACCGGTTGGGTGGAGGGGCTGTGTGGGTTTGCTTTCTAGAGGGGCCCCCCTTTAGAGATTCTCTCCCAAATTTGCCCTAAACCAGGACACCTAAGTAGTGGAAATATTACGGTTTCCAAAGCAGTTTTGAAATGGTTTGTTCGCTGGATATATTTTAATTTCCCTCAGTTTACCCAGCAGAATGTTAATTCTGTCTCTGCCTGGGACAAAATTGGAGCCTTGTTAACAGCGAAAGTGGAACAGGGAGATGGGACAGTGTCTCAATTTTTTCCTGTATTCCTTGTGATTTGGAAAGAAGTGCTAAAGAAGGATTTGAAAGGCCAGCCAGAGAAAATCTCCCCTCCCACAGCTTCTCCTACCCCTCCTCCCAAATCCTCTGCCCTGAACTGAGAGAGACGAGCAAGGCTCCTCGGCAGTCACAGGGTACCTGGCACTGCCACTGTTTCCCCGGCCTCCCACCTCCCTCTCAGTACCCTGGCTCTGGCAGCTGTGATGGAGCACCTTCCCTGTACCTCTCTAACCTAGTTCCTCTTACCCCGATTTCGCGTTCTGACCCCCCCCAATCCCCAAAATGGCTACGATCACATGGTTGGCATTCAGGATAATGCTGACTGCATGGTCAGAGCCCAAAATGGTGGCATCCAGGTGTTTGAGCCTTCAACTTACCCCTCTTCTCCCCACAATCCCTTTCGCCCACCTGTCCCCTCCCCCAACCCCTTCCAGTCTCACAACCCCTTCCTTCCCTTGGATCCTCCTCCCCCTCCATCATGTCCCCACCCTCCATGATGTCACCCTGCATCCCCGCCCCTGGTTCCCATGGTTGCCCTGCCCCCCTGCCTGTTCCTGTTTCCCACACCCCCTTGCCCGGGTCCCAAGAGGGTATGGCCGAGGGCATGGCCGAGGGCATGGCCAAGGGCTGGGGGGTGGGCCACTGCCTGGTTCCAACAGGTGTGGGCAGAGGGGTGTTCCCCCACCTGCTTCCCAAGGGAGTGGGGCTGGGGTGGGGGTTATTCCCTTGTCTGGTTCCCATGAATGTGGGACTGGAGGAGGGGGTGGTCCCCCTGCTGACTCCCACAGGGGTGGGGCTAAAAGGGAAAACCCTGGGGCTCAAAACCAGAAGGAAGAAGTAATTCCCTTGGTAGCCTCTGTTCAATACGCAGGTGGTAGAGGCGGCCCTAGAACCTACCAGCCCTTCTCCTATCTGACAAAGTGTGAGTTATGTACAAGTGAGTTAGAATTCGGGAGAAATAGCAAAATTTTTAGAAGTATGATGAGACCCACGTTAACATCCCTTGAATTTGTTCCTACTGACCTCCTAGATCTTTTCCGGTGCCTGCTTATCCAGTCAGAATTTGATCTATGGGAAAGCTCCTGGAAGAGATCTCTCAGGGATCTCTTGGAGGAACTTAAACCCTTCAGGATGACAAAGATTTAGAAAATAATAACATCACTTATGAACATTTGTGTGGTGAGGGGGAGTGGGCTAAGCCTGAGGACCAAGTTTAGGTGTTATCAAAATTCATTCTAGGTAATATTTCAAAGGCTGCAGATAAGGCTTTTAACCAGCTACCAACTGCTGAAGCTAGTGGTAGTTTCCTTGACATTAAACAGTCTCCTTAGAAAGTTTCTTGCAGTTTGTTGACCAGCTCCGTGCATAGGTTGAGAGACAAGTACGGGACCCCAAGACACAGATGGAGATAGTGAAAGAGATAGCACAGAGGAATGCCAATGAAGTCTGCAGCAGGGTGCTCCTGGGACTGCCTTTCAACCCCCCACCTACACTGGCAGAGATGATCAAAGCCTGTGCTAGGAAGGCAGAACTGTTTGCTGCACGGGAGGCGTGGTCAAGGCTGACAAACCCAGAGACTGTGGCAGCTGTATCTCCAGGAGTGAGGAGGCAACAGTTGTCACCAGAGCAACTTCAACATGTGTGGAGAGCTTTGTGGATAATTGGCTAGCTGAGAAGGACCACTTTGATGTGATACCGTTGGATAAGGATAGGGGAAACAAGCTGGGGATTAAGTAATAAGTGTCCAATCACTGACAGAGGTCATGGTGACCTTCGCTGCAACAGGAAGATGGGGGAGAAAATCGTTTGCCAGAAAATGAAGATAGCCTAGGTAGAGTAGCTATAAGAATGTAAACATAGAAACAAAATAATCATTAGAGCATAGAAGTAGGTGTGGTTGATCTAAGTGTGCTTTAACCAATAATGAGCTCAGCTTTTGCAATATGTATAAGCTTCATTAACACCAATATAAATATGTGTGAGTTATCAATAAACTTGGGGATTTGTTGTTCACGCATATTGTGTGCTGCAATTCTTCTGCCGTTCACGACAAATGGTGACCCTGAGACGTGTTCACCGGTAGCCACGGTCGATCGGTGTAAGGAGTTCGGGTCCTACCGCAGCTCAGGACGGCGAAAGCACCGCTGAAAAAGGGAAAGTGCCGCACCCTGGGTGACCTCAACGGAGACCCCGGCCGATACGTGCTGCCGACGCCTTGAAGGGCTGCAAGAAGCGCACTGTTATCTTTAACATGGATAAAGAAAGGCAAGCAGCATATGATATATTTACTAGCTTTTTACAAAAGCGTCAGGTTAAGGACATAGATTTGCAGAAAGAGCTTCATGGGTTGTTAGCTTATGGGTATGCACAGGGACTTTTTCAAAATCCTCACACAGTGCATGAGTTATCAGAGTGGCGTAAATTTGGGGATAAGTTGTGGCAGGCAGTCATAGATGAAGATAAAACTGCAAAAAAGCTGGGAAAGTTGTGGCGAGTCGTGCATGATGAATTGTTGAAATATCAGGCAGAGGAAAAAGCTGCTCAGCAGGCTAGTGCAGCCCATGAAAAAACCAGGAATTATGGGGACTGGTTTGGTTCCCCGTTACCCCCTGTTACGCCCACAGTCAATCTGCCGCCGGCATCGCTTTCTGCTTTAAACAGCAGTTCCACGCCGACATCGGCACCTACTTTAAACAGCAGCTCCCTGCCGACATCGGTTCCTGCTTTACACAGCAGCTCCCCGCCAGTATCAGCGCATGCTTCAGGCAGCAGCTTCCCCCCCGCGTGTACTCCAACAATGCCGTCCACACCACCTGCCCCGGTGTCAAACCCTACACCTCCTCCGCCTAGTAATGCGCCCATCCCCGGGTCAGTGAGTGACCTAGCACAGGCCGTTGCACAGCAGCGAAGGGAGGCATGGGCAGTGGTAGCAAAAGAAATCATGGACACGGGGGATGATGAAGCGATATCAGCTGCTATGGAATTTGCCTGTCCAGTGGTTTATTCTCCCCTGGCGGGGGGAGGGTTTCAAGCTACAATAACTGCTTTGGATTGGAAATTGTTATCACAGTTACGATCCACGGTTAGTCAATTTGGAGTAACCCGTGAGCCCACAAAACAAATGCTGGATTACATCTGGGGCACTCAGGTTTTGCTGCCGGCAGATTGCAGGGCGTTAGTAAAGCTCATTTTTACTCAGCATCAACAGCTTTTGTTCAATGCACATTGGCAAACGATCTGTCAGCAATGTGTCCAATAGTACGGCAACCAGGCGACCCGTTATATGGGGTAACCCTGGAGGAATTAATGGGGTTTGGGCCTTTTCTTCGAACGGAAGCACAAGCATTAATTGGTCCTGAAAAGTGCAGGGAAGCTATGCGGTTGGCACGTTTAGCTATCGACAGGATTAAGGATCCGGGAAGAATTCCTTCTTACATGGGAATAAAGCAAGATAGAGATGAGTCATTTGGAGCTTTTATAGATAGGGTAGCCAATGCTATTGAACGGGCAGGAGTCCCTGAATTCATGAAAGGGACCTTGCTAAAGCAATGCGCACTCCAAAACAGCAATCAGCCTACCAAGAATGTGTTAAATACCCTGGGAGCTAATTGGTCTATAGAGGAAGCTTTAGAATGGTTAGCAAATGTTCCAGTAGGATCACAAGCAAGCTAGTAAATGCTATTACAGAGCTAGGAGTTGGGTTACAGAAACAGGCAGAGTCTTCACAGAATCAGATGCTAGCGGCCCTCGCCCTGCTCCAAGCAGCAGCAATAAATACTCCACGAGCTCCAGCTACTGGCCGATTCAAATGCTACCGGTGTGGAGGTATAGGGCACACGGGACGGGCTTGTCCCGCAATCAGTGTTTGGTGTAACAATTGTCGCTTGGATACCCACAACACCGGAGCCTGCAGGCGCCGTCCGGGAAACGGGAGAGCCAGCGCGCCCACCAGCTGCCACGCTCAGACACGAGTAGCTGCTGTCAACACCTCAGCTCAACTGACCTTCAACCAGCCACCACCGGGAGCCTCGGATTGGACCTAGCAGCCGCAGCCACAGTAACCCTGATAACCACCCACCCAGAAAAGGTTCCAACTGGGGTAAAGGGACCACTCATTATTGATGGATTACCTATGGGAGCTTTGCTTTTAGGTCGTTCCTCGGCTACCATGATGGGATTATTTGTTTTATCTGGAATAATAGACGCTGACTATACAGGGGAGATTTCTATTATGGTGCATACTCTTTTTCCACCTATGCAAATCGAAAAAGGACAAAGAATAGCTCAATTGATTCCTTTGCAACAGTTGGCTAAAACTATACCCCCTCGTCAAGCACAGTCGAGAAGAGAGCATGGATTTGGATCCACTGGGGGGCTTACTCTTTTAACAATGAACGTGAATGAACAACCAAAGTGCACTGTAATATTGGATTATCGGGGTGAAAAGCAAACCTTGGTAGGATTATTAGATACTGGCGCAGACTCCAGCATTGTGAGTCCGGATTTTTGGCCCCACAACTGGCCATTGCAGTCATCCACAATGCCAGTAACCGGAGTTGGAGGCCTGACACTTGCAAGAAAAACACCCATGCTATCTGTGACTATTGATGGCAAAACTGTGCGGAGTGTTTTATCAGTTGTACCTTTGCCTCCTACTGTGCAGTGCCTTATTGTCGGGACATTTTGGCTCAGATGGGAGTAGTACTGACGAATGAACACCCTTTGGGCTAAAGGCCATTGCATGGACTTTCCCAATCCCATTAACCTGGACCACAGACGTTCCAGTATGGGTTAAGCAGTGGCCATTAAAAAGGGAGAGTCTCGAACAGGTTCACATACTGGTACATGAGCAATATAAACAAGGACATTTACAGTTGTCAACAAGCCCATGGAATACCCCCATCTTTGTTATTAAAAAGAAGTCAGGGAAGTATCGCTTAATACATGATCTGCGGGCTGTAAATGAACAAATGGAGCCTATGGGAGCCTTACAACCAGGATTACCTAATCCGGCTATGTTGCCAAGGGACTGGCCACTTTTGATTATTGATCTGAAGGACTGCTTCTTTACTATTGCTCTTCATCCTCGAGACACTCGGAGATTTGCATTCACTCTGCCAGCTCTAAACAGGAGAGAGCCGGACAAAAGATTTGAATGGGTTTCTCTTCCCCAGGGCATGCGCATCAGCGCCACCTTGTGTCAACTGTGTGTTGACACTGCTTTACAACCCTTACGGCATGCCTGGCCTGAAACAATCATTTACCATTACATGGATGATATCTTATTTGCGCAGCCAAAACCTTTTACAGGTCAACAAATTCAAGCAATATATGATGCTTTGAAGCTTTATGGACTGACTGTAGCTTCTGAGAAAATTCAATTATCTGCACCTTGGAAATATCTGAGGTGGACACTTACTGATCAAATTGTTACTCCTCAGAAATTGCAATTAAACATTAAATTACATACATTGCATGATGTTCAAAAATTGCTGGGTGACCTGCAGTGGCTGCACCCCATTGTCAGTATCCCTAATGAACTGTTAGATGAACTTCGACCTTTTCTAAAGGGAACTGATCCGGCACAGCCTGTTCGTATAACCCCTGAACAGGTTGAGACACTGCAACAGATATTGGACTGTGTCACACAAGGCAGTGTTCGGAGACGTGATCTTGATCTTCCCATACAGCTGACAGTTTGGTGTGGAACAAAATTTTTATTGGGTGCACTTACTCAGCATAACAGAAAAACGGGGGAGATATGGGCCTTAGAATGGATATCTCCTCCACTTCAACAACATAAAACCCTTCTTCAAAAAATTGAAATTTTAGCTGATTTGCTCAAAAAGGGTCGTGAACGGGCGTTACAGGTTACGGGAAAGGAACCTGATCAGATACAGATTCCAATGAAGCAAGATACATTGGCCTGGTACCTAACAAACAGCATCGAATTACAAGAGGCCCTATTGGGAGCCAGTAGTGTGACCGCCACTGATGATATTCCCAATATACCATTGAATTGGATAGGACAGTGGGGTTGGATTCAATGCCCAAAAAGATCACTAAAGCCCTTATTGGATGCTATAACTGCTTATACAGATCCAGGAAGAAAATCCAAAACTGCTGCAGTGACCTGGCAAGAAGGACAATGGCATCATCATATACTCCAAGCTACCGAGTTGGACACTTTGCAAACGATGGAGCTATTGGCTGTTGTATGGGCCATGATGCATTTCTCTGGACCTCTCAACATTGTAACAGATTCTTTGTATGTTGCAGGAGTGTGTGAGCGAATAGAGGATGCCTCTATAAAAGAGGTTCAGAACAGGAGGTTGCATGAACTGTTTATGCAGCTGCAGAGAGCAATTAAGCTAAGAAAGCATTCTTTTTGTGTTATCCATATCAGAAGTCACAAATGGGATATTGGTCTGGGAGAGGGTAACATGCGAACAGATAAATTAGTCTCAATCACACAAGCAACTCCGATTCCCAAGCAAACCATAGCCAGAGAGGCACACTCCATGTTCCACCAAAATGCAAAAGGCCTCCATAGAGAATTTCAGATATCTATGGAGGAGGCACGGGCAATAGTCAAAGCCTGTCCTATATGCAGTCATCATAATGGAGGCTGTGGCTTAGGACTGGGAGTGAACCCAAGAGGGCTGAGCACAAATGAGACCTGGCAAATGGATGTCACACATGTTGCTGAGTTTGGGAGGTTGAAGTACGTGCATGTTACCATAGACACTTACAGTCATTTTATATGGGCCACAGCACAGACTGGTGAGAAAGCAGGGCAGGTAGAGAGACATCTCAGTAGTTGTTTTGCAGTAATGGGAGTGCCACAGCGCATCAAGACAGACAACGGGCTTGCTTACTGTAGCAAAAGAATAAAGCAACTCATGCAAATGTGGGGGATAGAACACGTAACAGGCATCCCTAATTCTCCTACAGGGCAAGCAATTGTAGAGAGAGCAAATGGTACCTTGAAAATATATCTGAGTAAATATATGGATACCAGAGAGCCACAAGAAAGATTGTTAAAGTGTTTGTTTGTTTTGAACCACTTGTTTTTGGGGAAAATAAGGTTCCTGCTGTGATTCGTCACTATGTACAAGAAACAGATGGTGTAAAGAAAGATGTATGGGTAAGATACAGAGATCCTAAGACAGGACAATGGCAAGGTCCTGCTAAGGTGTTATACTGGGGCTATGGATATCTTTGTGTTTCTACCCCTACAGGATCTCTGTGGGTACCTGCTAAATGGACCCGAGCAGCTGTGTTTGATGGAACACCTCGATCAACTGAGCAAAGAGGATCGTCAGCGAGTGGAGACGAGGCTGTTGATCATCCTTCGACCGATACTTCTTAAACTGAAAGGACAGTGTGATGCTGCCATCGATCGAGCAGTTGATCGGTGCAAATCTATTGATAACATATTAAGCTTGCATTTAATGTTTTCTGATTTTGAATCTAAAATGCCTAGGGATTTAGCTTGTATTAAGTGTCAAGATAGACATTGTGCTGCATGGGTACTGCTTTTTTGTGGAGGTTGTCAGGAAACTAAGTGGGTACATCAATCTCAATTATCTGAATTGTGGTGTGGAAAGTGTAGTTTCTATTGGCAGTTTAACTCTTGGCAGAGAGATCTTAAATCGTTTACAGGACTACCTGGCCGCCAAGGGTTACAGTTGTATGAATCCCCAGAACAGAAAATCCTTGCATGGTTTAGATGGGAAACACAACATTTAGTCAAACGTGTTTTGGGGCTATCTCAGTCATGTATTTTGCAGACTAAGTGTGGTAAAAATATTCCTCTGTCACAGTCAAGGGTGATAGGTCCTATTTCAGAAGGTCAGGATCCCAACCAAGTGTGGAAGGATTGTTTGAAGAACCTAAAGAAGCTAAATCTGAGAAAGAAGAGATATTCTTAAAAGTTTGTGACAGACATGATGGCTGGGTGGTTCAAAATAGTGCCTGGAAAGATCAGGGTGAGATGGAAACTTTATGCTATTGCTTTATTAATTTTTGCTTCTTTTGTGGACAGTGTAGACCATCAGGCATGGGCCCCACCTCAGCCCAAGACTAACATATGGGCCACCCTGGCAAACTTGACTAAACAGGAGGCTATTTGCCTATCATTATCTTCTCCTGGCAATCCATTCACAACCTGTTTGGTTGGATTACCGGCAGATCCCTGGCCGTGCCCTTCATATGTACCAACTTGTAAGGTCAGTAATGCTAGGACGAGTGTGGATAATTGGGATCAGTGGATTTCCCACTTTCCTATGGCACCACAGGAACCCCAAGAGTTGGAGTTGTTAGGGTCAGTGATGGCAGATGCATGCATTCATTTTAACCATAGAAGCCTGCTGTCAGTCAAGAACCACTCTAATGTTGTAACCTCCAGCATGGCTGTCTACCATAATGCATCGGCCTGGTGCAATTATACAACAAAGAGAGTGTCAGTCTCATCAAATGACCCTATTCAATTGCCAGCAGGATATTTCCTGATATGCGGAGACCGTGCTTGGGCCGGTATCCCATCAATGCTGCACGGGGGGCCATGTACACTTGGACGGCTGTCTCTACTTACACCTAACATGTCCATGATACTGAACATGAGCCGCTGCCATCGTAGAAGCAAACAAATGGCTCATGCATTTGCAGCAGACTGCCGGGATGATGTAAAGTTTTGGTCCCCAGCGGCCATAGTTGCAGCATCTTTCTTAACTCCAGGGGTATCAGCAGCACATGCTCATGCTATTTTAAATAGGTTAGGATGTTGGCTTGCTAAACAAACAAATACAACTTCTTTGGCAATTTCCAGTCTTTTGCTTGATGTTGATTCTATTCGCCATGCAACACTTCAAAATAGAGCTGCAATTGATTTTCTCTTGCTTGCACAAGGCCATGGTTGTGAAGAATTTGAAGGCATGTGTTGCATGAATCTTTCTGATCATGCACAGTCTGTTCACTCACAGCTCTCTGAGTTGCGGAGGTTAACTGGGAACTTACAGGTAGAATCAGGCCTTGGTATTGATGGATGGCTCAAATCTTTAAGCTTAGGATCATGGTTACGCTCTATTGTTAAGGCTGGCATTATAGTAGCTATTGTAGCTTTTTTGTTAGTATTAATTTTACCATGTTTTTGTATATGCTTACAGAATATGGTGCAAAAGATGATCACTACCACATTTAATCAAACCATGCTTGTTTAACAGAAAAACGGGGGAAATGTGGAGAGCTTTGTGGATAATTGGCTAGCTGAGAAGGGCCACTTTGATGTGATACCGTTGGATAAGGATAGGGGAAACAAGCTGGGGATTAAGTAATAAGTGTCCAATCACTGACAGAGGTCATGGTGACCTTCGCTGCAACAGGAAGATGGGGGAGAAAATCGTTTGCCAGAAAATGAAGATAGCCTAGGTAGAGTAGCTATAAGAATGTAAACATAGAAACAAAATAATCATTAGAGCATAGAAGTAGGTGTGGTTGGTCTAAGTGTGCTTTAACCAATAATGAGCTCAGCTTTTGCAATATGTATAAGCTTCATTAACACCAATATAAATATGTGTGAGTTATCAATAAACTTGGGGATTTGTTGTTCACGCATATTGTGTGCTGCAATTCTTCCGCCGTTCACGACAAACATGTCATTTGCTTCAGAAGCAAAAAATCAGGACACTTTGCCCAAGACTGCCCTCAAAGCCAGCAACAAAAGACACCCTTCACACCAAAAAACTAGGACACAAGCACATGCCCGCCCCATGCCACGACATAAATGCAGCGGGCTTCCCTAAGGGGAAAACCTCCCTCAAAACAGAAAAGGGGGAGGAAGGGAAGAGGGGTGCAGGAAAGCAAAATAACTGTATACAGAATAAAATCTGGCAGCCTCACAAGCATTTCAAGCTTGTGACCACCAAAGCTTTTGTTTTCACGTCTACCCAGTGGATGGCCATTGGAGTGGACCTACCAGAGGACTCGCAGAACATGACAAAAGATCACACAAAATTGGACAATGAGTACTTTGTTATTGGGGACACTGCACACACACCCATGGAGATTGAGGTGGCTCCCATGACTATCAAAGGGAACATACCTAACCTCATTCTCCTGGCATGCTGTCCACAGCCACCCTTCTATTTGGCCAAGGAGCAAATCATTGCCCAGGCCATTCTTGTTCCAGCAGAAATTTCAGTAGATGACAAGGCACCAGGTGTATACTGGGCAGAAGTGGTTGGCAAGGACAAACCCATTATGGGATGCAACCTAATGCGTGGAGCAGAACATCTCCATGTAGAAGGGTTGCTTGACACAGGGGCAGATGTGACAATCATACCTGAAAGGTTGTTGCCGTCACATTGGGATTTGCAGTCCGTGGCTGGTAAAATCCAAGGTGTAGGAGGAGTTACATTGGCAAAGGTATCAAAAAGCATTGTGCAAATTGAGGGACCAGATGGAAAACTGGCCAGTGTCCACCCATTTGTCACAGATTACAAAGCTCCCTTCGGGGGTAGAGACACCATGTCGCAATGGGGGATCAAATTGGTCATCCCTAAGACACACCAGGATTTTTAGAAGTGGCCACTGTGGAGTGCCTTGCCCACAAGTTAACATGGCTGAATAATGATCCAGTCTGGGTACAACAGTCGCCACTCAGTAATGAAAAGATAGAGGCGCTCGAGGAGCTTGTGGAAGAACAATTGGCTAAAGGACACATTGAATGGACAACTAGCCCCTGGAATTCCCCAGTCTTCATAATAAAAAAGCCAGGGAGGGATAAGTGGCGGCTCCTCCATGATTTAAGAGAAATGAACAAGAGAATTGTGGACATGGGGTCTCTCCAACCAGGGATGCCCTCCCCAACGATGCTCCCCCAAAATTGGCAATTGGCTGTCGTAGACATCAAGGACTGTTTCTTCCATATTCCCCTACACCTGGAAGATGCACCACGGTTTGCCTTCTCGGTTCCTACCATCAATCGAGAAAGCCCCAGTGAAGCACTACCACTGGAAAGTATTGCCTCAAGGGATGAAATGCAGTCCATCCATCTGCCAGGGGTATGTGGCTTCATTGCTGTCCCCAGTGCGCGCCCAGAAAAAAAAGGCAATCATCCTACACTACATGGATGATGTGCTTGTGTGTGCCCCTGATGACACAATACTCCAAGACACACTTGACCTAGTGGTTAAAGTTTTAACCTCTGCTGGATTCCAACTGCAGGAAGACAAGGATCAGAGGATGCCACCTTGGAAGTGCCTGGGCTTGGAAATCACTGCATGGACCATTGTTCCGCAGAAATTGGAAATTAGGAGTGATCCCAAAACCGTAGCAGATCTCCATTCCTTGTGTGGGTCTTTGAACTGGGTCAGGTCTTGGCTAGGCCTCACCAACAAGGACCTAGCTCCCCTTCTCAATTTACTGAAGGGAGAGAGAGAGCTAACTTCTCCCAGGGAACTGACCCTAGAGACAAAAACTGCCCTCCAAAAAGTGCAGAAGGCTTTGGCCTAGAGGCAGGCTCATCATTATCAGCCTGAGCTGCCTTTTGAATTCATTGTTTTGGGGAAGTTACCACACATACATGGGTTGATATTCCAGTGGTTTAAAGGGCAGAAGGATTCACTTCTAATCATAGAGTGGGTTTTCCTCTCCCATCAGCAGTCCAAAACCATCACACAGCCAGAGGAGCTGATAGCTCAGCTGATCTGGAAGGTCAGGGTAAGATTGTGTGAGCTGGCTGGTTGTGACTTTCAGTGTATTCACCTTCCAGTCAAACTTTCTAAGGAGGGAAGGAACTCTCCTGAGAAGTTGACCAAAAAGATGTTCAAGGACCTGCTCCAGAGCAATGCCAGTCTCCAGATATCCCTGGACAGCTACAGTGGACAGGTATCAGTCCACGCCCTGTCACACAAGCTGTTCAACAAGGAATTCCACCTCATTGCTCCTGAGAAAAGGAGTCATAGACCACTCATGGTGCTTACAGTGTTCACTGATGCGTCCGGGGCATCCCACAAGTGGGTGATGACTTGGAGAAATCCCCAGACCCAGCACTGGTAAGCTGATGTTGAGTTTGTGGAGGGGTCGCCCCAGATCACTGAACTGGCCGCAGTCGTGAGAGCCTTTGAGAAGGTTTTGGAGCCAATTAATTTGGTTACCTGTCACCCTGGTTTTTTAAGATTTTCTAAGCCATCTGATGTTGACATTCTTATAGTGAACTTTCTCACACACTTTCTGTAAATAACTCATTGTTTTGCATTCCTTTATGGAGGAGGAGAGAGTTGATGGACTGTTGGTTTGACCAGTGTCATTGGAGAGGTGTCACTGTCACCCTCCAATCTGCTGTCGCTTTTGGAAAACTATAAATGTTGGAGTCAGAAAATAAACTTCCCTTTTTTCCTTCACTTTGAGAACAGTGGTGTGCTTGTGTTCTTTCGTGTCCTATAGTGACAGTTACCGATTCAGCCTATGTGGCGGGAGTAGTGTCCAGAGCAGAGCAGGCAGTTCTCAAAGACATCAAGAATGAGCATCTCTTCAGGTTGCTCTCAAAACTAATTTATTTCGTTTCGCAGTGGGAGCATCTGTTCTATGTGATGCATGTGAGGTCACACACCGATTTGACAGGCAAGGTTGCAGAACATTATCGCAAAGCAGATTCCCTTGCCGCCCCAGCAGAAATGGCACGCCTTCCAGACATTTTCCAACAGGCAAAGCTAAGTCACCACCAACACCATCAAAATGTTCCAGGTCTGATCCATCAGTTCCAGCTAACACAAAGTCAGGCTCGAGCCATTGTGGCCACTGTGGGAACTCAGCACATCCCTTCAGGTGTCCAGAGTTGCTGAGAACCCATCAGGGGGCTCAGAGACCCCAGCATGCTGCCTGGAACAGCTGGTGGCTTGATTTTGATCCTTGCAGCGAATTGCCAGCTTTGTATGAGGATGTGAAAGTCACACAGGTTTGAATAGTGTAATAATAAGATATGCACAGGGTGAAAATATAGATTTTAGGATTTTTTGTATGGGGATTATGGGGACAAGATGGAGGAATCAGGGCATGTCTAGTCCTTCTTCTTTCTTCTTGTTCTCCATTTTCTGCTGTGATGTTGGCACTTTGGGATTGGTTTAGAGTAGAAATGCACTGTCTAACATAGGTGATAGGTATTGGGAATTAAAAGTAAATAGGATATACGTAGTTTGTAGTATAAAAAGATGATACCACCTCGGGGGCAGTCAGAGTGCTTGTGGCTGCCTTGCTGAGCAGATCTCAGCTGGGCAGAAAGAAAATTTTATAGAAAAGAATTAATAAACAACCTCAAGACCGAAAAGTGAAGAGTCCAGACTCATTCTTCAAAAGCGCGGGCTGCAGCAGAACCATCCTACGCATCTCGGGGCAGAGACCATCAACAGCCGACCTGAGAATACAGGGTCCCATTTTGTCATTTGCCCCTGTTACGTATCAGTATGCAGGGCAAGGGGGAGGAGCCCCAACTGCTAATTAGAAAGTTTTTTCACAGCAAATATTGAAAGAGGTCTGCAAAGCACACAAGGAGTATGGCCCACATAGCCCATACTTCCCTGGCCTTTTAAATGCCGAACTGGGTAGGACTGTAGTAGTCCCACATGATTTAAAACAGCTTTTTTCATGCCTCATGACTTCTACAGAATTCAAATTATGGGAATTGGCATGGAAACAACTGCTAAAAGAAGCTCTCCCAGGCTTGCATGCTGATCCAAACACAGCAAAAGATACCAATGGCATGCCAATTACCATTGAGCATCTCTCCCGGTGAGGGCCAATGGTCCTTAGCCCCAGTCTAAGCTGCAGTAATTCCTGTAGGAGCACTTGAGAGAGTCAAAGAAGCAGCTGAAAAAGCCTTCTTTACCCTCCAACCTGAAGGCCCATTTGAGCCTTATCGTAAGATCAAGCAGCTACCATCAGAGCCATTTTTGAAATTTGTAGAAAGGCTAACTAGAGCTATTGAAATCCAAGTTAAAAAAGAGAATGCAAGGGAAGAGGTTTTAGAGGAAATGGCATTTACAAATGCAAATGAACAGTGTTGAGTGGCAATTTTGAGCCTTCCTCTAGAACCCCCCCCTACACTAAAAGATATGCTTCTAGTCTGTAACAGGAAAGTGCCTCTGATGAGTGTGGCTGAAGACACCAGACCAAGGCTGCTGCCAAGACCACCACAGCGTGTCGCCATTGCCAGCCCTGTGCCCATTCCCTCAGCACAGCAGCACCCTGGGCAGCAGCAAAGACCAGCAATGGTGGACTCCACAAAGCCATGCCTGCTTTGCAATAACCTTGGGCATTGGAGTAACCAGTGCCCCCTGAAAAGGCAATTTGATGAATTTAGAAATGGCACGGGAGGAGAACTACAAGCACTCCCAGGGGGTCAATAACAACAAAAAAACTGAAAGGGGAGCGCTGGCCTGCCAGGCGTGCTGACACAAAAAGGGCAGGACAAGGGAATAAGGGAAGCAAAACAAACCAAGCGTGTGGTAATATTAATATTTCTGGAAGTGAAGCAGATGCTTCAAAGACTACATCTGCTGGTCCACTGTTGAAAGTGAAACAAAATAACTTTTACTATGACTTAGGTGAACCTATGTTAACCACAACTTCTGTCAATGAGCCTTACAGGTTGCAGCTGACAGAATCACTCCACCTGAAAGACACTGACTGGCATTTTGTCTCCGTCAACCCAAAACAGCAGGGTACTGGCACCGAATTCGCTGTAAGTACATCATCATTGGGGACACCAAACACACACCACATGAGATTGAAATTGCTCCAGGAATGACAACATCAGATCCTGAGCAATTCATTCTCGGGCTGCACTGTTTCCACCCACCCCTGTTTCTTCCCAAAGGTCAAATTGTTGCACAAGCTATCCCTGTGCCGTGTTTACCTGAAGGCGCCATGTGACGATGGTCACAGGGGTTTTCAGGATGAGAGGAGAGATGAGAATGTTGACTCCATGATCAGAAGGCTTAAATTATTATTTTATGATATATATATATATTACATTATAACTATACTAAAAAGAAAAGAAAGGAAAAGGTTTCCTCAGAACCTAGCTAAACTAAGAACAGAATAGAAAAGAATGATAACAAAGGCAGCTCTCTCGGACTCTGTCCGAGACAGCTCCGTCTTGATTGGACATTAATTATAAACATCCAAGAGGGGCCAATCACAGGTGGACCTGTTGCATTCCACAGCAGCAGGCAATAATTGTTTACATTTGTTGCTGAAACTTCTCAGCTTCAACAGGAAAATCCTAAAGAAAATATTTCCACAAAAAGATGTCTGCGACAGCGCCGAAAAACAAGGGCCCACAGTCGCCCGAGTCCAAGTTATTGGGAGAGACAAACCCAAATTATGGTGTAATGTCAGTGGGGGTGGGAGTCAAAATGCATTGAGATGCTTGTAGACACGGGTGCAGACTGCACAGTGATCCCAGCACAAGACTGGCCTGCACATTGGCCTTTGCAAAACGTTGCTGGTCACGTTCAAGGTGTAGGAGGCCTGCAATTGGCGAGACAATCCAAAAGCATCATCCAAATGGAGGGAGCAAACAGACAATTGGCAAATATCCGTCCATTTGTGTTAGATTATTCGGAACCTTTGTTAGGGAGAGATTTAATGGCCCAGTGAGGTGTCACAATTGATATTCCAGACTCCCCACAGGATTTTTGTACAGTGGTCATTGAACAACAGCGCCGCATCCAAAAACTGAATTGGAAGACAGACAAACCAGTTGAGGTGAAACAGTGGCCACTCAGTAAACAAAAAATAAAGGCACTTGAGGAGCTAGTGGAAGAGCAACTGAAAAAGGGTCACATTGTGGAGACCACGTCCCTGTGGATCTCTCCAGTGTTTGTCATCCAGAAGGCTGACAAAAAGAGATGGCGGCTCCTCCACGACCTCCGACAAATTAATAATGTCATTGAAGACATGGGCTCTCCCCAACCTGGTATGCCATCCCCAGCGATGCTTCCCCAGGATTGGAAATTAGCTGTTATTGATATAAAAGATTGTTTTTTTCATATTCCCCTCTACCCTGACGATGCACCGCGTTTCGCATTCTCGGTCCCCACCATCAACATGGAAGCCCCTATGAAAAGGTACCATTCGACAGTTCTCCCTCAGGGCCTGAAGGTTTCCCCAGCGATCTGCCAGTGGTGTGTCTCTTCCCTGCTTTCCCCAGTGCGTGCAGCTGCAGAAAAGGCCATCATCTATCATTATATGGATGATATCCTTGTGTGTGCCCCCAGTGATGATCTACTCACCCACGCGCTTGACCTAACGATCGATGCATTGATTGTTGCAGGGTTTGAGCTCCAGGAAAAGAAAATTCAAAAGATGCCACCTTGGAAGTATTTGGGCTTAGAAATTGGAAATAGGACCATTGTTCCTCAAAAATTAGAAATCAATACAAACATCAAGACCCTAGTGGATGTCCACAAGTTGTGTGGGTCTTTGAATTGGGTAAGGCCCTGGCTGGGTCTGACTAACGAAGACCTTGCCCCTTTTTTCAATTTATTGAAAGGGGGAGAGGACCCAGGTGCTCCTAGGTCTATTACCCCAGAGGCACGGAAAGCTCTAGAAAAGGTTCAGATTGCCATGTCCACAAGACAGGCCCACTGATGCCGGCCTGACCTGTCATTCAAATTTATCATCTTAGGTAAGTCGCCACACCTCCATGGAATCATTTTCCAGTGGGAGGAAAAACAAACATCTAAGGCAAAGGAAACACCTAAAAAGGGCCAGGACCAGAGGGACCCGCTCTTGATCATAGAATGGGTTTTCCTCAGTCACAAAAGGTCCAAGAGAATGACAAAACCTCAGGAGCTGGTAGCAGAACTGATCCAGAAAGCAAGGACCCAGTTTAGGGAGCTAGCAGGATGTGACTCTGAGTGTATTCACATTCCAATTGAGTTAAAATTGGGCCAAAATTCTATGAAAATATTGGAACAATTGCTTCAAGAAAATGAAGTGTTGCAGTTTGCTCTAGATTCCCACTCAGGACAAATTTCTCTCCACCGGCCTGCCCACAAAATGTTAGAACAAGATGTCCAATTTATTCTGAAATTGAGAAGTGCTCTGAGTAGGAGACCTTTAAAAAAGGCTCTGAATGTATTTACAGATGCGTCCAGGAGGTCCCACAAGTCTGTTATGACTTGGAAGAATCCTCAAACCCAGCAGTGGGAGATGGACATTGCTGAGGTGGAAGGTTCACCTCAGGTTGCTGAATTGGCTGCAGTTGTTAGGGCTTTTGAAAGGTTCTCAGAACCATTCAATCTGATAACGGATTCTGCATATGTGGCAGGAGTAGTGTCCAGGGCAGATCAAGCAATACTGCAAGAAGTGTCTAACATGGCACTTTTTGAATTGCTCTCAAAACTTGTAAAGTTAGTCACTCACCGGGAGCAACCATGTTATGTGATGCACGTCAGGTCACACACCGACTTGCCAGGGTTTATTGCTGAAGGCAACAGAAGGGCAGATGCCCTTGCTGCACCTGCAGTGATGGCCACGCTTCCAAATGTTTTTGAACAGGCAAAAATCAGCCACCAGCTTTTCCACCAAAATGCACCTGGCCTAGTTCGTCAGTTTCACATCACTCGAGAACAGGCCAAAGCGATTGTGGCCACATGCCCAAATTGCCAACAACATGCACTCCCTACAGTGAGTACGGGAGCAAACCCTAGGGGGTTGAACAGTTGTGAACTGTGGCAAACAGATGTCACACACATACAGTCATTTGGACGGCAGAAATGCATTCACTTTTCTGGAGCAGTCTATGCTTCTGCCCACACAGGAGAATCATCTTCCAGAGCCATAAAACATCTCTTACAGGCTTTCTCTTTCATGGGCATCCCCAAGGAATTGAAAACTGATAATGGGCCTGCCTACAAATCCAAGGAATTGAGGAGCTCCCTGCAGCAATGGGGAGTAGAGCACAAAACTGGCATCCCCTACTCCCCTACAGGTCAAGCCATAGCAGAAAGGACTCACTGCAATATTAAAAGAGTCCTGGACCAGCAACAACAGGTTCTGAAAGTAGAACCCCCCCACATCCGGTTGTCCAGGGTGCTGTTCACAATCAATTTTCTGAATTGTTCCTTTGGCAGCCTGAACCCGCCCATCCTATGCCACTTTGGGGGGAGCAGTCAGATGTCAGTGAAAGAAAAGCCTCCAGTCTTAATAAAGGACCCTGAGACTTGGAAGACAGTGGGACCTTACAAATTGGTTACATGGGGATGTGGATACACCTGCGTGTCCACCCCCTCTGGTTTAAAGAGGATTCCATCCAAATGGGTAAGGCCCTATGTCCCCAAGGTCTCAGGGAAGTCTACAGAGTGCCCCGGGTTGCCAATGCTGCCTGCAGGAGGAGACGCTGCATGCATTCACTGGTGGAAATTCCATTTAAGCCTCCTGTCTGAAATAGTTTGTAATATATTTCTGTCTTAAGTTTCCTTTTACCAGTTTGGATCCTGCTGTTCGTGTGCAGTCTCGAGACGCCATGAGACCGAGCCTGCTCCTCGTCCTACTCACAATCATTCCACCAGCAATCTCCTGGATAGTCCGTCAGCCCAAAGCAAACATATGGACCACCTTGCCAAAGCCCTTGGACAGGATCACATCTGTCTCTCCACAGCAACAGCCTCTGATCCCCTGTCAACTTGCCTGGTGGGAGTTCCTTTTAAATCCGCAGAGTTCCCAAACAAAATGTGGCATGCTTTATATGAAGTTAACTCACTCGCACCTTCTCCTGGTCACTACCCTGCTGACAATCCTTTACTGGTATGGCAGCAGTGGGCAAGACAGTTACTGGTGCCAAAAAGGGAGCCACAAGAATTCCATCTCTTGGGCTCCATGAATGCAACCTTTTGCATTCACTTTAAATTTAATCCCCAGTTACCACATTATGAAGTTGAAGTTGAACTGAACACCTATCCTGACCCTAGCAACCCACACTACAGAGACAAAAACTGGTGCAAAAATTCAGTCCTAGCCATGCACTCGTCAAGTGATGATTATAAGCCCCATGAGCTCCCAAAGGGTGTGTTTTTAATATGTGGAGACAGAGCATGAGCAGGCCTCCCCCCTCATCTGCTCAGAGGTCCATGCACCTTTGGCAAGCTGAGCCTGCTTACCCCAAATCAAACAACTCTAATGCACTGGCAAATAAAAAACAATGCACATAAATTGGCTATCCAAAAAAGGGACCTAAGGCAATTGGACCCAGACTGTAATTTGGAAATTGTTCACTGGTCCAGATTTAAGGCCACCGCAATTACAGTCCTGCCCTGGATCTTGGCAGCAAAAAGCATGGGAGAATTAGGCTAATTGGAATGTTGGGTTGCAAAACAGGCAAACCTCACTTCTACTGCCCTGAGTGACCTCTTATCAGACAAAGAAATTACCAGGCAAGCCACCATTCAAAACAGGGCGGCCACAGAGTTTCTTCTCCTCCTGCACAACCATCGCTGTGAAGAATTTGAAGGTCTCTGCTGCCTCAACTTGTCATCGAAAGAAGAGAACGTCCATGCCACGATCAAAAAAATGAAAACCATGGTGGACAACATCAAGAGAGAAACAGACGACTGGCTGAGTGGACTGTTCAAGGGCTGGGGACTCCCAGGCTGGTTGGGATCTATTCTGAAAACTGTGGGTTTAGTACTGTTTATTCTAGTTATTGTTACTCTAGTTGTTAGCATTGTTTTTGGGCTAATCAAGCACATGGTTTACAAGCTAATTTCAAGCTCATCTTCCCCTCCTGAAGTCTACTATTTGGAAGCCCCTAGTGCTCCAATGGATGACCTGGAAGCCTCAGTGCAAAATACTGACCCTCCTGAAGGAGAGGAATGTGGAAGGGGCTAACAGCAGGCCTGTTAGCTAAAGGAGTGAGAAGAAGCTAAGAAGCAAGAAGAAGCTGATAAGGAGCTCTCTCCAAGGCTGTAACCAAGGAGACCGAGAGAAGAAAGATAAGAGAACTTTGCAGCTGGACGAAGCATTTTTAGAAAGTTAGTTGAAGTCACTGTAACTTTTCACCAATAGTGTTATGTTGACTTATTGTGGCCAATAGTTAGTGTAGAAGAAGTATAAACAATTGGAAAGTGTATAAAAGGTCAGCCATGTTCAATAATCAAGAGTTGCCATCTGAGACTGCTTGTGGTCTCTGCTTTGTGTCGTGACCGCCCCGATGGCGACATCTGGTGATTGCTGATGTGATAAGAACAGAGTCGGTGGGGGCCCATACGGGGTCCTAGCAACTGGGAACCGTGACCCACTGGGACGTAGTGGGGGAGGCGGCGTTGGTGCAGCTGGAGATGGAGCCCAGTGTAATATTGAGAGCAGCAGGGGATGCTGCCTGGTCCAGACCTGACAAATTTCGACACCTAGTGTACAGGTGAGCCGCTGGGGACACAATGGGAAGTAACATGGCAGTATGTGCAGCGGGACACAAGCTGTGTGATAGAAGTGGCAAATGGCATGGCCACAGCAGCAGCCAGTGCCTCAGCCATAGCAGGGCCCCTGAGGAATACAGGGGGAGGTTTGCTAAGTCGCTGCTACGTGAGCACTGGAATAAAAGCAACATAGAGCTCTGAGAGACAGAGTCAGAGCTGCGCAGACAACATGTAAGAGAAGTCCTCTAAAATAGTATAGGGGCCATCTCCACAGTAACCTGATGTGATTTGGGATGGGCTGCAGGGAGAGGTGCAGCTGGAGATTAAACCAGCAGTGGGAGCTGGGGACAGAGTAGCTCTATCATTCAGTATGGTGTATTCATTTGCTGATGAAACATGTGCATTTTGTTTGTGAATTGCAACTATTAATCTTTGATTAGGCATAAGTGTGAAAGTTTATACTCCATAAGCATATGTACACTTGACAGATACTGGATCTGTGTTGTTCAAGTTGTACAGCTATTGATAAAATTATGTAACTGTTTATTTGTAACTAGCCTAATATATAGCCTTTAGCTTATTCTTGTGAGTTGCCTTATAAAGTTGCACAGCTATTGATATTGTCAATATTCTAGAAGTGTAAGTATAAGAGTTTCTGATAATATGTAATGTAAGTTTGGGTAATGAGTCAAGGTCAGCACACAGACGCATTCCAAAGTTAAACAGAAATTACACAAAAGATGTTTGTACTAAGTTTGCTATCTTTTGCAAAGGGCCCTGCAAAAGATAGTAGACACAATGTTAGTTTTTGAAAAGCCTTAGGTTGATGTTCTTGCTGTGACGTGTTGCCTGAATTTGAATTTACTCAAACATATCTTTCTAGAGATGCTGCAACTTCGTAATTAAAAGAAAAGGGGGAATTGTGGAGGGATAAAATGTAAGAAAATAGTGCAGAAGGCAGTCTCACAGCTGAGGAATTGCAGCTGTACTAGTCACCAAAGATTAGGAACAGGCCTGCCCTTAATAGGCCACAGCTGTGTCCAATAAGAAGATGAGTACTACAAAAGAGTGAGTGAGCTGGGTGAGGAGAGTTGGAGTTTGTTGCTTGTGCTGTGAAGAGAGCTGCAGTTTGTTGGTTATGCTGTGAAGAAGGAGAAGTCAGTGCTGTGAGGACCTGCCCATGAGAAATCACTGAGAAGATATGGGAGCTTCACAAAAAGATGACAACAGAGGAACCAACTTACCAACTGTGGTTTGGCGAGCATTCTGCCCCCCAAACCCAGTCCCCTTCATTTTAAACAAAACAAGGGGGAGATGTTGCAGTGTGATTTCATGGTTTACCCCAGAACCCCAGGTTTCTCCCCTGAAGATTCCCTCCCAGGTGTGTCAATCACCCTTCCTTTCCCCACCCTGACCCCTGCTGAGCACTGTCTGTCAATCCTGGAATTCCAGAAGGGTGTCGAGTGATTGGGCAGATTCAAAGGATGCCCTCTACTCCCAGAGGGGCATTGGGCCATCCAGGTCTCCTTTGTCCATTGACACCTCCTCTCCTGTACCTGGTTGGTGGGCTCCCTATGCCTTCCCTCCTGCCCTCCCCTGGGTAAAAGGGTGAGCAACTATGCAGTTCAGGGAGTTCTGTTGGAGGAGTTGCTGGATTCAGAGGCCTGTGGGCCAGAATAAAAACTCTGGATTAAAACCCTCCATCAGAACCGACTCCTTTCCTTCACCATCGCCTTAAAGCTTCTCCGGCACAGGGAAACCTGAGGAGTGGACTCTCAACGAGAGGAAGCTCCATCCCACTGCTACCGGAGTCCCAGCATGCCTGGACTTGTCTCCACGTGCCCAGCTGCAACATCCAGCTAGCCAAAAGTGTCTCTGGGGTGAAACACCACAGTTGCCGCTATTTGGTTCAGCCAGAGGGGCCAGACAAGCCAAGGTACGTCCTGTCCACAATATTGGTAATTCCAATATAGGGCCATCTCAATACATCACCTTCATTGCAATGATTAATGCCGATACCAACCGAGAGACAGTGGGCTCTGTCGCCAACAAGCTCAGAAATGATGAGAGTGTGATCAACGGCCCAATGCAGGCTCATGTCTCTGCCATGGTCAAGGAACTCAAAGAGGAGATGAGGGACGAGGTGAGGTGGAACAATTCCCACATCCCAGCAGTGCAAATCACAGGCCCCAAAGTCAGAGCCCAACGTCCCCCAGCTAGACAGAGAGGGGACACCCCATGGGCTGACTTGTGGTTCTCCCTGCATGACCATGGGTGTAATGAGTTAATGTCTTAGTTTGTTCATCAAGTTGCTAGAAAGACTATAAGAGGGGGAAAAGCCAATAATAGAAAAAACCGCAAGGAGAGATGTAACCAGCTAATATGTTGCAAGATTAATATAACAGGCTAATATATTGCAAAATAACTGTCATAAGGCTTAAACCGCAAAATGTCAGAAGCTAATATGTTGAAAGGCTAAATAAGCAATATGTAACTATATGTAGCTATGTGCCTGTATATGGTAAAGGCTATTGTAAGACCTCGAGGAAGAGGACGGGAGTCCAGGCGATCACCAGAAGGCAGAATAAGACCCCCTAGCAACTATCGGCACAGACACAGAGAACACTGGAAGGACACCCAACAACAACAGATAAAAAGGAGGACTGAACTGCCAAGGGGTGTGGGCCGTTGGTGGAGCTGTGACTCCCCGGCTACACCCAGCGCTCCCGGGTGGGTGCAAGCCTTTTGTTGGCTTCACTCAGTGCTGTAATTTGCCTATTATCACTTGCTCTATCAATTAATAAATTACATTTCATTTGGACTCACTTGTCGGTGGTTGGTTCCTCACCGCAACTTATAACAATGGGGAAGACATGGGAGGGTGGAATGGGAAACCCACTTCTGTCCTGGCAGCACGGGTGCATCAGCTCAAGAAGGGAAATGTTAACCGAGGGAATTCCACTAAAGTGAAGGTAGCCTCAACCTCCCATGACCGAGCTGCCAGGTATGATCTGTCAGATCTCCTTGAAGGTACCTCTAGCATGTATGCCCAGGAAAGAAAATATAACCAGGGTTAGATGGGCCCTGCCTGTAGCCAGGAAGAGGCACAGGTAAACCGGATCTTCTGGATGGTGTGGATCCAATGGCCTAGCACAGAAGAATCACAAAAATACGACGCCTTAGTTGATACTGGTGTGCAATGTACCCTGATACCATCGGGACATGTGGGGGCAGAACCTGTTTCCATTGCCGGGGTGATGGGGGGATCACAGCAATTGACCCTGCTGGGAGCTGAGTTGAGCCTGACTGGGAAGGAGTGGCAGAAACATCCTATTGTGACTGGCCCAGAGGCCCCGTGTATTCTGGGTATCGACTTCCTCCAGAACGGCTTTACAAGGACCCAGAGGGACTCAGGTGGGCTTTTGGCATAGCTGCTGTAGAGGCAGAGAACATGAAGCAGTTGAACACCTTGCCTGGACTATCAGAAAGCCCATCTGCAGTAGGACTCCTGAGGGTAAAATAGCAACAAATACCAATTGCCACCTTGATGGGGCACCTCTGGCAGTATTGGACAAATCAGGATGCCGTGATCCCCATGCACAAAATGATCTGCGAGCTGGAGAGCCAAGGGGTGGTCAGCAAAACCCACTCACCCTTCAACAGTCCCATCTGGCCTGTGTGCAAGTCTGACAGAGAATGGAGATTGACTGTGGACTATCGTGCATTGAATGAAGTGACTCCACCACTGAGTGCTGCTGTGCTGGACATGCTGGAACTCCAGTACAAGCTGGAGTCCAAGGCAGCAAAGAGGTACGCCACCATTGGCATTACTAATGTGTTTTTTTTCCATTTCTCTGGCAGCAGAATGCAGGCCTCAGTTTGCTTTCACCTGGAGGGGTGTGCAATACACCTGGAACCGACTGCCCCAGGGGTGGAAGCACAGCCCCATCATCTGCCATGGACTGATCCAGAGTGCACTGGAAAAGGGTGAGGCTCCAGAACACTCTCAGTATATTGATGACATCATTGTGTGGGGAAACACGGCAATGGAAGTGTTTGAGAAAGGAGGGAGAATCATCCAGATTCTGCTGGAAGCCAGCTTCATCATCAAGAAGAGCAAAGTCAAAGGACCTGCTCATGAGATCCAGGTCCTGGGAGTAAAGTGGCAAGATGGAGGGCATCAGATTCCCACTGAGGTCATCAATAAGATCACTGCGATGTCTCCACCAACCAGCAAGAAGGAAACACAAGCTTTCCTAGGTCCCATAGGCTTTTGAAGAATGCCCATTCCTGACTACAGCCAGATTTTCAGCTCCTTCTACCTGGGTACCCACAAGAAGAACAATTCCCACTGGGGCCCTGAACAGCAACATGCTATTGCCCAGGTCAAGTAGAAGACCACTCATGCTGTAGCCCTTGGCCCAGTCAGGACAGGACCAGAGATGAAGAACCTGCTCTACTCTGCAGCTGGAAACAATGGTGTCCCCTGGAGCCTGTGGCAAAAGGTGCCTGGGGAGACTTGAGGCCGACCACAGGGATTCTGGGGCCGAAGTTACAGAAGGCCAAAGCCAACTACACTCCCGAAGAGAAGGAAATCTTGGCCACTTATGGAGAAGTTCAAGCTGCCTCAGAGGTAATTTGCACAGAAGCACAACTCCTGGAACACTGACTACTGGTGCTGGGGTGGATGTTTAAAGGAAAGGTTCCCACCTCCCACCACGCCACCAACACCACATGGAGCAAGTGGATTGCCCTCATTACACAGCACGCCCATATTGGAAACCTGAATCACCCTGGAATTTTGGCAATAATTACAAACTGGCCAGAAGGTGAAAACTTTGGTCTCACTGTCAAAGAAGAACAAGTGACACAGGCTGAAGAAGCTCCACCCTACAACCAACTGCCAGCAGAAGAAACACACTACGCTCTTTTCACTGATGGTTCATGTTGCATCCTAGGGATGAACCAGAATTGGAAAGCAGCCATACGTGAATCATGATTTTAAAAATTTAAGATTTTAGCTGAGTGTTAGAACCAATTCATATTGAAGTCAGATACACAAATAATAAGTTATGAATTATTAAACGCTTAAGCTAAAGCTAATTGTTATATTATGAGCTCATTTGTAGAAAGAAGTGGAGCAAGTGAACCATTATAGGAACACATTGAAACCAGTAGAACAATGCCCAGCATCTGGACTCCGTGTTAATCCATCACAAAGCAGGGGGCCTTGGATCATGCCAGAGGGTCACAGAGACCTGATGAAGACCTTCCTGACTTCATCCCTGGGACCACTGACCCAGCTTGAGACCACTGACCCAATCCAAGAGAAGAACTGCGCACATGTGAAGGACTAATAACCTCATTTTAATACAAAGCAGGGATGAGAAGTACTAGAGAATATGTATTATTTTGGGAAATAAATAGAAGGCAAAAATCCTTGTGTGGTGCAGTCACACATTTCAGGAAACCCTCCCCGCCCCCGGAGTAATAAATAGACCCACTGGCATAATAAACATACAACTTTCTAACTTTAACTAGTTAGAGAGTCTTTGTCCATGATTTTCAGTTTTAATGATTCAGTAACAATGCCTATAGACCCAAAATTGACTACATTTGGGACTGCACAAAAGATTCTGGTATTAAAGAAACAAAATAATAAGAAAGACCCCTTGGAAGAAACAAAAATGATTTATGAAAAAAAAAAAGCAAATAATGGAGGATAGAAAAAAAATACTGCTCAAGCCAAATTATTTGTTAAAAGGGAAGAGGAGTGTGAGAACTCAGCACATCACTCCAGATGTCCAGAGTTACTGAGAGAACCCTTGGTGGGGGGGGGGGCCTCAGAAATCCTGGAATGTTGCCAGGAGCGTCTGGTGGCTTGGTTTCGATCCCTCTAGGGATGTGCCACCTGTCTGAGGACATAAGAGTCACTTGGGAGTGAATGGTGCAGGAATGATGTATTTGCAAGGTGAAATACAGATTTTAGGGTTTTGGTACGGGCGGGGTTATGGAGACAAGATGGAGGGATCAGGGCATGTCTTGTCCTTCTTCTTTCTTCTTCTTGTCATCCATTTTCTGTGGTGATGTTGGCACTTGGGGATTGGTTCATGGTGAAGGTGCACTTGCTAATATGGGTGAAAGGTATTGGGAAATAAAGGTCAATATGATGTACGTAGATTTTAGTATAAAAAGACATGACCGCCCCGTGGGAGGTCAGAGTGTCCTTGGCTGCCTTGCAGGTCAGACCTCTGTTGGGCAGAAAGAAAATTCTGTAGATAAGAAATAATAAACAATCTGAAGCCTGAAAAACTGGAGTCCAGACTCGTCCTTTGAAGCACGGGCGCCCCAGAACCACCCTACCCATGTCCGGGCAGAGACAGACAGCCGACCAGACAGAGGAGAGATTGTTATAAATGCATATTATATTGTTTGTTTTTTGCAAATATCCAGATGAATGTTGTATGTACAATGTTAAAATAGCTTTGCTTTTATTTCTGCTATTAACAAAAACTTAGACCTAGCAGTAGTGGTAGCTGATCTAGTTAGGAGTGAACTGTCTGTTTGGTCGGGATAACATCCAGTGAACATGTCATGGGCACCCTGCTATTGATATGCCAACTATCAGCATCTGCCGCCTGAAGAAAGTGTGGACCAAGGCCCAGAGTGGAAGTGATCAAGAGAGGGAACCAGAACCACAGCCCAGAAACACACATGCTCTAAAAAGGCAGACCCGAGGAGGAGCCATGCTAAACAGTTCCATAGATGATGGATATGCATAAATCTATGAATATGCAACAGGCTGATGCAGTAGAAATGGTATAAAAAGGGCGTTTCCCAAACTATTAGGGGTGTTCTTGGCTGAGTGCCAAGATGCACCCAGTCGTAATCTTTGTTTTACTGTCTCCTATTGTCCTTTCTCAAACTTTTAAATTTTAACAGGAAATGAACTGTATTTTTCACAAGGGAATATGGAACCTTAACATATATTGGCCCCTGGTTGCCAACTGGTGGTCTTAGTGGGGCTTGTAAAACCGGTTATTTTCTCTTTTTTTATCTAGTACGTTTCACTATGGGGCTACACTCTTTGATGGCTTTTCTCACGATCTTACCCCTCCTTCGCTTGCTCAAGGCTGCAATGAGTTCATCAATTTCATCTTCCTCGGAGCTGCTTGAGCAGGAGCTCTCCGATTCGGCTGACCCTGTTGTCCCATATAATATATTTTGCCTACCCCCGATCCCAGGAAGCCCCACGCAGGATTTGCTGCGTCTTTTAACCCGGGCTGCGCGTCCGCCTGCACCGGTGACGTCATCCCCCGAAGCCACGCCCCGGCGTTCAGGGTTGCCATGGAAACTGACAGGGCTGGGAGCGGAGAGACCCCTCCCCCATGGGCGGGGCCCTCTCCGCCCTCCCGGAACGAGGCTCCGCCCCCGGCTCCTCCTCCTCCTCTCGGGGCGGTGCCGTGGGCTGTGCCCGCCATCCATCCCCTCCCCTCTCCCGGTACGAGGCTCCGCCCCCGGCTCCTCCTCCTGGCCGGGGCCGGCGCCATCCCTGCCTGCCCGGGCTCGCCTTTCTCCTCCTTCCCTGCCCGGGGCCCCGGCTGAGCTGCGCCTCCCCCGCCCCCCGTTCGTGCCGGCGGTGGCGGCGGGGGGGGCGCGCCTTGGCCCGGGCCCGACCGACCCCACCCTCGGGGCGGGAGCGACTCGATCTAAGCCTTCTTCCGCCTTCGTTTTACTTTGGTTTGCCAATATTGGCTCTTTTTCCCTTTTCTCCCCTTTTCCCTTTCAGACTAAGGGATGCTCTTCCTTTTGCTTTGCTGCGGGGCTCCGCTGACACGCTGACACCAGAAAGAGCCTCGCATACTCCAGCTCACCTGAGCACCCCGAGTATTTATCCTCGCCTCTACGGGAAATCAAACTTGATATTAATCTTTTATTCCATCTACCAAAATCGGGCTCGTCTGATTGTCCTCTAGTTCATACCGCGGCCAGATCTTTTCTGAGAGTCCAATAAGTTTGCATTTGAAAAAAACTCCCCCCCGCGAAGGTCTCCTCCATTTCTCAATCCCAGGGGACTGTTTCTCGGGATATTATCACTACAACACTCGCAGCAGAATATACACACGGAATTTTAACAGTTCTGAGTAGAAATTAAAAGACCCAACGAGCGAGAGAAAGAGCGAGATTCCAATCGCGGCGCTCCGGAGCGGCGCTGCGGGAACGATCCCCTGCGCCAGCACTGCCGGCCCCAGGCCAAGCCCAGCCCCGCAATCCAACCCCGCTGCTCACAGCGCCCGCCCTCCCTGAGCCCGGGGCGCAGCGAGCACCGCACCCGCTGCGCTCCCGAGCACAAAACGCCCCTTCCCGCCGCCCCCACCCGATAAACGCAGCGCCCCTGCAGCCGCTCACGCCTCTCTCGCTCCTGCCGAGCTTCTCGGCCTCCCGCACCCTCGGCACCGCACCTGGGCCCCGCCAGTGCCGCGGGCTGGGGGCAGCAGCTGCACCTTCCTCTGCCTCTGCTCCAGCCTTGCCCGGGTGCCTCGGCTCCCTTCGTGCTCGCCACAAACTGATGCCTGCACAAGGCTGACCTAGAACAGAGGCCAGACGCGGTTACACAATAAAGCAGGCATTTGTTAAAAGGCCTCCATGGCTACACCTTGGGCAGAACGAGAGCCCAGCCAGGGCTACGCCCAAGATGGACCAAAATGGACGACCGGTCACGAGGTCTGTCACTTTTATAAGTTCTGCTCCATTTGCATATTGGAGTTAATTGTCCAATTATAGCTTTAGCTGATGAAGTCCCATCCTTCTTGTTTTTCTCTCTTCAGTCCACGATGTTTATGCTCTTGGGCCTGAGGTTTGGATTATTTGTCCTTGGGTTCCCAGCTAGGGCAGGAATTGTTTTGTCTCCCTGCTCTGTGAACAGAGCTCAGCATCCCTTAATATGAAGCCCAGACCCACAGAGTAAAGCAGCACAGAATCTGAAAAAGAGAAAAGCCAAAACCTGAGGCATCAAATCCATGGGACCACCCCCTCACTCACCACGACCCCCCCTCGGCACTCCCCAGGCCCCCCCCATTGATTGAACCCCCCCCAAACATCCCCAGGCCCTCCCCCCTCGGCCCCCCTGAGCCCCTGGCCTGTGTTCTCACCTGGGAAACCCCAAATCTTTGGGAATTATCAACTGGGAAGCCCCAAATCCCTGGAAATCTCACCTGGGACCCCCAAAACCTCACCTGGGACCTCCAAACCCCACCTGGGACCCCCCCCAAAACCCTTCCAGGATCCCCCACAAACTCCCTCAGGAGCCCCCAAACTCCACCTGGGATCCCCCAAAACCCCCAAAACACTGGTGACAGTGGGACAGAACTGGTGGCACTGGGTTGGTGACACAGGAATGGAACCAGGGACACCGGGTTGGTGGCACTGGAATGATGACACAGGGGTGGTGGCACTGGGACAGCCCTGGGGACACTGGGGTTGTGACAGTGGGATAGAACTGGTGGCACTGGTGGGGAATTGGTGACACTGGGGTGGTGACACTGGGGCATCCCCGGTGGTACTGGGCTGATGGCACTGGGACAGGAACACTGGGCTGGACCTGGGGCAGTGGGAGGGAACTGGTGGCACAGGGACAGGGACACTGGGACAGGACTGGGGACACTGGGAGGGGGACATTAGGAAGGGACTGGGGACACTGGGCTGGTGGCATTGGAGTGGAAAGGGTGACATTGGGACGGAACTGGTGACATTGGGACAGGGACACTGGGACAGGGTGAGGGCACTGGGATGAGACTGGAGACACTGGGCTGAAACTGGTGGCACTGGGCTGGTGACATTGATATGGGGACAATGGGGTGGTGGCACTGGGAGCACTGGGCTGGTGGCACTGGGACAGGACTGGGAACACTGGGCTGGAACTGGGTTGGTGACATGGAGCTGTTGGCACTTGGATGGTGACAGTGGGACAGAACTGGTGGCACTGGAATTGAACTGGGTACACTGGGGTGGTGACAGTGGGGCAGCCCTGGGGACACTGGACTGGTGGCACTGGGCTGGTGGCACTGGGATGGAACTGGGGACACTGGGACAGGGCTGGTGGCAGTGGCACAGGGACACTGGCATTGAACTGGTGCCACTGGACAGGTGGCAGTGCCATGTCCCTGGTGGCACCTGTGCGGTGTCCCCGTGCCCCCGCAGTGTCCCT
Source organism: Agelaius tricolor (assembly GCF_023055355.1). Classification (NCBI taxonomy): domain Eukaryota; kingdom Metazoa; phylum Chordata; class Aves; order Passeriformes; family Icteridae; genus Agelaius; species Agelaius tricolor. Next base: position 779,165 of record NW_027269317.1, on the reverse strand, counting down.
GCGCGGTCACCTGCTGCTGGCCCGGGCCGTGTCCCGCCGGGTGGCCCCGCGGAGGGAGGGGGCGGGGCCTGGCGGTGACGTCACCTCGCTCTGTCCCTTCCGCGCTCGCCGCTGCCCGGACGGTGTCCCCGGCTGGGACAGGGGCTTGTCACAGGGACTTGTTCGCCCCCCGGAGTGTCCCCAGAGTGTCCCTGGAGCGCCCCAAGGCGTCCTCAGAGTGTCCCCAGCGGCCATGGAGCCCCGCGAGGTGCGGCAATCCCGGCGCGGGGCAGGGGAGGGGACAGGGGAGACACGGGGGGTGACAGAGGGGACAGGGGATCGCAAAGGGGACAGGAGGGCGCGGCGGGAAGGGGGGAGGTGACAGATGGGTGGAGGGGACCGAGGGCGGCGAGGCGGGGGGGAAAGCGGGGGTGGCGGGGGGTGGCAGATGGCATTAGGGGACTGACAAAGGGACACAGGGGACAGCAGAGCCCTCCAGGGAGGGGACAAAGGGGCCACCCCAGGAGGCCGCAAGTGCCACCAGGTCCCTGACACCTCTCCTGTTCCCTTCCCAGTGGCTGGAGGCTGTGGTGGCCCTGGTGGCCACCCTGGGCAAGGTGGCAGCTGCTGTGACCAGGCCACACAGGGGCGTGCGGCAGCGCGTGTCCCCAAAGTCCCTGACGTGGCCCTGAGGAGATTCACTTGGTACCTCCACAAGACCCTGAACTACCACGCTGTCACCTCACTGCACCACTCCAGCATCCCCTCCCTGGGCCAGGCCCTGGCCTCCCTTGGGGCCACCCCTGGGACCACCTGGGCCGATGTGAGAGCCGCGGGCAGCGCCTGGCAGAGTTGGTGGAGGTGCTCAAGAACAGCTGGGACTGGCTGGCCAGGGAGGCCACCGAGCCCCGTGACACCTGCAGGGACACGGCCACAGCTGCAGCCATCACTGCAGCTGCCATCGCCACCATCGCCATCACCCGTGCCTGGAACCTGCAGGACAAGGCCACCCGCTGGGGGACATCTCTGCACAACCTGTTGGCCACAGCCCGGCGGCTGTCGGTGGCCCTGGACAAGGAGGAGGTGGCCTCGGCGGTGGCCACGCTTGAGGCCTGGCTGGCGGCGGTCACCAGTGAGGAGGAGGCGGCCAGCAAGGCCATGAGAGAGGCCATGGTGGCCGCCAGCTGGTTGAGAGTGGCCACCAGGAGGGGACAGCAGGGGGAAGTGGTCCTGGGGCCACTGGAGCACTTGGTGGCCGCGTGTGACAAAGCCACCGCGTTCCCCCGGGAGCTGCGGCGCCGGCTCAGGAACATCGAGGCTGCCCTGGGGGGAACAGAGGAGGCGTCCCCAGATGCTCCTGAGGCCTTGGAGGCCAGCGCCGTCTGGCCATGCGTCACCTGCTGAGGACACTTGGGGACATCCACAACCTCCTCTTCAGTGACTATGGTGGCCGTGGTGGCCACGGTGGCCCCAGTAGCCCACATGGCTGAGCAGTGCCAAAAAGCTATCGAGGACATCCCGAGCGTGCTGCAGGGACAGTGATGTCACCGCTGTGATGTCATTGGGACAGTGACGTCACTGGGGAGCCTTGTGGACACTCAGGTGCCACCAGGCACTGGGACTCCCCTGTGCATTGACACCCCCCCTCACTGAGCACCAGGAGTGGGACTGAGCCCCCCTCGTGTGCCAACTTCCCCCCCCCAGGCACCAGGCCCGGGACCCCCCCTGTGCCCCCCCCCCCCCCCCCCCCCCATCACGGGGGTTCTGCCCCCTCCCTTTTGCCCCCTCAGAGCTGTGGGACCCCCCGGGCACAGTGTGGGGACCGGGGGGACTCCAAGCGCTGGGGGGGCCCAAGAGGGTCCCCAGCACTGGGGAGGATCCCTTGGGGCTTGATCCTGTTCCCCATCCATTATCGGCCGGGATCCCCGTTATCCCCAGGGACCCCCTCTCCCAATTTACCGGGCCCCTCCCATGGACTGGGACCCCCCCATTCACTGCCTCCCCCCCTTCACTGCCCCCCTAATGCGCTGGGACCCCCCTGATCCATGAGCCCCCCCCCCAAGTGCACCAGGACCCCTCACTCACTGCCCCTCCCCCACCCAGGGGACACCCCCCCCATGTGACAAATGTTTTTGTGGTTCGTGTCAATTGGCAATGGAATCAGCAAATGCTTCTATCTGCTGTGTCGAAAACAGACACAAAGAAAGGTTCTGAAGCTTTCTGACCAAATAGCCAAATAAAGCATCAAAATAAAAGCAGTATAATACAGTATAAGAGATGAGGTAGCAAGATGACTGGGGCTTAGAATAAAACAGAGCAAGTTGTGGTAAAGCTAAGAGATATTGCAACAAAGCAACTAAATGCTTATGTATAATGTGAAAAATGAGTATTTTATGATTGGCTTTTCACAAATATCAAAATGAATATTATATGTGTTATGTTAGAAAGTGATGCTGTATTAATTTTCTTAAGTAGTGTGTTAAATATAGTTCTAAGTTAAAACATAATGTTAAAATAGAAACTACGCTATGTCAGATACTTTTTTTAAAGAGAGGAATGAGGTACTCACACTGGGGTAGCAGCCACAGGACACTGAAATCTTTCAGAGAAAGAGAATTTATTGCTCCCTTAACTAACTTTTCCCTGCCTTGCTCAGCCCTGAAGACACCATCAGAATTAAGAGGAAGAAGCTGACCCTGACCAGACAGAATCCTTTGTTTGAGTGGAATTTATGTATCATGTATGAGATGTATGAATATGCAACAGGCTATTGCTTTTAAGGGTTAATCCTCTGTTAACGTGGGTCCTTTTTCAGGCTTATTTTGCCCAGAAAGAGGTATCCAGAGCATCCGTAATTCTTTGTTCTTATTGCCTCATATTGTCCTAATCATAATTGTCCACATTTTTATTACTCTAATTATATTACTATTTTCATAACCATTTTATTACTATTGAACTTTTAAAATTTTAAAAGCAAGTGATTGGCGTTTTTCACAAGTACAACCCCCAGCTGAGGCAAGCAAATGGATTATAGCCAACAGAAATGATAAAGACTTGAAATTGGTCCTGAGGAAAGCACGGAAAGAAGTGCAACCCTGAACACAACCCCCCCATGGGGAACATCTGCATTGTTATCTGTATATCCTTAAAGTTTGTTAATGTTTGTTAAAAATATAGTTATAGTATAACTTCAAGTTTTGTTCAGCTAAGAACTGACAGTCAAAATAACATCTCAGTTTCCAGTACTGCTCCATAGAGCTCTCTCCTTGCAACCCTAATTGGGACCAAACTGAGGGAAGGGAGTGGATACAATAAGGGTCATGGCAGAATGTCTCCAGAAGAAGGGAAAACCAGAGGTGGGAGGCGAGACTCGATTAGGAACTCCCTCCGGGAAAAACTCTCTTTGCATTCGCTTAGCACAAAAACCCCCTGTGGATGGCGAGGTGAGGAGGGCAGCCCGCACCAGACTCGCACTGGCAGCAACGCTGCTGCTCCCTCACTGCAAAGGGAGTGGAGGAAACACTTGTGAGAAGCGTGACTATCCCTGGATAGAGGAGGTACAGAAAGTGCATTAATCAGAGTACACACAAACATGAATCCCAAATGTATCCATCACTCCCAGTTAACTGCCTGAAAAGAGGATAATAAAATATATTGGCTGGTGTGAAAAATGCCAAACACTTGTTTTTAAAATTTTAAAAGTTTAATAGTAATAAAATAGTTATAAAATAGTAATATAATTCAAATAATAAAAATTTGAACAATTGGGATTTAGGACAATATGAGGCAATAAAAACAAAGAGTTACAAACAGTCCAGGTACCTCTTTCTGGGCAAAATAAGCCTGAAAATGGACACCCGTTAACAGAGGATTAACCTTTAAAAACAGTAGCCTGTTGCATATTCATTCACCTCATCCATGATGCATCAATTCCATTCAAACACAGGATTCTCTCTGGTCAGTGTCAACTTCTTCCTCTTAATGACATTTTCAGGGCTGAGCAAGGCAAGGCAGGAAGAAGTTCATTTATTCTGATAAGGGAGCAATAAATTCTCTGAAAGATTTCAGTGTCCTGTGGCTGCTATCTTGGTGGGAGTACCTCATTCCTTTCTATAAAAAATATCCCACATACATAGTTTCTATTTAAACATTATGTTTTAACCTGGAACTATATTTAACATACTACTTTAAAAAAATTAATACAGCATCACTTTCTAACATAACACATACAATATTCATTTTAATATTTGCAAAAAGCCAATCATAAAATATGCATTTCTCACAGATGGCTAAAAATATTGCAAACCCCAGCCAGAAGATGTCAGGAGAGTGTCCTATGAAAGAAAGATGGGTGTGTTTTAAACAAGTGAAACTAACTTAGAGGATATATTCAAAGAGAAAAACGTGCAACTGAAAAGACAAAGGGATAGAGAGGGACAAATATATGGAAAGAATCTTTTAATTGATATGGTGGAAAAGATTACAAAATAATTTAATTTGATTGATTGTTGGGTGTGTGGGAGGAAGCACTTAAGTGAAATTTGGGCATGGGATGGTATCAGTTTAAGTCCCCTGGACATTTTAAAATGGATTACATCAGGGAAAAAACTGGTAGTACCCAAAAGAAGGGAAGGAGAGTGGAAGCTTAAATCAACAATAACAGGGGAAGAGTGTTGATCAAGAAAAGGGAAAATGTATACTATTGAAGTAGGAGAAACGCCATGAAAAAGATATCTGGCAGCAAATGACACACACACACCAGGTGGATCCCAGAAACTCCCCAGTCATATTGGTCAAGAGAGAAAACTGAAAGTCGATGTGTATACAGTCAAAAAGAGAAAAGGTTTGAGTGCTTAGGAGATTATACGAATCCTATATCCTATCCAAATATTGGAAACATATAACAAATCAAGATTATAATTTCTGGGATTGTTTTGGTTTGAAAAGGAAGTGAGTTTTTTGAGTGTTTGATGGTTAAATGGATAAGTGTTGAGATTTGAATATTGGCATTTGGTGTGGCTGCTGAGGATATGGATTCGCTTCTGAGCACACAGGGGGTGAAAAGCAGAGAACCCTCAGGGGAAGCTCTTTAGTTGTGGTCTGTGGGAGAAGCCAGAGCTCTTCTGCCGGCTGCGGGCTGAGCGGGGCAGGGGATGCCCCGGGCGAGGGAGGGCAGAGCTGGGGACAGAGAAGGGAAGCGAAGGCTTTGGCAAGATAGAAGGGTAGAAGAACGCTGGGAGAGAGACAGAGAGCCTGTGCTTGTGCCTGTGTTTGTGCTCCTTTGAAATTTGATACCATGCGCGGGCAGCAGGGCTGGCTGAGAAGGAGAAGGGGCGGGTGGGACAGCGAGGGTGCAGCGAGAAGGTGCCGGGCAGGGCAGCGTAAGAGTTCTGGACAGGCAGAGCCTGAGGTTTGAACTCTTTTCTTAAATGATAGAAACTTTACAAATGCAGATTATTCTGAAGCTGAATGAGAAGAGAGAGATGAAATAAAAAGTAATAGGCTGGTGTGATGAATGTGTGGGCAAGCAAAAGATGTCAGAAGAAGTTGAGAAGAATCCTAGCTGGGAGGAGATGATGGAGTGGCCTTTGGCTGGACTTTTCTTGTATAGCCATGGACAGAACCATTTTTCCTGTGACACAGAGACTGCATCTAGGGGGAGCAATGGCTCAGAGCCAAGAGAGTGCAGTGATGTTATGTGAAGGAGCAGCGTGAACAGAGACAACGGGTGAGGAGGGTGTGGTGGTGCCCTCGATCTTCAGTGAAGAAGAAGATCTCTGTTCTCGACATCCCTCGGCCCCAGGGGGTGAATTTGGGGGGGACAGGTGTCCCAAAAGTGAGAGACTGTGCTCTTTTTGGAACTGGGCAAAGCATCCTTAAAAGGGGAACCCCAGAAGCAGCTTTGGTCCATGTACAGTGGTGAGAGCACTGGACATGGAAGGAAGATGTCACGATGGCAAATGTTCTCCGGGTGGTGCCACGTGTGACATGGAAACACAAGAGGTTTCAACTGTGTTTCCTGTGGAAGCCTGTGGTACAAGACGGACTCCTCTCCTCTTGATAAACTGAAAATTGATTATCTGAAAAATGATGATAGATTGAGAGTTTGTTATCTGAAGAGTAGTAAGTGAATTGAGAACCCAAAGTTTTGTCTTACTGTAATGTGTTAGAAATTTAGTGGGGGGAGGAAGAATATTTTAGAAAGTTTTCATTCTGAGTTCTGTGTGTGTTTCTCTTTTCATATAGTTGTAGGTTAATAAAGTTTTTTTCTTTATTCCTAAGCTAGAGCCTGCTTTGCTCTGTTTCTAATCACATCTCACAGTAGACACCAGAGAGAATATATTTTCATAAATCACCAGCATTGCACCAGCATCAAACCATGAGAGGGATGCACCTAAAAATTTATTTTGGATCTGTGGTAACACAGCCAATGTGAAGTTACCAGGAGGGTGGAGCGGGAGTTGCACAACTGGAGCAGTAAATCCATCCTTTCCCTTACTGCCTAAGGACGCAAAATCAAACTCGGGAGTGCCGGTGTATGATGATCTAGCCAGAGAGAAAAGGAGTTTAATTGGTGGAACCCAAAATTGGAACAGTGACATTTGGACCCCAGAAAGGATTATAGATCCTGATGGGCACAAGATGGACCCTGGGGCTACAGAACCCCAGAGCTCACGCTCAGTCGAATCATCCATCTGCAGGCAGGGCTTGAAATCGTGTCCAATCAAACAGCTCTGACCATCGATCTCTCAAACCAGCAGCAACAGCAAACACCATCAGGCATTTACCAGATCCCATTGGCAGTGGACCACCTGCTCACAGGGGAAGGAGGGATCTGTGGGAAATTTAATACTTCAGAATGCTTCCAAGAGATCAATGACCATAGTCATGTAATTAAAAACATTCTTCAAAATATTTGAAAAATTACCTATGTTGGAGCACAAAAATGGACCCCCTTGTTTGGAGACTCCGACTGGTGAGACAACTTGTTCACCTGGAATGGTAAATGGTGGAAGGAATTGGCCTTTGCAGTGTATGCACCAGCAAGTGCAATATCACTGCCACGTGCAATTCCATGTCTAGGCCGGACAGTGACCAGCACTGTCCACAGCAGCATCGTGCTGCAAGGGAATGTGGAAGGGAAAAACGGTGAAAAAGTCATGTTAATGAAAGAACAGAGTGATCAGAATGCCAGAGATGTGCTTGAACAGCATGAGAAACTGAGAAAAGTAGAAGTTGAACTCTAAAAGGTTGATGCAGGCTGGAAGCCTGATCAAATAGTTAGAGGGGGGAATTGTTAAAAATAGGTTAGAAAGTGTTGTAAATAGTTGATAGATGGTTAGGCATGTACTGTTCGTTTGGTTATTATATTGTAAAAGTTATATTTCTTATAACTACTCGTTTTTATATATAAAGATATATTTATAAATATATCTTTATATATAAATATATATATAAATATATATATATTAATTTTATCGTATATAAAATATATTATAGATATTTTATATATAATATATAAATATATATAATATATAATATATAATATATATTTATATCTATTAAATATATATATTAAATATATTAAGTATATGTATAAATATATATTTATAACTTCTCTTTTAATATTTAAAAGAGTAGTTATAAGAAATACGGTACTCAACGTACCACAACACACCTCAGTAAAGTTCACCACCCCCCGAGCGAAACCAGCCAGCCTGGACAGAACTGTAACGGGCCAATCAAGCGCCTTAAACCTTCATGCAAATGAAGGATCCAAATCCAAAAAGAAACCAAGCCAAAGGGACAAAAAGCAGAATAAAAAAGGGGATTCAGACCCACTGAATCTGTGCTGCTCCGTCTGGAACATTCGGGACATCGCTGCTGAGCAGCCCCAGCGCCGGCGCTGCTCCATCCTCGACGGGAACGCTCCTGCTCGGCCCGGGGCCCCCTTGCTTTGGGCCTTGCTTTTATTATAATAAATGCTGAAATCACTTTAGCACCGGGAGCCTGCTCTCGTAATTAACAACACGAAATTCAGGATTCCCGGGGCACATGGAATTCAGGATTCCCGAGGCACAGGAGCGGACCCTGATCGGTCCCTCAGGGCTGAGCTCCGGCCGTGCCAGTGAATTCTCTCTGCAGGCACAGCCCGGCCGCCCTCCTCCCATGCCCAAAGCCACAGAGAGACGCTGCCCCCAACCCCATCGTTTTCACCCGCCCCCATTCTCCCGGTACCTCTATCGTCCCCTCCCGGAGAAACTCCCAAAAACCAGAGGAGTTCCCCCTCCCCGCCTTCTCGAGCACTCGGCCATCAGAGCCTCTCAGCAACGCAATGGGAAAAACAATCCACAAGTAACAAGGAGAGAACAGAAAATCCCAATCCCCAACAGGGCGGGGGTGGCTGCGGTTTTTGGGGGTCCCAGCGACACCCGGGGCGGGCTCAGTGCTCAGCAGCAGCGGGGGGGCCCCCAAACCACAGCCGGGTGTGAGAAACAAAGTTCACTCCTTGGAAATTGCAAACGTTTAATAAGGGCTATAAAAGGATTTTAGCAGTTGGCCAAAGAACGCACCCTTAACTTAACCCGTTGTTCTCCAGATCCGGTTCCAAGGCAGGGCTGCAAACACATTCCTGAGTTTAGACATTATTCAAACATTCCCGGGAGGTTTGGATGTTCCAGGAACTCTTGTTTGGTTTGAACCTCTGGCTTGTCTGCAGGACATTCTGTAGATTAGGTCAATATATTTGATTTCTTCTCCTGGTTCCATCCTGTTGTTTCACACTCCCTGATAAATTCATAAATTCCTCTCACGTTTGTGTCACTGTCATCATCACCTGGAGAGGTTGGTCTGCAGATCTGAGAAACAAGAGAATTGTTTCACACCTGAGTCAGTTACACAAAAGCATTTTAACATTGCAGACTTGCCATTTTAACATTTAATATTTATCTATTCAATATTTGTCTATTTTTAATATTTCAAGGCTTGTGATATAATACCTATTTATTACCCCAGCATTAAATCCGTTACATGATGCACATTTAAACTGATCAGTTATATTGAACCAGTGAGCAGCTACACAGAATTATCAATAATCAATAATCAAGTACCAGAGCAAAATACTTGTGAAAGTACTTTTTTGCAGAAGCCAATACAGAATGGCTGCAGCCCATGCAGAACTGCAGAAGCCAATGCAGAATGGCAGAGACCAATTATTAAATTGTCATTTATGACCTGGCTCTTCTGCAGGTACAGTAGAAAGCTGGAAGCTGCTGAGGGGATTCAGTCACCCCTGTTTCTGAGTGTCCCCAGAGTGTCCCTGAGTGTCCCCAGAGTGTCCCAGAGTGTCCCTGGGTGTCCCTGAGTGTCCCCAGACTGTCCTAGCATGTCCCTGAGTGTCCCCAGAGTGTCCCTGAGTGTCCCCAGAGTGTCCCCAGACTGTCCTAGCATGTCCCTGAGTGCCCCCAGAGTGTCCCTGAGTGTCCCCAGTGATGTCACCCCAGGAATTTCCATCAGGATTTGGGACAATTTCAATGAAAATTCCCAGAAAATTCCCCAGATTTGTCTCAAATCCCATGTGGGGAGGAGAGAGGGGACAGGTGACAGCAGCCATGTCCCCAATGATGTCACTGCCACAATGACATTGCAGCAGTGATGTCACTGTCCTGAAGCAGCCTCGGGATGTCCTCGATGGCTTTTTGGCACCTCTTGGCCACCGCGCGGCTGCCGGGGCCACCGGGGCCACCACGGCCACCACAGGGACTCAAGAGGAGGTCATGGATGTCCCCAAGTGTCCCCAGCAGGTGATGCTTGAACAGGAGGGCACTGGCCTCCCACAGCTGCTCAGCCTTGGCCACTTTGGCCACCAAGGCCTCAGGGACATCAGGGGACACCTCCTTTGTCCCCTCCAGGGCAACCTTGGTGTCCCTGAGCTGGCACTCCGTGTAACTGATAAACTCAGTGGCTTTGTCACCCGCGGCCACCAAGTGTTCCAGCGGCCCCAGGGCCACCTCTGCCCAATGTCTCCTCCTGATGGCCGCCCTCACCGGCCTGGTGGCCACCACAGCCTCTCCCACGGCCTCGTTGGTGGCCGCCGCCACCCGGGCACCGTGCGCAGCCCCCGCTGAGGCCTCCTCATCCCTGTCCAGGGCCACCATCAGCTGCTGGGCAGTGGCCGCCAGGTTGTCCCCAGCTGTCCCCCTTTGGGTGGCCTCGTCCTGCTGGTGCCTGGCCCAGGCGAGGGCCGTGTCCTCGCAGGCATCACGGAGCTTGGTGGCCTCCTCGAGCAGCTGCTTCCATCTCCCCTCGCGCGCAGCCACCAGCTCCCGCCAGGCGCTGCCCGCGGCTCTCACACCGGCCCAGGTGGCCCCCAGGGTGGCCCTGAGGGTGGCCAGGGCCTGGCCCAGGGAGGGGACACCGGGGTCACCCAGGGAGGTGACACCAGGGTGGTCCAGGGCCTTACGGAGGCTCCGGGTGAAGATCCTCAGGGCCGCGTGCAGCAGCTTTGGGGGCACACAGCGCCGCACGCCCCAGCGTGGCCCGGTCACAGTGGCTGTCACCTCAACCAGGGTGGCCACCATGGACACCAGAGCCTCCAGCAGCTGGGGAGGGGACGGGGAAGTGTCAGGGACCTGGTGGCATTTGGGGCCTCCTGTGATGTCTTGAATTGTCCCCTCTAGGTCATCCTTGGCCAGGCGGGCATTTGCCTCCCACAGCCGCTCAGCCTCGGCCACCTTGGCCACCAAGTGTAGCATTGTGTGTTTTATACAGGTTTTGTTGTAAAGTTGGTTGTTTTTTATAAGTTGAGATTATGGTTTGACCCTCGGTTCCCCCCATGTTCCTCCCTCACAATGGTTTGTCCCTGAGTTGTTTGTCCCACCAAGTCCTCAGGGATATCAGGGGACTCCTCATTTGTCCTCTCCAGGGCAGCCTCGATGTCCCCAACCCTGCGCTGCAGCTCCCGGGGGAAGGCGGTGGCTCCGTCACACGCGGCCACCAAGCGCTCCAGCAGCCCCAGGGCCGCCTCCAGCCGCTGTCTCACCATGGTGGCCCTTGTGGCCTCGCTGGCAGCCACCCCGGCCTCTCTCCTCACCTGGGCTTCATGCCCGGCCACCACCTCAGCCCCCTCCTCCCTGCCCAGGGCCTGCAGGTTCCACCGTGTTTTCCTGAGCTGTCCCATCATGGGCAGCCAGGGCCTGCAGGTTCCTTGCCCAGGCAGTGGCAGTGGCCACCATGTCAGCCGCCTCGGTGGCCAAATCCCTGCAGGTGTTGCGGAGCTCGGTGACTGCCCTGGCCAGGTCAGCCCAGCTGTTCACAAGCACAGACACCGACCGCTGCCACTTGCTGGCTGCCATTGTCACACGGTCCCAGGTGGTCCATGGGGTGCTCTCCCAGGCAGCCAGGGCCCAGCTGAGGGAGGTGACAGGGTCACCATCATCGGAGGTGACATTGCAGTGCCACCAGGTGTCATCAGTGCAATGCAGGGTGGCCCGGAGCTCCTCGGTGAAGTCCTCCAGGTCCCAGTACAGGCACCTTATGGACACGGGCAGCAGCATCATCTCGTCCTGCCTGGGCAGGGTGGCCAGCAGCTCGCCCAGGGTGGCCACCACGGTGACCTGTGGCTGCAGCAGGGCTGGGGACAGCTCCGGAGGGGACAGGGGAGGTGTCAAGGACCTGGTGGCTCTTACGACCTCCTGGGCTGGCCCCTGCCCCCTAGGGGTCCCTTTTGTCCCCTCTGTCCCTTTGTCAGCCTCTTGTTTCCTCTGCCACCCCCTGCCCCTCCCCTCGTAGCCCCTCCTGACCCCTGCCCCGCTGCTGTTCCCTCTGCCACCCCTGCCACCCCCCCTGTCCCCTCCATCCCCCATTGCCCCCTCGCCCCCGGTCCCCTCTGTCCCCCTCTCTCCCCCCTGTCGCGCCTCTTGGGGCTCCACTCTCACTGGGGACCCGGCTCTGGGGACGCTCCGGGGGTCGAACGAGCCGGTCCCGGCCCAGAAGTGGCCCCAGGAACGGAGCGCGGTAACGGCGGAGCCGCCTCAGGAGAACTCCGGAGAGGGGCGAGGAGGAGACGCCACGGGAAACGGAGAACGGGAACGGCCCCGGGCGGGGCGCGGGAGGGGCGGCAGCGACCGCGGTCAGCACCGGGAGCGGCGGGGGCGGGGGGGCGGTGAGGAGGGGCTGGGGGGGTTTGGGGTGTGTGAGGGAGAAGGGGGGGGGTCCTGAGGAGATTTGGGGGTCCTGAGGTGTGAAAACGCCACTTATTGTCCTGAGGTGTGAAAACGCCACTTATTTTTAAAATTTTAGAAGTTGAACAGTAATGAAATGGTTATAAAAATAGCAATATAATTAGAGTAATAAAAATTTGAACAAGAGTTACGGAGGACCGGGTACCTCTTTCTGGGCAAAATAAGCCCGAAAAAGGACACACGTTAACAGAGGATTAACCCTTAAAAGCAATAGCCTGTTGCATATTCATACACCTCATCCATGATACATAAATTCCATTCAAACACAGGATTCTGTCTGGTCAGTGTCAACTTCTTCCTCTGAATCCCGACTTCATGGCTGAGCAAGGTGGGAAGAAGTTCGTTTCTTCTGATAATGGAGCAATAAATTCTCTTTCTCTGAAAGATTTAGGTGTCCTGTGGCTGCTATCTGGTGCGAGAACCTCATTCCTTTCTTAAAAAAAAAAAATCCCACATACATAGTTTCTATTTTAACTACAAAAGTTACCTTTTAACTACAAAACTACATTTACAATACTATTAAAATGTTAATACAGCACTACTAATCAATACAACATAATACATATAGCAAATATCTGCCTAGAGCCATTAAATTGGCACTTTTCACATCAGGGGACGTGGAGGGTCCTGAGGGGGTTTGGGGGTCCTGAGGGGGCGTGAGAGGGTTTAGGGGATCCTGAGGAGATTTGCGGGATTCTGAGGGGATTTAGGGGGATCTGAGGGGGACTGGGGGGTCCTGAGGGAGAACTGGGGGCGCTCAGGGGTTCTGAGGGGATTTGGGGTTCGTGAGGGAGAACTGGGGGTTCTGAGAGAGAATTGGGGGTATCTGAGTGGATCTGAGGGCGTCTTGAGGGGATTTGTGGGTGATTGTGGGGGATTGTGAAGGAGTTTCGGGGGTTGTGAGAGGATTTGGGGGTCATGAGGGGATGTGAGAGAGTATGAGGGCGCTGAGGGGATGTGAGGAGGTTTGGGGGGATCTGAGGGAGAATGGGGGGGTCCAGAAGGGGTTTGAGGTGGATTTTGTGGGGTTCGGAGGGTGAATTGAGGGTCCTGAGGGGATCTGGGAGGGGTCTTGACGGGCTTTGGGTGGATTTTGGGGGGTTGTGAGGGAGAATTGGGGCTCCTGAGGGGGTTTGGGGATCCTGACGGCATTGGGGGGGGGGGAGCTTGAGAGGGATTTGGGGGGGTCCTGAGGGAATTGGAGTCGTGAGCGGATTTGGGGGGGAATTTGAGGGAGTCCTGAGGGATTTGGGGGAGATTTTAGGTGGTCCTTGACTGGATTTGGGGGTTTGTTACTGAATTTTGGGGGGTCTGGGCTGATTTTGGGGTGATTTTGGGGGTGCCTGACCAGGTTTAGGGAGATTTGGGGTCATTTTGGGGTCCCTGACCAGAGTTATGGGGGATTTGGGGTATTTTGGGGTCCCTTGATTTATTAAAAATATGGATATTGATCTAGTACTGATATCCAACTGTGAAGGACAAAAACTCTCAAACAGTTTAAAGTTAGAAAGTGTAATTTATTGTGATACGGGATAGCTCCCAAATACACACTGCAATTTTCAGGTGATTACAGAGTCCTTTTATCTATACCAGTAGTGAATACCCAAAAGACAAATGCATATTCACAACTTTGGTACATCCCAGTCTCCGCTTAGTATCGTAATTAGTTCAAAAGCTATTAACCATGCGTAGATTGTTCCTTGAAATGGATGGGTGGTCCCTTTCATGGGGAGGGGTCCCAAAATGAGGAAGTAAATGAAGTCTTCCTCGTTCTGGCCTTTCTACATTTTCAATGCAAATATGACAAATGAACCCTTGGTAGAACTCCCATTCCCCGTCTTCAGTTGTTTTCAGAACAGAGGAGGCCACAACTGTCTTATGTTCCCGAAAGCTAATTATCAGTTTCTATATTCTTCATGATAAACCCAGCTAAGCAAACATTGTGTTGACAAGCAATCAATTATTAGTTAGCTACTAACTCCTAACTTCATCAAGGCTGACCCATTTATTTTGATTAACTCCAATAAAGCTTATCTCTAACTAAAATCTCAGCTCCTCTAAAATCCTTAAATTCTTTAAAGTTTATGTCTCACCAGAACTCCGGGGCCCACCCCGGATCCCCACCCTGCACCCCCTGTGCCCCACGGCCGCCACGGGACCCTCCTGACCGCGCTGCCGCTTCCTCTTTGCCGCCCTTCCCCCATTTCCCCTTCCACATCCTCTCCCCTCCTATAGAATATAAATCCCAATAATTCCGTGTGTGGTGTGCCCGGCCCCGTCTGACCCTTGCTGCTGGGCCAAAGGCAGCAGCTGTGATGTTTCACCTCAGAGATACCTTTGGCCGGCTGGATGCTGCAGCTGGGCACTCGGAACAAATCCAGGCATAGTAGGAGCTCAGTTTACCTCTGCTGGAAAAGGTTCAGGCGACGGTGAAGAGAAAGGAGAGGATTCTATCGTAGAGTTTTAATCCAGAGTTTTATTCCAGGATGACAGACCTCTGAATCTTGTAACAGCTCCCAACAGAATCCAGACCGCATGGTCCCGTCTCCTTTAAAGCCTGGGGACAGGAGGAGGGGAAGGGACAGGTAAGAGCCAACCAGGTGGGAGGAGGGGAAGGCTCAAGGGATAAAGGCGCTTGGACAGGCCAATGAGCCCGGACCTGAGGGGCATCTTTTGAATTTCTGCCAACCACACGACGCCCTTGCTGGAATGTTGAGATTGATGGGCAGCTCTTAGCAAGAGGGAAAAGGGGGAGGGGAAAGGTTGGCACACCTGAGATGGCATCACACTGCAGCACAGTTTATACAACCTCACCTTGAGCTGGGAATCTTCCACTGCTAAACCGATTTCCAATGCCACTATCAAGTCTCATCCCAACAAAATAAAGTCTGCATCTTTTATTAATAACATATTTCTATACACTTTTTAGTTTCTGTCTCTATTTCGACATCCTTTATAACTGGAACCTTAAAAGGTTCCCCCTTTGCCCCAATTACCATCATTGCATCATCGCTCAGAGAGCACCCTCGCAGTAACTGCTGCACCGTGGTCCGTTCAGCCCCAGAATCTACTAAAAACCAAATTTCCTGCCTGTGGGGTCCCACTCTCAATTTTATCAAGGGCTCCCTAGGTGTTCCAGACCCCAAACTGAAAATCCTCTGACACCCCTAATCCTCCTGAAACATCGTTTCATCCTTGACCTTGTTGGGGCAATTTTTTCAAATGTGTCCTTTTTCCTTGCAGTAGCAGCACTTGACGTCCTTTTTCTGGTTGTTCGAACCTTTTCGTTGGGAAGGATTTTCCTTCTTTGCTGGCGCAGTTTTCGCCAAGTCTCTGACCTGTTCCTGTTTCTGTGCTTCCCTTACTGCAGCCACCAGCACTTTCGCTTGAATCTTCTGCTTTTCTTCGTCTCTTCTCATGTAGACCTTCTGGGCTTCCCGGAGCAATTCCTGCAGTTCCCTATCTTGCCATCCATCTATCTTTTCTAATTGCTTTCTTATGTCTTCCCATGATTTCTCCATGATCTGAGTTTTCAGCAAAACCACTCCAATTGGAGAGTCAGAGTCCGTCCCGGAATGCATTCTCAGGCTCTTTCAAAGGCTTTCCAGCCATTCTGTGGGGGTTTCATCCTTTCACTGACATTCCCTGAGTACTTTACTCCTATTTTATCCCTTCGGCACCACCTCCTTGATTCCATGTATTATCATATTTCTCAAATTTATAATTTTCTGTCTCCCTCCCTCCGTCTGGGCGCTCCAGGACAGCTTTTGGTTCGGCCACCTCTGATCTCCCTGCTCCCCCTGGGGATTCCTGTTCTCCCAGTCCCTGATCGTGGCTTCTCTGATCACTTCTCTCTCCTCATTGTTGAACAGTGACCTCAGGATCGCATTGAGATCCTTGTATGTGTAGGAGCTGGTTCCTAGAAATTCATCCAGTCTTTCAGCCACCCCCAAAGGATCATCCATCAGTTTCCCCATTTCTTTCTTGAAAGCCCTCACATCCCTGGTGTCGATCAGCACATGTACAAAGCCGATAATTCCCGGAGCCACCGGTACCTCCCGTAAAGGGAAGAGACCGGGCTTTCCTCCTCGTCATCACTGTCTCCAGTGGTTGCTCTCCTCGTTCTCTGCCTCGTTCAATGGGCCAGAGGAGAGTTGTGGCTTTCTTGGGGAAAAATACCCATTTCTCCTTGGTCTTGGGGAGGGTTGGTGGCTGGGGCTGCTCGCATGGGAGCGGAGGCGCCGTTGCCTGCCCACATGGGAGAGAAGGCGCCGCAGCCAGCGCCAGTGGGAGCAGCTGCACCAAAGCCTGTCCCTGCAATGCCTCTGGAGGCAACCTGGGCACTGGAGGTACCTGGGCTGGTGTGGGCTGGGGCGGAGGGACAAGGTAGGGGGGTGGAAGGTTGTCCAGTGGTTCCCACTCCTTGCCCCGGTTTGCCGAGTGTCTGAGAGCTCTGATCGGGTACAATCCCGAACAAGCGTACTTCCACATCTCGGCATACTCAATTTCCTCAAAGTCCTGCGGGTGGTGATTGACTACGTGGTTGTACAGGGATTCACACATCCACATCTCGAAAGTGCCGAACACTGGCCAAACCACATATTTCGCAATCTCCTTTCCCCCCCACTTTTCCATGCAAAACTGTATCATCTTTTCCTTGGATTTTCCCACTCTCCTGGGGCTGTCGTCCCAATGTTCTAACATCCATCCCAATGGGCTTTCCCTCAGGATTTCAGGCAGAACCTTGCTGGCATCTTGGGGAGGTTTTTCTTGGGGCTTTTTCTGGAACTTACTTTTTCCCAAGCCCATTTTCCCAATAAAACCGTTCGCTAATTTTCTCACCTTGTCTCCTTCAGCTGGGATGCTCAACGTGAGTCCCGAGTCTCCGTCTGATGTAGATTTCCTAAGTTTGCCAAACACCGCCAGTCTATTCAGCCACGCAGAGAAACGTTCCGCGGGTCTTTCGACTGGTCTCGAGCTCTCTTACCTGATTCTGCGGATCAGAAGGCAGATCGGCTCCTGAAATATTTCGGGAAGATCTTTTCCCCTTCCCAACCTAACTGCAATTGATTCCCTGAACTCCCTACGAGTCCCAGGCCCCACGTGTAATAAGAAAAAGCGCTCGCTTCCCCCTTGACCGACCACGTCCCTTGTGGGAGAGTGGAGCTGTGATCGTGGGGTCCACACTCGCTTCATGATAGAATCACGTCTCACACACGCGCTCGGTCACACCCCTCTCAGCCACGTGGAACTCACATTTCCTTTCTCACGTGGATTCCTCGTGCACGCTGATTTTCTGGGTGAAAAAGAATAAAAGCACCACGGCCTCAGAGATCCCTCTTCGGATCATTCTGGGTTTCTGAGAGCTGGGCCCATTTTTATCCCTCTTTGGCTGTGGTTCTGCCTTCAGTTCAGTGTTTGATTGGTTTTGTGAACTCCCAATCCCATCAGACTGCTGAAATCAGCGGGGCGCCTCCTGACTGGAAAGGGGTCCCCGAACCCCAAATTCAAATCACGTTGGGGTCACCAGAATTGTTATAAATGATCAGTCAAAACCCAAATTATATATAAAAAAAAATCTTCCAAGAAATGGGCACAGAGGGGAAATAGAGAAGTTATATGCCCTATGTTTTTTTGACAAATACTATTTGGACCCTGTGATAACTTTGGAGTCCCCAAGAAGAAAAATTCGAATTTGTAGTAGACAGGGACAGAAAGAACATACCTGTTAAATATTCCAAAAAGTTATAGCGTAAGCAAAGACACTGTGAAAGTAACAGGAACAAAAGGAAAGAGTTTCACAATTCCTGTCATTAAAAGATGTGGTAATTGAAGAAGAAACTAAAATTTAGATGGAGAATGTCTTATTAGTGCCTGGGGCAGATAACAACTTATTAAGAAAAGACTTACAGGAAAAGAATAGAGGTTATATCACAAGAAAGAAAAATGACAACTAGAGTTTTAAAACTTAGCCAAGAAAATAAAGAAGAATTTAAAAGGAAGTTTGGGCTGGGAAGGAAATAGGAGAGGATTAGATATTGACCCCATAAGTGTCAGAATTGAAAAAGGATTGTCCCATATGTGTACATCAGTACCCCAAATTTTTAGAAGGACAGGAAGGTTTAAAGCCAGTAATAGAAGAACTTAAAAAGAATGGGACATAAGTGCCTTGTATGTCTCCTCATAATACCCCTATTCTCCCAGTAAAGAAGCCAAATAGAAATTATCTTTTATTATCATGAGAAACTGAAGTTGAGGTTAAAAAGGTTACTATATAACTGTTACATTTTCTTGGGAAAAGAAAAAGATTAAGGGTATCAAAGAGGGAAATCAGAGAACTACTCAGATTATTGGGATATTGCAGATTATGGATTGATGGGTACACATAAGCAATAACATTTTTATATAGAAAATTAACAAAGGAAAATGATGTTAAATTAGAAGAGTTGAAGTTAAAACTAGCCTAAGTACCAGCTTTAAGCTTACCCTTGTTAGAAAAGCCCTTTTCATTTGTACATAAATGTAGAAAATAGAGTAGATCATAAAATTTTAATTCAGGAGTGGGAAGGAGTAAAGAGACCAGTAGCTTATTTATCAGAGATGTTAGACCCAGTAAGCCACAGCTGGCCAGTATGTATTTAAGCTATAACAGCTACTGCAATCCTAGTAAAAGGAAGTTGTAAGCTTACTTTTGGAAGTAAACTAGTTGTGTGTATACCTCGTACAGTCCAAGGTGTGTTGAATCAAAGAAAAGAGAAAAAGATAGGGAAAAGAAAAGAAAGTAAGAAGAGAAGAAAGAGAGAAGTTGAAGAAGGGGGCGGGGTAGTTAGCAGACTCTGGAATGTTAGAATGTAGAGTGATGATGTCTTGGTGCTGGAGGAGAACAGAAGTGTGAATGCGGTTTCTGCACAAAGGACAGGGAAGTGTCTTAACACATGGCTGTTATATGGTTATTCAATGCCGAACTGGGGTCCGAAAAAGGTTTATCAGAACGGGCCCTCCTTGAAGGGAAAAGAGGATAAGGAAAAAAGGAAAAAAGAATGTCAGGAGCACCTGAGGACACCAAGTTTAGGGCTGTCAAGGCTGGGAGGTGTCTGACCACTCCTGTACGAGCTGCGGGGTCCTGAGTCCAGGATGGCAGCACTGGCCTAGGCAAGTTGGTAGAGAGAGAAAGAGAGAGAAGAGAGAGAGAGGGGGTGAAAGGGACCCAAGGCATGCCCCCAGGGTCCCCATGCCTGTGGCTGTCTGTAAGTTCTGCCCGGCTCCCTGGGGCAGGATCTGCCCTGGCTGGGGCCCTGCAGTAAAGTGGCAGCAGTGGGGGAAGGCTGAGGAACAGCACTGAAAGAAATGTGGTGAAAAAAGAAAGAAATGTGGTGGGAAAAAAAGGGAAAGAGGAGGATTTTTTTTCTGAGGAATGGGTCTGTAAGGCTAAAACAGTTAAATGTTGCCCAAAAAGTAAAAAGCAATAGATGTGATTCATCTCGTGTTAAAATTGGCCTGGCCTTTCTTGTTTAACTAACTGTAGCTCACAGAAAGAAGAATTTGCCTCTGCAGCTGTTAGCACAGCTGGATACAAGAAGAAGAGGCAGCTGTGGAGGAAGCTTTTAGCTAAACCCAGAAAGTTTTAAAGAAAGCTAATGGTAAAAGTTAATGCAGTATTGTCTTTCTTTTATCACTGTGCTATTAAGAAGTCCTTTCCAGGTACTACTGAAGCAGCAATCTGAATCACAGAAAGAGGGTGAATTCAAGCCAGCAGAATCAAAGGACTTGTGAAGGAATTTGAGGAATGGACTAACCATTGATACCAAACCAGGTGATACCAAATTGAATTTCAAACGGGGACTGGGTGGCAATGGTTTGGGAAAACCCAAATGATCCAAGAAATGTACAAAGAATAACACCCAATTAAGAAATAAGGCAAACTTTACATTACTGGTCTTAAGCACTGCCTGAATAAAACATCTCCCTGGGGAGGAATACTTCAGATAGAAGGATCAAGACTGTTTTAGTCAAAGAGTTCTTGTATTCTGACTTTAGCCTGTGAATTGTACAGGGAAGAAGGGAAATTACCATCTCCATTAGTACCATACTGTAAACTTTATTTGATTCATTCTAATACTGGACATGCTAGCTGGGTTATAAGTAAATACTTGAATTGTGGGAATAATTAGTATTGTAGTTCACAAAATTTATGCTCTTATTGCAAAAAGTGTTAAAGTAATAGCTTTGTGGATGGGAATTGTTAGTGCCTTTTGAATGAGAGATAACCGAGGAACGGTGGGAAACCACAGTTAAGGCGTGTCAAAAACAATTTGCCTGGAAATTAGCTAAGAGAAAGTGACAAGGAAATAGAGGGCAAGACCAGATTGGCCTCTGTATTTGTCACCAAGAAGATCAAATACACCTGCTGTGGGCTGCAACCTCACAGGCATGGGAGGTGGGAGTATAAGCCATACTGGGCCTCTGTTACTCCTGTTTCTGGCACTCATTTGTTGTCTTTTCCCTTTTGGGATACCAGCAAGATCGTGTCACAAATACTATGGAAAGCATCACAGAACCCGTTTCTCATTTCAATGGCATCATTAGATTACAAGCTGCCCTCAGAATAACCAACCAGACAGCTCCAGCTCCTGACCTTCCTGCTGAGCAATCCACTGAAATGAGGAACACAACATTTCACCATGGGATGGGATCAGATCATCTGTTAGCAGAAAAAAGAGGAGTTTGTGGAAAATTAAATGACTCAAACTGCTGTTGGCAAAAAGATGACAAAGGAAAAGTGCTGAAACAGATAACAAAGGAAATGAGAAAGCAGCTCATGTTCCACCCCAAACATGAAAAGGATGGGAATGGGACACGGTTTTGTGGCTCCCTGGCAGACCATGGGTTAAACGAATGCTGTTTCTCCTCTCCTGTGCTACAGCAACTCTCACCTTTTTACCGTGCTCCACACCTTGAGAGTGCAGCTCATTCAGCAGCTGAGCGAGGGGATGCAGGTGGCAGCCAGGCCTCCTGATCCAGAAATGGCTACAGAAGGGCAGGGAATGAGGGCACTGAGAATAATCCCAAAAACAAAGAGGACCCAGGAAGAAAAAACAGTCAATGAGTCAATCTGCTTGGAGATAGGGTCAGGGACTTGTAGAGAAGGAAGTAACAGGAGAAACCACGAGTTTCAGAAAATGTTAGAAATTGACACGGAGTGCTTCTCAGACAAAGTCCCGCTAAATTCCTGAACTTCCAGAAGAACAAAGACTTAACAGAGCCGTGAATATCGGCTGTTCTACAAAAGTGGGGGTGCACATCAACGAGGACATGCAGTTGGCGGATCGGGACGTCTGAACCTTCCAAGTACCTCAGCCAGTGGGCAAAGGGAGAGGGAGATGAGGCCGGGAAAATGAGGATAAAAAGGAGGCTGCGAACTACAACAATGGCAGAGAGCGCACGGCAAATGCCCCACGGCCTCTCCCTCTGCTCAGCAATAAAGTCACTTGTACAGGACTCCTCTGTCTCCTCGGGGCACAGAAACCTCCGGCCACGTCAATTTCCCCGCACAGCCCCGGGCACGGGGCAGCCGCCTCTGTCCCAGCCACAGCAACCGGGCCGAGCCAGCGCTGCTCCGGCAGCGGCTCCTGCCGAGGCAGCGGCCGCAAGGAGACCGCGGGCAGGGGATGCCCGAGAGAGGCCCCGAGCCCCTGGGAAGCCCCTGCAGAGCCATGGAAGCGGCTCCTGGCGGCACCTGTGAGCCCGGGGGGGATCCTCGTGGAGCAGCCCGTTCCCGAGGGACCGTGTCCCGTGGGAGGGACCCCAGGCTGGAGCAGGACGAGGATTCCTGTCCCTGAGGGGAGGCTGTGACATGACCGGGCTCTGACCACCATCCCCTGCGCCTCTGGATGGGGAGAAGGGAGGGAATGCAGGATGGAGTTAAGCCCGGGAAGGAGAGAGAAGTGGGGGGAGGATATTTGCGTAGGAATTATTTCAGTTCTCGTTCTCTTGCCCTGCTATGTTTGATAATAAATTCAATTAATTTCCCCAAGTCAAGTGTGAGAGGAATGATGGATTTTGTCCTTACAAACAGGCTGTGGGTCTGCTGGTAGATCAAACCAGCACTCAGAGATAAAAGAAACAATGGGAAAGATTCTACTGATTGATGAACGGGAAAAGATATTTGCTTTTACAAACAAACTTTAGGTTTGCTGATAAATGAAATTGAACATTGAAAAATGAAAGAAACAATGAGGGAAAACCCTAAATTCCATAAGAATTAAAAATAAAAAGGGAGGGTGACACATTAGAGGGAAATCTTCAGTATCGGGCGTATCGGGAAGTCTGCACCTCTCACGTACCTCAGCCAATGGGGAAACAGAGAAGGGAAATGCGGCCGGGAAACTGGGATAAAAAGGGAGGCTGCGTCCTCCAAAAATTGGAGAGACCCCAGGGGAATGCCCCATGGCCTCTCCCTCTATTCGAATAAAGTAAAAGGACTCCTCAGTCTCCTTTTTGGAAATAAATCTCTGATGTTTATGGATTAATTTTCCTGACAATTGTGTTGTCCCCGTCACCAGTGATTGAACTGTTCCAACCCTTACCCAGACCCTCGAGCCTTTCCTTACGTGCTGTTCCCTGCCCAGGGGGAGGAGGGAAGTGACAGAAAGGTTTTGGCCTCTCTCCAGCATCCCCGGCTCCGGCCTGGGCTCCTGCCGGGGCTGCAGGTGGGTCCCTCCTCCGTCCCGCACTCACCCCAGCTCCCAGCGCCCTCAGGGCCCGGTCACGCCGAGCTCCCGGCGGTTCGGGGCAGTAGCAGCGGCTCCTTGGCCTCCTACCCGGGCCGGGCCCAGCGCCAGCGCCGCTCCTCAGCCGCGGCTGCCGGGAAATGCCGGAGTTCGGGGAAAGGGAGACGAGGCCGCGTCGTGTGCGGAGCTCGCCCCTCGCTGCGATTGGCTGATTCTGCCGTCCCTTCTGGTTCTGGCCGCTGATTGGTCACAGCCGGGCTAAGCACGGCCCCCGGTGCCGCCCTGAGAGCGCCCCTGGCTCGGCAGAGCCGCCATTAGCGGAGCGTCCGTGCGGGCTCGGGAGGGGCGGCAGCGGCCGGAGCCTGGTGAGGCGGCGGCGGAGCTGGGAGGCGGCCCCAGCGCAGCCTCCGGGGACGGGGCAGCCGCCTCTGTCCCAGCCACAGCAACCGGGCCGAGCCAGCGCTGCTCCGGCAGCGGCTCCTGCCGAGGCAGCGGCCGCAAGGAGACCGCGGGCAGCCGCTCCCGCAGCGCCCTCACGCCAGCGGCAACACGCGCCGGACACGGCACAACGAACCCGCCTGAGCCCCCTGCCGCCCCCGAGGCCCGCAGCGAGCCCCGAGCCCCCGCACAACCCAGCGCGGCTCCCACCTGCGCTGCGGCCGCCTCCCAGCTCCGCCGCCGCCTCACCGGTGGGTCCCGGTCACCCCCTGGATGATCCCGGTCGCTCCCAGTATGTTCAGAATCACTCCCGGTAGGATCGCAGTTGCCCCCAACACGGTCCCAGTGGTCCCAGTCATGCCCTGTATGGTTCCTTTCACTCTCAGTCCCTCTCAGTAAGAGCCCAGTGGGGCCCCAGGTCACTTCAGTATGAGCCCAGTCACACCTTACCCGATGCCATTTGCCCCCGCTGTGGTCCCAGTTGCTCCCGGTCTAAGTCCAGTCACCTCCAGTACAATCCCAGTTACTCCCAGACACTCCCAGTACTATGCCAGTCACTCCAAGTGTGACCCCATCAGTCCCAGTATGATCCCAGTATGATCCCAGCATGGGCCAGCTGCTCCCAGTATGATCCCAGTTGCTCCCTGCATTATTCCAGTTTCTCCTCTTCACCCCTACTACAGACCTGATCACTCCCAGTACGATTCCAGTCAGTCCCAGGATGATTCAAACCACTCCCAGTCTCTCCCAGTATATCTCAATTGTCCCCTGCATGCTCCCAGTTGCTCCCAGTAGCCCCCAGTATGGTCCCAGTATATCCCAGTATGATCCCTGGTGCCCCAGTTCTGCTTCCAGTGGGTTCTTTTCCCAGTCTGTCCCAGTCTGTCCCAGTCCCTCCCCAGCAGCTGCTGCTGTTTCCCAGATCCTGCCCCCCCCACCCCATTCCCAGGCATTGGGACCCCCCTGCACCCCCTTATCCTGCACCAACACCCCCTGCACCCCCTTATCCTGCACCAACACCCCCTGCACCCCCTTTCCCGGGTATCCTCCTCTCCCAGCCCCTGGATCCCCCGTTTCCGGGATCCCGGGGACCCCCGGGCCCCCATTCCCGGCCAGCCCGGGGCACCTCAGCCCCAGCCTCCCTTTGCTGGGAAACCCGGCCTGGGCACGGGGCTCTGCGGCCGCTCTGGGATTTATGATCCCCCAGAAGAAAGGGAGAGAACAGCAGAGGGAGGGAGAGAAGGAGATTGGGAATCAGGGATCGGGTCCCAGCGCCCAGCCCTGCTCCACCGGGGGTGGGACCCGCACCCGCAGGAAAAATTGGCTCCGCTGCTCCCGATGCTTGCCCGGCTTTGGGCCGAGCCCAGCGGGGTCCGGGCAGAGTTTGAGCGCAGGGCCGGGAGCTCAGCACAGCCCGGCCCGGGGGTCCCGCAGGGCGCGGCCCTGGAGGGTCCCAGACGGATCCCCGAGGGATCCAGAGGGGTGCCAGGAGGGGATCCAGGTGAATTCCCTGGAATTCGCCCTTTCCCCCTCCCCCTTTTCCCCTCCCCACGCGCTCCCTCGGGCACTTTCGCTTTCGCGTCTCTCCAGCTGCGCCACAGCCGCGATCGGGGTCGGCTGCGATGGCTCCAGCGCTGGGGCTGGGGGTGCTCTGGGGGCTCCTGGGGCTCCTGGGGAACCCAGGGTGTGCGACCAAAGGTGAGCGGGACCCCCCGAAACCGGGAACCCCCCGAACCGCAATTCCCGGGCGCCGGTAACCCTCTGAACTTCCATTTCCGGGCACCGGGAACCCTCTAAACCTCCATTCCCGGGCAGGGAACCCCCGTGAACCCCCATTTTGGGTCCTGTGACCCCCCTCAATCACCTTCTCCACCACCGGGACCCCCCTGTACGCCTTTATCTGGCACCGGGACCTCCCTGTACCCCCATTTCTGAGCAGGAAAACCCCCCTGAACCCCCGGTCCTGAGCACGCAGACCCCCTTGAGTGCCCATTTCTGGCCACCCAGACCCCCCTGAGCCCCCTTTGGCATCACCGGGACCCCCTTGTTCGCCCTCATCTGGCACCAGGACCCCCTGAACCCTCATTTCTCGTCACCGGCACCCCCGAAACCCCCATTTTGGGGCACCGGGAACCCCTTGAACCCCGAATTCCAGGAAGGAAACTCCCCCTGAACCCGCATTCCTCGGCACGGAAACCCTCTGAACCCCAATTTTCGGGCACCGGGATCCCCCTGCCCCCCATAATTCGGGACTGGGATCCCCCGCACCCCCGTCACTGCTCTGGGACTCCCTGCACCCCCATTCCCGGCCATCCCGCCCTTCCCAGACCCCAGACCCGCCCCTTTCCTTGGCTTTTGGACCCTCAGATCTCCCAAATTTCTGAAATTTCTGCGTCCCCCCCGTTCTCCATTCCCAGCGCTTCCTGGAAGGGGTTCCAGGGGTTCCCCGAGGGTCCCCCGGGGTCCCAGGGGGTCTCAGCGAGAATCCAGTGGGATCCAGATGAATATCCTGGAATTCCCCTTTTACCCGTCTTACTTTCACTTCTCCCAAGCTGCGTCCCCTTATCCACCCACCTCTCCCAGCCCCAGAGCCCCCTTTCCGTGACCCAGGGAGCCCCTGGAGCCCCATTCCTGCCTTTCCCAGCTCCCAGACCCCACTGCCCTCAACACCGGGGACCCCTGGATCCCCTTTGGTGGGCACAGGGACCCCCTGGATCCCCCATCCCGCCTCTCCCAGTCCCTTCCTGGAACCTTGGACCCTTCCCGGCTCTCCCGGTTCCGCTTCCCAGCCCTTGGACGCCCCCAGACCGCCCAATCTCTGCGTGCCCCCAGTTCTCCACCCCCTGCGCGTCCTCTGGGGGGTCCTGGCAGGTCCCGGGGGGGTTCAGGGGAATTCCCAGGGTTTGCTCTGTCCCCTCTCCCTCCCCGCGCTGCCCCGGTCACTTTCGCGTCTCCCAAGCTGCGGCACCGGGACCGACCCGCCCGGGGACCGGGGACTGCCCCGGCACCGGGACCCCCCTGAACCGCAATTCCTGGGCACGGGGACCCCCGAACTTCCATTTCCGGGCGAACCCCCCTTCCTGGGCACAGAGACCGCCTTGAACGCTAATTTCGGGGCACTGGGAGCCTCCCTGTACCCCCTTCCCCAGCCAGCCCCGATAACTCCTGTACCCTCTTATCCAGCCCCAATGCCCCGCCAAACCCCCTGTCACAGCCCTCCCCCTCTCAGACACCCCAGCCCCCGCTTTTCCTTGACCGCGGCAGCCCCTGCACCCCCACTCCTGCCTTCCCCAGCCCCCACCCACCACCTTCCTCAACACCGGGGGCCCGTGCACCCCCTTTCCTGGGCACAGGGACCCCTTGGAACTTCCATTGCCCTCAGCCCCCTTTCCTTGACCTGGGACCCCCTGAACCTCCGTTCCTGGGCATGGAGACCCCCCTGCACTCCCTAATGCGGGACTGGGACCCCTCCTGGACCCCCCCTCACGTGTTCTGGGACCCCCTGCACCCCTCCCCGGCCCTCCCGCCCTTCCCAGACCGCAGACCCGCCCTTTTCCTTCACCTTTGCACCCCAGATCTCCCAAATTTCCCGATCCCCTCAGTTCTCCACTCCCGGCGCTTTTTTAAGGGGGTCCCAGGGGGTCCCAGGTGGTTCTCCGAGGGCTCCAGGGCGGTCGCAGCGGGGATCCAGAGGGATCCTGAGGGATTCTCTGGAATTCCCCCGTCCCCTCGCCCTCCCCGCCCTCCTCGGTCCCTTTCGCTTCCGCGTCCCAACCTGCGAGACCGGGATCTGCCCGGCGACCGGTGACGTCACTGACAGATCGGGCTGCCATTGGCAGAAAAGAAATAGCGGCGCCAATGGCGGGGCCGGAGGCGGCTCTGGGGGCGGGGCCAGTGTTGAGGCGGGGCCAGGGCGGAAGGCGGGGCCAGGGCTGTGAGCGGGGCCGCAGCGGAGCAGCGCCATGGCTGCAGCGCTGGCTCTGGGGCTGCTCTTGGGGCTCCTGGGGAACCCGGGGGCCGCGACCAAAGGTGAGTGGGAACCCCGAAACCGGGAACCGCCTGAACTTCCATTTCCGGGCACCGGGACCCCCCTGAACTTCTATTCCCGGGCACGGGAACCCCCCCATAGCCCCATTTTGGGCCCTGTGACGCCTCTCCATCCCCTTCCCCAGCACCGGGACCCCCCTGTACCCCCTCATCTGGCAGCGGGACCCCCCAGAAGCCCATTCCTGGGCAGGGAAACCCCCCTGAACCGCCATTCCCGGGCATGAGAATCCACTGAGCCCCCATTCCTGAGCACGGGGACCCCTTGAGCGCCCATTTCGTGACACTGGGGACCCACTTGAACCCCGAATTCCGGGTAGAGAATCCCCTGAAGCCCCATTCCTGGGCACTGGGACACCCCTGAATCTCCATTTCCGGGCACCGGGACCCCCCTGTGCCCCCTTTGGCAGCACCGGGACCCCCTTGTTCGCCCTCATCTGGCACCAGGACCCCCTGAACCCCCATTTCTGGTCACCGGCGGCCCCGGAACCCCCATTTTTGTGTACCGGGACGCCCCTGCCCTCCCTAATTCGGCACTGGGATCCCCCCGCAACCCCGTCAGTGCTCTGGGACCCCCTGCACCCCCATTCCCGGCCATCCCGCTCTTCCCAGACCCCAGACCCACCCTTTTCCTCGGCTTTTGCACCCCCAGATCTCCCAAATTTCTGCGTCCCCCCAGTTCTCCATTCCCGGCGCTTCCTGGAAGGGGTTCCAGGGAGTCCCGGAGCTTCCCCTGGGGTCCCAGGGGGTCTCAGCGAGGATCCAGTGGGATCCAGATGAATTCCCTGGAATTCCCCTTTTCCCCGTCTCGCTTTCCCTTCTCCCAAGCTGCGTCCCCGGGATCCGCCCGCCTCTCCCAGCCCCAGAGCCCCCTTTCCGTGACCCAGGGACCCCCTGGAGCCCCATTCCTGCCTTTCCCAGCTCCCAGACCCCACTGCCCTCAACACCGGGGACCCCTGGATCCCCTTTGGTGGACACAGGGACCCCCTGGATCCCCCATCCCGCCTCTCTCAGTCCCTTCCTGGAACCTTGGACCCTTCCCGGCTCTCCTGGTTCTGCTTCCTGATCCTTGGACATTCCCAGGCAGTCCTGGAGGGTCCCTGGGTGGTTGTGGAGGTTCCAGGGGGGATTCTGGGCTCTAAGACTGCCCTGAATTTCCAGTCCTGGGTACTGGGACCCCCCTGCACCCCCTTATCCTGCACCAACACCCCCTGCACCCCCTTTCCCGGGTATCCTCCTCTCCCAGCCCCTGGATCCCCCGTTTCCGGGACCCCGGGGACCCCCGGGCCCCCATTCCCGGCCAGCCCGGGCACCTCAGCCCCAGCCTCCCTTTGCTGGGAAGCCCGGCCTGGGCACGGGGCTCTGCGGCCGCTCTGGGATTTATGATCCCCCAGAAGAAAGGGAGAGAACAGCAGAGGGAGGGAGAGAAGGAGATTGGGAATCAGGGATCGGGTCCCAGCGCCCAGCCCTGCTCCGCCGGGGGTGGGACCCGCACCCGCAGGAAAAATTGGCTCCGCTGCTCCCGATGCTTGCCCGGCTTTGGGCCGAGCCCAGCGGGGTCCGGGCAGAGTTTGAGCGCAGGGCCGGGAGCTCAGCACAGCCCGGCCCGGGGGTCCCGCAGGGCGCGGCCCTGGAGGGTCCCAGACGGATCCCCGAGGGATCCAGAGGGGTGCCAGGAGGGGATCCAGGTGAATTCCCTGGAATTCGCCCTTTCCCCCTCCCCCTTTTCCCCTCCCCACGCGCTCCCTCGGGCACTTTCGCTTTCGCGTCTCTCCAGCTGCGCCACAGCCGCGATCGGGGTCGGCTGCGATGGCGCCAGCGCTGGGGCTGGGGGTGCTCTGGGGGCTCCTGGGGCTCCTGGGGAACCCAGGGTGTGCGACCAAAGGTGAGCGGGACCCCCCGAAACCGGGACCCCCCTGAACCGCAATTCCCGGGCGCCGGGAACCCTCTGAACTTCCATTTCCGGGCACCGGGAACCCTCTAAACCTCCATTCCCGGGCAGGGAACCCCCCTGAAGCCCCATTTTGGGTCCTGTGACCCCCCTCAATCACCTTCTCCACCGCCGGGACCCCACTGTACGCCTTTATCTGGCACCGGGACCCCCCTGTACCCCCATTTCTGAGCAGGAAAACCCCCCTGAACGCCCGTTCCTGAGCACGCGGACCCCCTTGAGTGCCCATTTCTGGCCACCCAGACCCCCTGTGCCCCCTTTGGCAGCACCGGGACCCCCTTGTTCGCCCTCATCTGGCACCAGGACCCCCCTGAACCCCCATTTCTGGTCACCGGCGCCCCCGGAACCCCCATTTTGGGGCACCGGGAACCCCTTGAACCCCGAATTCCGGGAAGGAAACTCCCCCTGAACCCGCATTCCTCGGCACGGAAACCCTCTGAACCCCAATTTTCGGGCACCGGGACCCCCCTGCCCCCCATAATTCGGGACTGGGACCCCCCGCACCCCCATTCCCGCCCATCCCGCCCTTCCCAGATCCCAGACCCGCCCCTTTCCTCGGCTTTTGGACCCCCAGATCTCCCAAATTTCTGCGTCCTCCCCGTTCTCCATTCCCGGCGCTTCCTGGAAGGGGTTCCAGGGGTTCCCCGAGGGTCCCCCGGGGGTCCCCCCGAGGATCCAGTGGGATCCAGATGAATTCCCTGGAATTCCCCTTTTCCCCGTCTCACTTTTCCGTGTCCCAAGCTGCGTCCCCGGGATCCGCCCGCCTCTCCCAGCCCCAGAGCCCCCTTTCCGTGACCCAGGGAGCCCCTGGAGCCCCATTCCTGCCTTTCCCAGCTCCCAGACCCCACTTCCCTGAACAATGGAGACTCCTGGACCCCTTTTCTGGGTCCAGGGACCCCCTGGATCCCCCATCCCGCCTCTCCCAGTCCCTTCCTGGAACCTTGGACCCTTCCCGGTTCTCCCGGTTCCGCTTCCCAGCCCTTGGACGCCCCCAGACCGCCCAATCTCTGCGTGCCCCCAGCTCTCCACCCCCTGTGCGTCCTGCGGGGATGTCCTGGCAGGTCCCGGGGGGGTTCAGGGGAATTCCCAGGGTTTGCTCTGTCCCCTCTCCCTCCCCGCGCTGCCCCGGTCACTTTCGCGTCTCCCAAGCTGCGGCACCGGGACCCGCCCGGGGACCGGGGACTGCTCCGGCACCGGGACCCCCCTGAACCGCAATTCCTGGGCACGGGGACCCCCCAAACTTCCATTTCCGGGCGAACCCCCCTTCCTGGGCACAGAGACCGCCTTGAACGCTAATTTCGGGGCACTGGGAGCCTCCCTGTGCCCCCGTCCCCAGCCCCGATAATCCCTGCACCCCTTATCTGGAGACTGGAATCCCCCCTGAACCCCAAATCCCGGGCATGGAAACCCCCCTGAACCCCCATTTCTGGGCACCAGGACCCCTTGACCCCCGTGACCCGGGAAGGGAAACCCCTCCTGAACCCCATTGCCTGGGCTCCTGGACCAAACTGCATCCCATTATCCGGCACTGGGACCCTGAACCCCCATTCCCTGCACCAGGACCCCCCGAGCCCCCCATTCCTGTGAACGGGAACCCCCTGCAACCCCTTCCTCATCACCAGATCCCAGCCAGGCCATTACCTGGCACCAGGACCCCTGAACCCCGATTCCCTGAGGGGACTCTCCCTGAACCCCCATTTCTGGGCACTGGGACCCCACTGCATCCCCTTATGCAGCACTGGGACTCCCTGAACCCCCATTCCGCTGCACCAGGACGCCCGTTCACGCCCAGATCCAGGACTGGAACCCTCCCAAACCCTCCATTCTCAGGCACAGGAACCCCCCCGCACCCCCTTATCCAGCCCCAATGCCCCCCCCAAACCCCCTGTCGCAGCCCTCCCCCTCTCAGAGACCCCAGCCCCCGCTTTTCCTTGACCGCGGCACCCCCTGGACCCCCACTCCTGCCTTCCCCAGCCTCCACCCACCACCTTCCTCAACACCGGGGGCCCGTGCACCCCCTTTCTTGGGCACAGGGACCCCTTAGAACTCCCATTGCCCTCAGCCCCCTTTCCTTGACCTGGCACCCCCTGAATCACCGTTCCTGGGCATGGGGACCTCCCTGCACTCCCTAATCCGGGACTGGGACCCCTCCTGGACCCCCCCTCACGTGTTCTTGGACCCCCTGCACCCCTCCCCGGCCCTGCCGCCCTTCCCAGAGCCCAGACCCGCCCTTTTCCTTCACCTTTGCACCCCAGATCTCCCAAATTTCCCGATCCCCCCAGTTCTCCACTCCCGGCACTTTCTTAAGGGGGTCCCAGGGAGTTCCAGCTGCTTCTCCGAGGGCTCCAGGGCGGTCGCAGCGGGGATCCAGAGGGATCCTGAGGGATTCTCTGGAATTCCCCCCTCCCCTCCTTCTCCCCGCCCTCCTCGGTCCCTTTCGCTTCCGCGTCCCAACCTGCGAGACCGGGATCTGCCCGGCGACCGGTGACGTCACTGACAGATCGGGCTGCCATTGGCAGAAAAGAAATAGCGGCGCCAATGGCGGGGCCGGAGGCGGCTCTGGGGGCGGTGCCAGTGTTGAGGCGGGGCCAGGGCTGTGAGCGGGGCCGCAGCGGAGCAGCGCCATGGCTGCAGCGCTGGCTCTGGGGCTGCTCTTGGGGCTCCTGGGGAACCCGGGGGGCGCGACCAAAGGTGAGTGGGAACCTCGAAACCGGGAACTGCCTGAACTTCCATTTCCGGGCACCGGGACCCCCCTGAACTTCTATTACCGGGCACGGGAACCCCCCCATAGCCCCATTTTGGGTCCTGTGACCCGCCTCCATCCCCTTCCCCAGCAACGGGACCCCCCTGTACCCCCTCATCTGGCACCGGGACCTCCCAGAAGCCCATTCCTGGGCAGGGAAACCCCCCTGAACCGCCATTCCCGGGCATGAGAATCCACTTAGCCCCCATTCCTGAGCACGGGGACCCCTTGAGCGCCCATTTTGTGACACTGGGGACCCACTTGAACCCCGAATTCCGGGTAGAGAATCCCCTGAAGCCCCATTCCTGGGCACTGGGACACCCCTGAATCTCCATTTCCGGGCACCGGGACCCCCCTGTGCCCCCTTTGGCAGCACCGGGACCCCCTTGTTCGACCTCATCTGGCACCAGGACCCCCTGAACCCCCATTTCTGGTCTCCGGCGGCCCCGGAAACCCCATTTTTGTGCACCGGGACCCCCCTGCCCGTCCTAATTCGGGACTGGAATTCCCCACCCCCCCGTCAGTGCTCTGGGACCCCCTGCACCCCCATTCCCGGCCATCCCGCCCTTCCCAGACCCCAGACCCGCCCCTTTCCTTGGCTTTTGGACCCCCAGATCTCCCAAATTTCTGCGTCCCCTCCGTTCTGCATTCCCAGCGCTTCCTGGAAGGGGTTCCAGAGGTTCCCCGAGGGTCCCCCGGGGGTCCCAGGGGGTCTCAGCGAGGATCCAGTGGGATCCAGATGAATTCCCTGGAATTCCCCTTTTCCCCGTCTCGCTTTCGCTTCTCCCAAGCTGCGTCCCCGGGATCCGCCCACCTCTCCCAGCCCCAGACTCCCCTTTCCGTGACCCAGGGATCCCCTGGAGCCCCATTCCTGCCTCTCCCAGCTCCCAGACCCCACTGCCCTCAACACCGGGGACCCCTGGATCCCCTTTGGTGGGCACAGGGACCCCCTGGATCCCCCATCCCACCTCTCACAGTCCCTTCCTTGAGCCTTGGACCCTTCCCGGCTCTCCTGGTTCTGCTTGCTGATCCTTGGACATTCCCAGGCAGTCCTGGAGGGTCCCTGGGTGGTTGTGGAGGTTCCACGGGGGATTCTGGGCTCTAAGACTGCCCCGAATTTCCAGTCCTGGGTACTGGGACCCCCCTGCACCCCCTTATCCTGAACCCCCTTATCCTGCACCAACACCCCCCTGCACCCCCTTATCCTGCACCAACACCCCCTGCACCCCCTTTCCCGGGTATCCTCCTCTCCCAGCCCCTGGATCCCCCGTTTCCGGGACCCCGGGGACCCCCGGGCCCCCATTCCCGGCCAGCCCGGGCACCTCAGCCCCAGCCTCCCTTTGCTGGGAAACCCGGCCTGGGCACGGGGCTCTGCGGCCGCTCTGGGATTTATGATCCCCCAGAAGAAAAGGAGAGAACAGCAGAGGGAGGGAGAGAAGGAGATTGGGAATCAGGGATCGGGTCCCAGCGCCCAGCCCTGCTCCGCCGGGGGTGGGACCCGCACCCGCAGGAAAAATTGGCTCCGCTGCTCCCGATGCTTGCCCGGCTTTGGGCCGAGCCCAGCGGGGTCCGGGCAGAGTTTGAGCGCAGGGCCGGGAGCTCAGCACAGCCCGGCCCGGGGGTCCCGCAGGGCGCGGCCCTGGAGGGTCCCAGACGGATCCCCGAGGGATCCAGAGGGGTGCCAGGAGGGGATCCAGGTGAATTCCCTGGAATTCGCCCTTTCCCCCTCCCCCTTTTCCCCTCCCCCCGCGCTCCCTCGGGCACTTTCGCTTTCGCGTCTCTCCAGCTGCGCCACAGCCGCGATCGGGGTCGGCTGCGATGGCTCCAGCGCTGGGGCTGGGGGTGCTCTGGGGGCTCCTGGGGCTCCTGGGGAACCCAGGGTGTGCGACCAAAGGTGAGCGGGACCCCCCGAAACCGGGAACCCCCTGAACCGCAATTCCCGAGCACCGGTAACCCTCTGAACTTCCATTTCCGGGCACCGAGCACCCTCTAAACCTCCATTCCCGGGCAGGGAACCCCCGTGAACCCCCATTTTGGGTCCTGTGACCCTCCTCAATCACCTTCTCCACCATCGGGAACCCCCTGTACGCCTTTATCTGGCACCGGGACCTCCCTGTACCCCCATTTCTGAGCAGGAAAACCCCCCTGAACCCCCGTTCCTGAGCACGCGGACCCCCTTGAGTGCCCATTTCTGGACACCCAGACCCCCCTGAGCCCCCTTTGGCAGCACCGGGACCCCCTTGTTCGCCCTCATCTGGCACCAGGACCCCCTGAACCCCCATTTCTGGTCACGGGCACCCCCGGAACCCCCATTTTCGGGCACCGGGAAGCCCTTGAACCCTGAATTCCGGGAAGGAAACTCCCCCTGAACCCGCATTCCTCGGCACGGAAACCCTCTGAACCCCAATTTTTGGGCACCGGGATCCCCCTGCCCCCCTAATTCAGGACTGGGATCCCCCCTCACCCCCATCAGTGCTCTGGGACCCCCTGCACCCCCATTCCCGGCCATCCCGCCCATCCCAGACCCCAGACCCGCCCCTTTCCTCAGCTTTTGGACCCCCGATCACCTAAATTTCTGAAATTTCTGCGTCCCTCCAGTTCTCCATTCCCAGCGCTTCCTGGAAGGGGTTCCAGGGGCTCCCGGAGGGTCCCCCGGGGGTCCCAGGGGGTCTCAGCGAGGATCCAGTGGGATCCAGATGAATTCCCTGGAATTCCCCTTTTCCCCGTCTCGCTTTCGCTTCTCCCAAGCTGCGTCCCCGGGATCCGCCCGCCTCTCCCAGCCCCAGAGCCCCCTTTCCGTGACCCAGGGACCCCCTGGAGCCCCATTCCTGCCTTTCCCAGCTCCCAGACCCCATTTCCCTGAACAATGGAGACTCCTGGACCCCTTTGGTGGGCACAGGGACCCCCTGGATCCCCCATCCCACCTCTCCCAGTCCCTTCCTGGAACCTTGGACCCTTCCCGGCTCTCCCGGTTCCGCTTCCCAGCCCTTGGACGCCCCCAGACCGCCCAATCTCTGCGTGCCCCCAGTTCTCCACCCCCTGCGCGCCCTCTGGGGGGTCCTGGCAGGTCCCGGGGGGGTTCAGGGGAATTCCCAGGGTTTGCTCTGTCCCCTCTCCCTCCCCGCGCTGCCCCGGTCACTTTCGCGTCTCCCAAGCTGCGGCACCGGGACCCGCCCGGGGACCGGGGACTGCTCCGGCACCGGGACCCTCCTGAACCGCAATTCCTGGGCACGGGGACCCCCCAAACTTCCATTTCCGGGCGAACCCCCCTTCCTGGGCACAGAGACCGCCTTGAACGCTAATTTCGGGGCACCTGGAGCCTCCCTGTACCCCCTTCCCCAGCCCCGATAACCCCTGCACCCCCAATGCCCCCCCTGCACCCCCTGTCGCAGCCCTCCCCCTCTCAGACACCCCAGCCCCCGCTTTTCCTTGACCGCGGCACCCCCTGCACCCCCATTCCTGCCTTCCCCAGCCCCCACCCACCACCTTCCTCAACACCGGGGGCCCGTGCACCCCCTTTCCTGGGCACAGGGACCCCCTGGAACTTCCATTGCCCTCAGCCCCCTTTCCTTGACCTGGGACCCCCTGAACCTCCGTTCCTGGGCATGGGGACCTCCCTGCACTCCCTAATCCGGGACTGGGGAACCCCTCCTGGACCCCCCCTCACGTGTTCTGGGACCCCCTGCACCCCTCCCCGGCCCTGCCGCCCTTCCCAGAGCCCAGACCCGCCCTTTTCCTTCACCTTTGCACCCCAGATCTCCCAAATTTCCCGATCCCCTCAGTTCTCCACTCCCAGCGCTTTTTTAAGGGGGTCCCAGGGGGTCCCAGGTGGTTCTCCGAGGGCTCCAGGGCGGTCGCAGCGGGGATCCTGAGGGATTCTCTGGAATTCCCCCGTCCCCTCGCCCTCCCCGCCCTCCTCGGTCCCTTTCGCTTCCGCGTCCCAACCTGCGAGACCGGGATCTGCCCGGCGACCGGTGACGTCACTGACAGATCGGGCTGCCATTGGCAGAAAAGAAATGGCGCCAATGGCGGGGCCGGAGGCGGCTCTGGGGGCGGTGCCAGTGTTGAGGCGGGGCCAGGGCGGAAGGCGGGGCCAGGGCTGTGGGCGGGGCCGCAGCGGAGCAGCGCCATGGCTGCAGCGCTGGCTCTGGGGCTGCTCTTGGGGCTCCTGGGGAACCCGGGGGGCGCGACCAAAGGTGAGTGGGAACCCCGAAACCGGGAATACCCTGAACTTCCATTTCCGGGCACCAGGACCCCCCGGAACTTCTATTACCGGCCACGGGAACCCCCCATAGCCCCATTTTGGGTCCTGTGACCCCTCTCCATCCCCTTCCCCAGCACCGGGACCCCCCTGTACCCCCTCATCTGGCACTGGGACCCCCCAGAAGCCCATTCCTGGGCAGGGAAACCCCCCTGAACCGCCATTCGCAGGCATGAGAATCCACTGAGCCCCCATTCCTGAGCACGGGGACCCCTTGAGCGCCCATTTTGTGACACTGGGGACCCACTTGAACCCCGAATTCCGGGTAGAGAATCCCCTGAAGCCCCATTCCTGGGCACTGGGACACCCCTGAATCTCCATTTCCGGGCACTGGGACCCCCCTGTGCCCCCTTTGGCAGCACCGGGACCCCCTTGTTCGCCCTCATCTGGCACCAGGACCCCCTGAACCCCCATTTCTGGTCACCGGCGGCCCCGGAAACCCCATTTTTGTGCACCGGGACGCCCCTGCCCTCCCTAATTCGGCACTGGGATCCCCCCGCACCCCCGTCAGTGCTCTGGGACCCCCTGCACCCCCATTCCCGCCCATCCCGCTCTTCCCAGACCCCAGACCCGCCCCTTTCCTTGGCTTTTGGACCCCCAGATCTCCCAAATTTCTGAAATTTCTGCGTCCCTCCAGTTCTCCATTCCCAGCGCTTCCTGGAAGGGGTTCCAGGGGTTCCCCGAGGGTCCCCCCGGGGTCCCAGGGGGTCTCAGCGTGGATCCAGTGGGATCCAGATGAATTCCCTGGAATTCCCCTTTTCCCCGTCTCGCTTTCCCGTCTCCCAAGCTGCGTCCCGGGGATCCGCCCGCCTCTCCCAGCCCCAGAGCCCCCTTTCCGTGACCCAGGGATCCCCTGGAGCCCCATTCCTGCCTTTCCCAGCTCCCAGACCCCACTGCCCTCAACACCGGGGACCCCTGGACCCCCTTTGGTGGGCACAGGGACCCCCTGGATCCCCCATCCCGCCTCTCCCAGTCCCTTCCTGGAACCTTGGACCCTTCCCGGCTCTCCTGGTTCTGCTTGCTGATCCTTGGACATCCCCAGGGGGTTCAGGAGGGTCCCTGGGTGGTTGTGGAGGTTCCAGGGGGGATTCTGGGCTCTAAGACTGCCCTGAATTTCCAGTCCTGGGTACTGGGATCCCCCTGCACCCCCTTATCCTGCACCAACACCCCCCTGCACCCCCTTATCCTGCACCAACACCCCCTGCACCCCCTTTCCCGGGTATCCTCCTCTCCCAGCCCCTGGATCCCCCGTTTCCGGGACCCCGGGGACCCCCGGGCCCCCATTCCCGGCCAGCCCGGGGCACCTCAGCCCCAGCCTCCCTTTGCTGGGAAACCCGGCCTGGGCACGGGGCTCTGCGGCCACTCCGGGATTTATGATCCCCCAGAAGAAAGGGAGAGAACAGCAGAGGGAGGGAGAGAAGGAGATTGGGAATCAGGGATCGGGTCCCAGCGCCCAGCCCTGCTCCGCCGGGGGTGGGACCCGCACCCGCAGGAAAAATTGGCTCCGCTGCTCCCGCTGCTTGCCCGGCTTTGGGCCGAGCCCAGCGGGGTCCGGGCAGAGTTTGAGCGCAGGGCCGGGAGCTCAGCACAGCCCGGCCCGGGGGTCCCGCAGGGCGCGGCCCTGGAGGGTCCCAGACGGATCCCCGAGGGATCCAGAGGGGTGCCAGGAGGGGATCCAGGTGAATTCCCTGGAATTCGCCCTTTCCCCCTCCCCCTTTTCCCCTCCCCACGCGCTCCCTCGGGCACTTTCGCTTTCGCGTCTCTCCAGCTGCGCCACAGCCGCGATCGGGGTCGGCTGCGATGGCTCCAGCGCTGGGGCTGGGGGTACTCTGGGGGCTCCTGGGGCTCCTGGGGAACCCAGGGTGTGCGACCAAAGGTGAGCGGGACCCCCCGAAACCGGGACCCCCCTGAACCGCAATTCCCGGGCGCCGGGAACCCTCTGAACTTCCATTTCCGGGCACCGGGAACCCTCTAAACCTCCATTCACGGGCAGGGGAACCCCGTGAACCCCCATTTTGGGTCCTGTGACCCCCCTCAATCACCTTCTCCACCACCGGGACCCCACTGTACGCCTTTATCTGGCACCGAGACCCCCCTGAACCCCCATTTCTGAGCAGGAAAACCCCCCTGAACCCCCGTTCCTGAGCACGCGGACCCCCTTGAGCGCCCATTTCTGGCCACCCAGACCCCCCTGTTCCCCCTTTGGCAGCACCGGGACCCCCTTGTTCGCCCTCATCTGGCACCAGGACCCCCTGAACCCCCATTTCTGGTCACCGGCGCCCCCGGAACCCCCCTTTTCGGGCACCGGGAACCCCTTGAACCCCGAATTCCGGGAAGGAAATTCCCCCTGAACCCGCATTCCTTGGCACGGAAACCCTCTGAACCCCAATATTTGGACACCGGGACGCCCCTGCCCCCCCTAATTCAGGACTGGGATCCCCCCGCACCACCGTCAGTGCTCTGGGACTCCCTGCACCCCCATTCCCGGCCATCCCGCCCATCCCAGACCCCAGACCCGCCCCTTTCCTTGGCTTTTGGACCCCCACATCTCCCAAATTTCTGAAATTTCTGCGTCCCTCCAGTTCTCCATTCCCAGCGCTTCCTGGAAGGGGTTCCAGGGGTTCCCCGAGGGTCCCCCGGGGGTCCCAGGGGGTCTCAGCGAGAATCCAGTAGGATCCAGATGAATTCCCTGGAATTCCCCTTTTCCCCGTCTCGCTTTCCCGTCTCCCAAGCTGCGTCCCGGGGATCCGCCCGCCTCTCCCAGCCCCAGAGCCCCCTTTCCGTGACCCAGGGAGCCCCTGGAGCCCCATTCCTGCCTTTCCCAGCTCCCAGACCCCACTGCCCTCAACACCGGGGACCCCTGGATCCCCTTTGGTGGGCACAGGGACCCCCTGGATCCCCCATCCCGCCTCTCCCAGTCCCTTCCTGGAACCTTGGACCCTTCCCGGCTCTCCCGGTTCCGCTTCCCAGCCCTTGGACGCCCCCAGACCGCCCAATCTCTGCGTGCCCCCAGTTCTCCACCCCCTGCGCGCCCTCTGGGGGGTCCTGGCAGGTCCCGGGGGGGTTCAGGGGAATTCCCAGGGTTTGCTCTGTCCCCTCTCCCTCCCCGCGCTGCCCCGGTCACTTTCGCGTCTCCCAAGCTGTGGCACCGGGACCCGCCCGGGGACCGGGGACTGCCCCGGCACCGGGACCCCCCTGAACCGCAATTCCTGGGCACGGGGACCCCCCAAACTTCCATTTCCGGGCGAACCCCCCTTCCTGGGCACAGAGACCGCCTTGAACGCTAATTTTGGGGCACTGGGAACCTCCCTGTGCCCCCTTCCCCAGCCCCGATAATCCCTGCACCCCCTTATCCAGCCCCAATGCCCCCCCAAACCCCCTGTCGCAGCCCTTCCCCTCTCAGAGACCCCAGCCCCCGCTTTTCCTTGACCCCGGCACCCCCTGCACCCCCACTCCTGCCTTCCCCAGCCCCCACCCACCACCTTCCTCAACACCGGGGGCCCGTGCACCCCCTTTCCTGGGCACAGGGACCCCTTGGAACTTCCATTGCCCTCAGCCCCCTTTCCTTGACCTGGGACCCCCTGAACCTCCGTTCCTGGGCATGGAGACCCCCCTGCACTCCCTAATCCGGGACTGGGACCCCTTCTGGACCCCCCCTCACGTGTTCTGGGACCCCCTGCACCCCTCCCCGGCCCTGCCGCCCTTCCCAGAGCCCAGACCCGCCCTTTTCCTTCACCTTTGCACCCCAGATCTCCCAAATTTCCCGATCCCCTCAGTTCTCCACTCCCGGCGCTTTTTTAAGGCGGTCCCAGGGGGTCCCAGGTGCTTCTCCGAGGGCTCCAGGGTGGTCGCAGCGGGGATCCAGAGGGATCCTGAGGGATTCTCTGGAATTCCCCCGTCCCCTCCCCCTGCCCGCCCTCCTCGGTCCCTTTCGCTTCCGCGTCCCAACCTGCGAGACCGGGATCTGCCCGGCGACCGGTGACGTCACTGACAGATCGGGCTGCCATTGGCAGAAAAGAAATAGCGGCGCCAATGGCGGGGCCGGAGGCGGCTCTGGGGGCGGGGCCAGTGTTGAGGCGGGGCCAGGGCGGTAGGCGGGGCCAGGGCTGTGAGCGGGGCCGCAGCGGAGCAGCGCCATGGCTGCAGCGCTGGCTCTGGGGCTGCTCTTGGGGCTCCTGGGGAACCCGGGGGGCGCGACCAAAGGTGAGTGGGAACCCCGAAACCGGGAATACCCTGAACTTCCATTTCCGGGCACCGGGACCCCCCTGAACTTCTATTCCCGGGCATGGGAACCCCCCCATAGCCCCATTTTGGGTCCTGTGACGCCCCTCCATCCCCTTCCCCAGCACCGGGACCCCCCTGTACCCCCTCATCTGGCACTGGGACCCCCCAGAAGCCCATTCCTGGGCAGGGAAACCCCCCTGAACCGCCATTCCCTGGCATGAGAATCCACTGAGCCCCCATTCCTGAGCACGGGGACCCCTTGAGCGCCCATTTTGTGACACTGGGGACCCACTTGAACCCCGAATTCCGGGTAGAGAATCCCCTGAAGCCCCATTCCTGGGCACTGGGACACCCCTGAATCTCCATTTCCGGGCACTGGGACCCCCCTGTGCCCCCTTTGGCAGCACCGGGACCCCCTTGTTCGCCCTCATCTGGCACCAGGACCCCCTGAACCCCCATTTCTGGTCTCCGGCGGCCCCGGAAACCCCATTTTTGTGCACCGGGATCCCCCTGCCCCCCGAAATCCGGGACTGGGATCCCCCCGCACCCCCGTC
Organism: Agelaius tricolor; assembly: GCF_023055355.1. Lineage (NCBI taxonomy): Eukaryota > Metazoa > Chordata > Aves > Passeriformes > Icteridae > Agelaius > Agelaius tricolor. The sequence goes on along the minus strand of NW_027269317.1, from coordinate 737,999 downwards.
AGTGCTCTGGGACCCCCTGCACCCCCATTCCCGGCCATCCCGCTCTTCCCAGACCCCAGACCCGCCCTTTTCCTCGGCTTTTGCACCCCCACATCTCCCAAATTTCTGCGTCCCCCCAGTTCTCCATTCCCAGCGCTTCCTGGAAGGGGTTCCAGGGGGTCCCGGAGGTTCCCCTGGGGTCCCGGGGGGTCTCAGCGAGGATCCAGTGGGATCCAGATGAATTCCCTGGAATTCCCCTTTTCCCCGTCTCGCTTTCGCTTCTCCCAAGCTGCGTCCCCGGGATCCGCCCGCCTCTCCCAGCCCCAGAGCCCCCTTTCCGTGACCCAGGGAGCCCCTGGAGCCCCATTCCTGCCTTTCCCAGCTCCCAGACCCCACTGCCCTCAACACCGGGGACCCCTGGATCCCCTTTGGTGGGCACAGGGACCCCCTGGATCCCCCATCCCGCCTCTCACAGTCCCTTCCGGGAACCTTGGACCCTTCCCGGCTCTCCTGGTTCTGCTTGCTGATCCTTGGACATCCCCAGGCAGTCCTGGAGGGTCCCTGGGTGGTTGTGGAGGTTCCAGGGGGGATTCTGGGCTCTAAGACTGCCCTGAATTTCCAGTCCTGGGTACTGGGACCCCCCTGCACCCCCTTATCCTGCACCAACACCCCCTGCACCCCCTTTCCCGGGTATCCTCCTCTCCCAGCCCCTGGATCCCCCGTTTCCGGGACCCCGGGGACCCCCGGGCCCCCATTCCCGGCCAGCCCGGGCACCTCAGCCCCAGCCTCCCTTTGCTGGGAAACCCGGCCTGGGCACGGGGCTCTGCGGCCACTCCGGGATTTATGATCCCCCAGAAGAAAGGGAGAGAACAGCAGAGGGAGGGAGAGAAGGAGATTGGGAATCAGGGATCGGGTCCCAGCGCCCAGCCCTGCTCCGCCGGGGGTGGGACCCGCACCCGCAGGAAAAATTGGCTCCGCTGCTCCCGCTGCTTGCCCGGCTTTGGGCCGAGCCCAGCGGGGTCCGGGCAGAGTTTGAGCGCAGGGCCGGGAGCTCAGCACAGCCCGGCCCGGGGGTCCCGCAGGGCGCGGCCCTGGAGGGTCCCAGACGGATCCCCGAGGGATCCAGAGGGGTGCCAGGAGGGGATCCAGGTGAATTCCCTGGAATTCGCCCTTTCCCCCTCCCCCTTTTCCCCTCCCCACGCGCTCCCTCGGGCACTTTCGCTTTCGCGTCTCTCCAGCTGCGCCACAGCCGCGATCGGGGTCGGCTGCGATGGCTCCAGCGCTGGGGCTGGGGGTGCTCTGGGGGCTCCTGGGGCTCCTGGGGAACCCAGGGTGTGCGACCAAAGGTGAGCGGGACCCCCCGAAACCGGGACCCCCCTGAACCGCAATTCCCGGGCGCCGGGAACCCTCTGAACTTCCATTTCCGGGCACCGGGAACCCTCTAAACCTCCATTCCCGGGCAGGGAACCCCCCTGAAGCCCCATTTTGGGTCCTGTGACCCTCCTCAATCACCTTCTCCACCATCGGGAACCCCCTGTATGCCTTTATCTGGCACCGGGACCCCCCTGTACCCCCATTTCTGAGCAGGAAAACCCCCCTGAACGCCCGTTCCTGAGCACGCGGACCCCCTTGAGTGCCCATTTCTGGCCACCCAGACCCCCCTGTTCCCCCTTTGGCAGCACCGGGACCCCCTTGTTCGCCCTCATCTGGCACCAGGACGCCCTGAACCCCCATTTCTGGTCACCGGCACCCCCGGAACCCCCATTTTGGGGCACCGGGAACCCCTTGAACCCCGAATTCCGGGAAGGAAACTCCCCCTGAACCCGCATTCCTCGGCACGGAAACCCTCTGAACCCAAATTTTCGGGCACCGGGATCCCCCTGCCCCCCCTAATTCGGGACTGGGCTCCCCCGCACCCCCGTCAGTGCTCTGGGACCCCCTGCACCCCCATTCCCGGCCATCCCGCTCTTCCCAGACCCCAGACCCGCCCCTTTCCTTGGCTTTTGCACCCCCACATCTCCCAAATTTCTGAAATTTCTGCATCCCCCCCGTTCTCCATTCCTGGAGCTTCCTGGAAGGGGTTCCAGGGGTTCCCCGAGGGTCCCCCGGGGGTCCCAGGGGGTCCCAGCGAGAATCCAGTGGGATCCAGATGAATATCCTGGAATTCCCCTTTTCCCCGTCTCGCTTTCCCGTCTCCCAAGCTGCGTCCCCGGGATCCGCCCGCCTCTCCCAGCCCCAGAGCCCCCTTTCCGTGACCCAGGGAGCCCCTGGAGCCCCATTCCTGCCTTTCCCAGCTCCCAGACCCCACTGCCCTCAACACCGGGGACCCCTGGATCCCCTTTGGTGGGCACAGGGACCCCCTGGATCCCCCATCCCGCCTCTCCCAGTCCCTTCCTGGAACCTTGGACCCTTCCCGGTTCTCCCGGTTCCACTTCCACGCCTCCAGACCGCCCAATCTCTGCGTGCCCCCAGTTCTCCACCCCCTGTGCGTCCTGCGGGGATGTCCTGGCAGGTCCCGGGGGGGTTCAGGGGAATTCCCAGGGTTTGCTCTGTCCCCTCTCCCTCCCCGCGCTGCCCCGGTCACTTTCGCGTCTCCCAAGCTGCGGCACCGGGACCCGCCCGGGGACCGGGGACTGCCCCGGCACCGGGACCCCCCTGAACCGCAATTCCTGGGCACGGGGACCCCCCAAACTTCCATTTCCGGGCGAACCCCCCTTCCTGGGCACAGAGACCGCCTTGAACGCTAATTTCGGGGCACTGGGAACCTCCCTGTGCCCCCTTCCCCAGCCCCGATAATCCCTGCAGCCCCTTATCCAGCCCCAATGCCCCCCCCAAACCCCCTGTCACAGCCCTCCCCCTCTCAGACACCCCAGCCCCCGCTTTTCCTTGACCCCGGCACCCCCTGCACCCCCACTCCTGCCTTCCCCAGCCCCCACCCACCACCTTCCTCAACACCGGGGGCCCGTGCACCCCCTTTCCTGGGCACAGGGACCCCTTGGAACTTCCATTGCCCTCAGCCCCCTTTCCTTGACCTGGGACCCCCTGAACCTCCGTTCCTGGGCATGGAGACCCCCTGCACTCCCTAATCCGGGACTGGGACCCCTCCTGGACTCCCCCTCACGTGTTCTGGGACCCCCTGCACCCCTCCCCGGCCCTGCCGCCCTTCCCAGAGCCCAGACCCGCCCTTTTCCTTCACCTTTGCACCCCAGATCTCCCAAATTTCCCGATCCCCTCAGTTCTCCACTCCCAGCGCTTTTTTAAGGGGGTCCCAGGGGGTCCCAGGTGGTTCTCCGAGGGCTCCAGGGCGGTCGCAGCGGGGATCCAGAGGGATCCTGAGGGATTCTCTGGAATTCCCCCGTCCCCTCCCCCTGCCCGCCCTCCTCGGTCCCTTTCGCTTCCGCGTCCCAACCTGCGAGACCGGGATCTGCCCGGCGACCGGTGACGTCACTGACAGATCGGGCTGCCATTGGCGGGCAGGAAATAGCGACGCCAATGGAGGGGCCGGAGGCGGCTTTGGGGGCGGGGCCAGTGTTGAGGAGGGGCCAGGGCTGTGGGCGGGGCCGCAGCGGAGCAGCGCCATGGCTGCAGCGCTGGCTCTGGGGCTGCTCTTGGGGCTCCTGGGGAACCCGGGGGCCGCGGCCAAAGGTGAGTGGGAACCCCGAAACCGGGAACCGCCTGAACTTCCATTTCCGGGCACCGGGACCCCCCTGAACTTCTATTCCCGGGCACGGGAACCCCCCCATAGCCCCATTTTGGGTCCTGTGACCCGCCTCCATCCCCTTCCCCAGCACCGGGACCCCCCTGTACCCCCTCATCTGGCACTGGGACCCCCCAGAAGCCCATTCCTGGGCAGGGAAACCCCCCTGAACCGCCATTCCCGGGCATGAGAATCCACTGAACCCCCATTCCTGAGCACGGGGACCCCTTGAGCGCCCATTTTGTGACACTGGGGACCCACTTGAACCCCGAATTCCGGGTAGAGAATCCCCTGAAGCCCCATTCCTGGGCACTGGGACACCCCTGAATCTCCATTTCCGGGCACTGGGACCCCCCTGTGCCCCCTTTGGCAGCACCGGGACCCCCTTGTTCGCCCTCATCTGGCACCAGGACCCCCTGAACCCCCATTTCTGGTCACGGGAGCCCCCGAAACCCCCATTTTCGGGCACCAGGAACCCCTTGAACCCCGAATTCCGGGAAGGAAACTCCCCCTGAACCCGCATTCCTTGGCACGGAAACCCTCTGAACCCCAATTTTTGGGAACCGGGATCCCCCTGCCCCTCCTAATTCGGGACTGGGCTCCCCCGCACCCCCGTCAGTGCTCTGGGACCCCCTGCACCCCCATTCCCGGCCATCCCGCTCTTCCCAGACCCCAGACCCGCCCTTTCCCTCGGCTTTTGCACCCCCACATCTCCCAAATTTCTGCATCTCCCCATTCTCCATTTCTGGCACTTCCTGGAAGGGGTTCCAGGGGTTCCCCGAGGGTCTCCCGGGGGTCCCAGGGGGTCTCAGCGAGAATCCAGTGGGATCCAGATGAATTCCCTGGAATTCCCCTTTTCCCCGTCTCGCTTTCGCTTCTCCCAAGCTGCGTCCCGGGGATCCGCCCGCCTCTCCCAGCCCCAGAGCCCCCTTTCCGTGACCCAGGGAGCCCCTGGAGCCCCATTCCTGCCTTTCCCAGCTCCCAGACCCCACTGCCCTCAACACCGGGGACCCCTGGATCCCCTTTGGTGGGCACAGGGACCCCCTGGATCCCCCATCCCGCCTCTCCCAGTCCCTTCCTTGAACCTCGGGCCCTTCTGACTCTCCTGGTTCTGCTTGCTGATCCTTGGACATCCCCAGGGGGTTCAGGAGGGTCCCTGGGTGGTTGTGGAGGTTCCAGGGGGGATTCTTGGCTCTAAGACTGCCCTGAATTTCCAGTCCTGGGTACTGGGATCCCCCTGCACCCCCTTATCCAGTACCTCTCCCTCCCTGCACCCCCTTTCTCCTCAGTCCTGCCTTCCCCTGTCCCCAGACCCCTCTTTTCCTTGTCCCTGAGACCCCCTGGAGCCCCATTCTTGCTTTTCCCCACCCCCAGCTTCCCCTTTCTTCTCCATCAAGGACCCTCAAGATTCCTATTCCCAGGTCCTCCCACCTTGTGACCGCTTTCCTTGGCACAGGGATCCCCTGGAGCCCCCATCCTGCCTCTCCCAGTCCCTGTATCCCCCTTTCCATAACCCTGGAACCCCCTGAGCCCCCATTCCTGGACACCAGGACCCCCTGCAGGCCCTTTCCTGTCCATCCCACCTCTCCCACCCTGTACACCCTTTCCTTGGCCCCAGGATCCCCAAACCCCTTCCCAGCTCTCCCAGTTCCCCTTTCATTGATCCATGATCCCCTCAACCCCCCCAAATCTCCGTGTCCCCCCAGTTCTCCACTCCCTGCGTTACCTGTTCGTGGCGGTGTCAGAGCCCAGCCCGGGGATCCCCCAGTACATGATCGTTGGGTACCTGGATGGGATCCCCTTCGTGCGCTACGACAGTGAGCGGGGCCGGGTGGAGCCGCTGACACAGTGGATAAAGGATGGAGTCAAGCCAGAATATTGGGAGAGGGAGACCCAGATCAGTGTGAGGTACCAGCACATCGATGCCAGGAACCTGGAGACACTGCGGGAGCGATACAACCAGAGCGGGGGTGAGTGGGGGGAGCTGTGGGGCTGGGATGGGATCAGTGGGGACAGGTTGGGATCCATGGGGTTGAGTTGTAGATCCATGGGGCTGGGATGGGATCTGTGGGGTTGGGATTGGATCCACGGAGCTGGGATGTGGACCATGGGGTTGGGATGTGGATCCATGGGGCTCCAAGGGGCTGGGATGAGGCTCTGTGGGTCTCCATCAGACTCTGGGGCTCCACAGGGCTGGAATGGGGCTCTGTGGGGCTGGGACACAATTCCATGGGTCTCTGTGGGTACAATCCCCCCAGGTCTCCACACAAGGTTGAGAGTTTATGGCTGTGACCTCCTGTCCGATGGGAGCATCCGTGGATCCCACCAGAATGGCTACGATGGACGGGATTTCATCTCCTTTGACCTGGGATCCGGGAGATGGGTGGCGGCCGACAGCGCTGCTGAGATCACCAGGAGGCGCTGGGAAGAGGATGGGACCGTGGCTGAGGCACGGACGAATTACCTGAAAAACATCTGCCCAGAATGGCTCCGGAAATACGTTGGCTACGGGCAGAAGGAGCTGGAGCGCAAAGGTGGGAGCAGAATTCCTGTGGGGATTTGGGATTTGGGAATGGAGGACTTGGGAACACAATAATTCCTGTGGGAATTCCATGGGTAGATCTCACCCCCATGCCATTCCTATGAAATTCCATGATCAGATTTCACTCCCATCCCATTCCCATGGAATTTCATGGGCAGATCTTGCCCCCATCCCATTCCCATGGAATTCTGTGGTCAGATCTCCCCTCCATCCCACTCCAGTGGGAATTCCATGGTCAGATCTCACCCTAGTCCCATTCCCATGGAATTCCATGGATGTCCATTACCATTATTCCATTCCAGTGCCCCCTGATGTCCACGTGTCCGGAAGAGAGGAACACAGGATGCTGATCCTGTCCTGCCACGCGTATGGATTCTACCCCAACACCATCGCAGTCAGCTGGATGAAGGGGGGTGAAACCTTGGATCAGGAGACGGAGTGGGGCGGGATCGTTCCCAACAGCGACGGCACCTTCCACACCTGGGCCAGGATCGAGGCGCTGCCGGAGGAGCGGGAGCAGTACCGGTGCAGGGTGGAGCATCCCGGAATGCCAGAGCCCGGGATCTTCGCTTGGGGTGAGGCTGGGAATGTGGGGATTGGGAATTTGGAATTCCTAAATGGGGATTCCCCTTCCCCTCCTCACTATCCCATGTTTCCCAGAGCCGACATCTGGCGGGAATCTCACCGTGGTGGTCGCTGTGTCTGTCATCGCTGCCATCCTCATCCTCATCTTCATCGGATTCATTGTGTGGAAGCTCCAATCCGGTAACACACGGGATGGGGGTCGGGAAGGGACACGGATCCACCCAGCACCGTTCTGGGAATCCTGTGACACCGATGCTGATTCCACTTTGTTTCCACAGGGAGGAGGGACAGGAATGGATACAACCCAGCAGCCGGTGAGTTCCAATGGCGGATCCAGCTCTGGATCCCCTCTGTGTGGATCCCAGGATGGATCCTGGGGTTAATCCCAGCGTGTGATCCATGCTGGAATCTCATGGATCTTCTCTTTCTGCAGGAAAAGATGCGGGAACCAATGGCTTGAGCACAGGTATGGAGCAGGATCAGGGTGGGATTCCAGAGAGGGATCAGGGCAGGATGAATGGAATGGGATCAAGGAGGGATTCTGGATCAGAGCAGGGTCCAGAGTCAGATCAGGGGGAATTGTAGAGTGGGATTTGGGCTGGATTGTGGAGCAGGATCAGGAGGGATGGAATGGAGCAGGATCAGGTTGGGATTCCAGAGAAGGACTGGGGCAGTATGGATGGGGCGGAATGGGGTGGGATGGATGGATGGATGGATGGATGGATGGATGGATGGATGGATGGATGGATGGATGGAGCAGGGCTGGGGCAGAATGGATGGAGTGGGATCAGGTGGGATGGATGGAGCAGGATTGCAGCAGGATTGGGGTGGGATCACGTGGGATTCTGGAGCAGCTCCTGCTCTCCATGGGCTCCAGCCAGGTCCATCCTGTGGAATGGGGACAGGGACAGGGTGACACCATGACCCTCTCTCATCCTGGCAGGAATCACTGCCTGAGCGATCCATGGAGCTGGATCCAGCCCCCTCCCTCTTCCTGGGAAAGCTGAGAGCTGCCAGCAGAGCTCATCCCACTGCTCCCACCCACCCCATGGCTCTTGCTAACAGATCCATTTCCCATTTTCCAATGTTTTAAAGGCAACCACAAATATTCACAATGCTTCACTTCTGGTGTGAAATTATCCTGCTTGGGGCAATAAATCCGGGTTCCCTCCTCCAGTGTTTGGCAGTTCCTCTCTGGGAGCCAGGAATGGGAATGGCATCACTGGGACAGAGATGGAGACACTGGGAGCAGGGATGGGGACACCAGGAACTGGGATAGGGGCAGCAGGAGCAGGATGGGGACACCAGGACTGGGATGAGAACACCAGGTGCAGGATGGGGACACCAGGAGCAGGATGGGGACACCAGGAGCAGGATGGGGACTTGCCAGCCATGCTCCATCCCCCGGGATTCATTTCCCACTCCATGTCCCATGTCTGAGGTGTCCCCAGGAGGGTTTGGCCACGTTGGGCTCCTGGAGGGGCAGTGAGATGGGGGGAGGGGTCAGGCCAGGCCTCATTGTCCCCAGTGGTCCTTGAGTGTCCCAAAATCAGGGCTCAGGATCTCGGAGAGGTTCCCTGGCCATGACCATGGCCATGACACAAGCACGAGATGGCCATGAGATGAGAATAACCATGAGTGACACAACCCTGAGATGACCATGGGATGACCATGACTGTGAGCATGACACAACCACAACCCTGACCATGAGATGATTTGGACCAAGAGATGATCATTGATTGGCCATGGCACAACTGTGGCCTTGAGATGACCATGTGTCATGGTTTGACACTGGCACAATGCCAGTGCCCCCATGAGGATGCCCTCTCCCTGGTAGCTGCTGTGAGATGTGACCAGGAATAAGCAAAGCAGGCTCCTACTTAGGAAAGAAAAGAAAACAGAACTTTATTAACTACTCTACAACTACAAATAAAAAGGAACACACACACAAGGAAAATGAAAACCTTACAAATGCATTTCCTCCTCCCCCCACCAAATTTCCAACACAATGCATCTATTCCTCAAATCACCAACTCTTAGTCCAGAACCACCCTTCAAACAATCAATCCTCAGTTCATCAAGAGGAGAGGAGTCCTTCTTGTACCATGGGCTTCCCCTGGAAACACAGCTGAAGCCTCGTGTGTTTCCGCGTCACTCGTGGCACCGCCCGGAGTACATCTGCCATCGTGACCTCTTCCTTTCATGTCCAGTGCTCTCACCACTGAACACGGAGCAGAGCTGCTTCTGGGGTTGTCTTTTAAGGATGCTCTGTCCCGATCCAAAAAAGGCACAGTCTCTCCTTTGGGACACCTGTCCCCACAATCTCTCCTTTGGGACACCTGTCCCCCCCATATTTTTTCACCCCCTGGGGCCGAGGGGCACCAACACTGAACCCTCTTGGTTCTGTGGCCATTGCCTCCCCCTAGATGCAGTCTCTGTGTCACAAGGAACATGGTTCTGTCCATGGCTGTACAAAAAGAGTCCAGCAAAAGCCACTCCATCATCTCTTCCCACTAGGATTCTTCTCTACTCTTCCACTATTTCTCACTCGCCCAGACCTCTCTCACACTTGCACATTTCCTTCCTCATCTTCCATTCTATCTTCTAGGAGAGGTCAATGATCTGTAAAGTTCTCATTCTCCGAAAAGGGGTTAAAAGCTCCTACAAGCGGCTTGGCTGCACCCCCCCCTTCTTCTCCGTCCCAGCCGTGCTGCCGGCACAGGCCCATGTTTATCCATGTTTATCCAGTTTCAAGGTTACAGTCCCAGGCAGCGGCTCTCTCTCTCTCTCTCTCTCTCTCTCTCTCTCTGTGTCTCTCAGGGGGGGCTGCCCGATGGCTCCCGGTGTCTCTCTCTCTCTCTTCCACCCTTCCACCCCCGGGCTCAGGCCTACCTCTCCCGGCCACATGGCTTTTCCCCTCCCCCTGCCCAGCCAGCAGCTGGGCCAGGGGAGAGACCCGAACTCTTTCCCACGGAAACCCAAAAAAAGGACCCTCCCAGGGGAGAGCTCTGCTTTTAACCCCGTGTTCTCAGAGGCGGATCCATGTCCTAATGGCCAGGTTAAATGCCAATATTAAAGCCTGAATATCCATTGGCCAAAAACACAGCATCCCCAAAAACACATTTCCTGTCAAACCACCACACCATGAAGTGACAATGACATGATCATGAGATGACCATTACAGTGAGATGACCCTGAGCATGAGATGATGGTGATCAGGAAATGACCATGACCATGTGAAGGCCATGAGATGACTGTGACCATGAAATGATCACCACCATATGGCCCAACCACAGCTGAGAGATGGCCATGATAAGATTGTGGCAAATGAGTTGAATGTGAGATGATCATAAAATGACCATGACAATGCAATGACCATGACCGTGACCATGACACAACCAGGACCATGGGATGACCATTACAATGAGATGACCATTACAATGAGATGACCATGAGCAGGAAATGATTGTGACCAAGAGATGACCATGAGATGAGATCAAAACACACCATGGCCATGTGTGATCATGGTCATGACATGACCGTGAGATGACCATTACAGTGAGATAACCATGAGAATACGGTGATGGTCATCAGGAAATGGTCATCAGGAAATGACCATCACCATGAGATGGCCATGAGATATCCGTGACCATGACACAACCATGATCATAAGATGACCACTACAGTGAGATACAACTGTGACCATGAGATCACCGTGACCATGAGATTATAGTGACCAAGACATGACCACAATGCAACCATGGCCATGTGGCGATCAAGGCCATGAGATCACCTTGACTGTGACCATATTACAACCACAACCATGAAATGATCAAGATCATGACAAGATTCAAGAGCTGACCAAGAGATAACCATGACCATGACACAACCACAGTTGTAAGATGACCATGATGTGATTGTGGCCATGAGTTGACCATGAGGTAACAATGAGATGACCATGACATGGCCGTGAGATGACGATGACATGACTGTGAGCATGTGATAACTGTGACCAAAGACCATGAAATGACCACAACACATTATGGCCATGTGGTGATCAAGGCCATGAGACAATTGTGAGATGACCACAATCATGACATGATTATGCCCATGAGATGATCGTTACAATGAGATGACCATGACCATGGAATACCCATGACTGTGACACAACCATTGCTTTGATGATGTGATTGTGACCATGAGATGACCATGAAATGACCATGAGATGATCATGACTAAATTATGGCCATGGGGTGATCAAGACCATGAGATGACCTTCACCATGCAATGACCATGACACAACCATGACCTTGAGATGACCATTACAGTGAGATGACAGTGAGCATGAGATGACGGTGATCAGGAGATGACCAAGAGCATGAGATGTTTGAGATTAGGAGATGAACACAATATAACCATGGCTATGAAATTATTGTGGCCACAGGTGACCACAACCATGAGATAATGGTGATAAAAAGATGATTATGAACACGAGATGACCATGACCATTAGATGACCATGACCATAACCATGATATTAATTTGACAGAACTATGACCATGACTGTGACCATGACTATGAGATGATGGTAATCAGGAATGATATGAGCATTATGGTGAGTTGATTATGAGCATGAGATGATGATGATCAAGAATTGACCATAACCATCATGGTGACACCATGACTGTGATGGGGACACGACTACAACTGTGACATGACCATGAGCATGAGATATTGAGACCAAGAGATGACCATGAGATGACCATGACTATGACCATGACACAACCATGGCCATAAGGTGACAAAGAAATGTCCATGACTATGACCATGACATAACAATGACTCTGAGATGACCATGGCCGTGGGGAATTGTGACCAAGAAATGACCACAACATGACCATGACCATAACATGATCCTGACCATGAGATGACCATGAGCATGAGATGATTGTGATCAAATGACCATCACCATGACCATGAGCATGAGATGATTCTGACCATGACACACAATTGCGGCCGTGAGATGACCATGATACAATTATGGCCATGAGCTGACCATGAGCTGACCACGACCCGGCCATGGTCTGGAGCTCCCCAGACCCCGTCACTGCCCTCACCTCCAGGCTCATCCTTCACTTAAATTGTTCATTTCCCATGGAAAATACGGAAATCTGAGCAGGGCGCAGCCAATGGAGCGCCGGGAAATCAGGGACGTCACAGGTTGCCAGGCAGAACAGATTTCCCCTACCCGCCCTTGGCGCGGCAGCCAATGGGAAACCGCGTGTTTGGTGACGTCACCGCGCTAATGCGGAAGTGGCGAGCGCGGGGGCTGCCGGGATCGGGGCGGCGGTCGCGGATCGCGATTGATCCCGAGTGGCTCCGATCGATCACGACTGATCCCCATCGATCCCCATCGATCCCCATCGGCTCCCATCGATCCGCGGCCCTTCCCCGCCGCGATGTTCTTCACCTGCGGCCCCAACGAGGCCATGGTGGTGTCGGGTGAGTTCGGGGGGCCCGGGGGCTCCTGGTGACCCTCAGAATTCCTGGGAACCCCGAAATCCCCTCAGAATTTCCCGGGAACCCCGAAATCCCCTCAGAATTTCCCGGGAACCCCCAGAATTCCCCCCAAAAACCCTTCCAGGACCCCCGCCCGCGCCCTTCAATCTCCTGGGAACCCCCGGAATTCCCCAAAAACTCCTGGGAACCCCCAGAATCTCTCCCCTCAAAATCTCCTGGGAACCCCCAAACCCCCCCAAAACCCTCCAAGAAACGCCCAGAATTATCCCCAAAACTCCTGGGAACCACGCCCCCCCGACCCCCAAACTCACCCTGGGACTCATTGGACCGGACCCGTCCTAAACCCCCAAACCCCTCCTGGGACCCCCCAAACCCCTCCCCGAGGGTCCCCCCCATCCATTCTGCCCCACTCCGGGACTCCTGGAGACTCCCCCCAAATTTTCCCCCAGATTTTCCCCCCATATTCCCCCCTTCAAAACCCCTGAGGTCCCCCCTGACCACCCCAGCCCCCTCCAAGCCCCTCCTGGGACCCCCCAAAACCCGTTCCGGGGATTCCTGAGGGTGTCCCCGTGTCCCCCCGAGGTTTTGGGGTCCCCTCGGGGTTTAGGGTCCCCCCCAGCACTCGGTACCCCCCAGGTTTCTGCCGCAGCCCCCCGGTGATGGTGGCCGGGGGCCGGGTGTTGGTGATCCCCTGCCTGCAGCAGATCCAGCGGTGAGGAGGGGCCCGGGAGGGTTTTTTGGGGTTCGGGGTAGGGGGGGGTTCCCCAGAGATTTGGGGTGATCTCCCCGGCCTCCCCAGGATCTCCCTGAACACGCTGACACTGCCCGTGCGCAGTGAGAAGGTTTACACCCGCCACGGGGTGCCGATCTCCGTCACCGGCATCGCACAGCTACCCCTGGAATGACCCAAAACACCCCAAAAATACCCCAAAAATACCCTCATGGACCCCAGAAAATCCCCCATCAGAACTGCCAAAAATCCCCAAAAATCCTCCAAGATCCCTTCCTGGACCCCCAAAACAGCACAACCCCCCCCGCCCCCCAAAAATCCCAACCCCCACCCCCCCCCAGAAAACGCTCCAGAAATCCCCCCAGAATTGCTTTTTGTGCCCCCAAAAATCCCCTCCTTGGGCCCCAAAAATCCCCCCTCAGAATCCCCCAAAAGTCCCTTCCTTGACCCCCAAACCCCCCTAAAAAATCTCCCATCAAAACCCCAAAAATCCCCTCCTGGACACCCCAAAATCCCCCCTCGGAATCCCCAAAAATACACTCATGATCCCCCAAAATCCTTCCCGGGATCCCCAAAATGCCCCTCGGTACCTGCAACCCTCCCCAGACCCCAACAGCCCACTGGGACCCCAACAACCCCATTCAGAGCCCCCAAAAATCCACTCAGAACCCCCAAATATCCCACGCGGGTACCCCCAAAACCCCTCGGGACCCCCAAACCGACACTTTGAAACCCCGAAATATCCTTAAAACCTCCCAAAAATCCTCCGGGACCCCCAGTTACCCCCCAGGACCCCCCAAACCCCCCCCAGGGCTCCCCTGCCCGAACCAGCCGGGGTGGCATGGCCCTTTTAAGTGAGGTTGTTGTGGGGCCCACCTAAGGGTATTCTTAAAGCGGCAATGGTAGCGGCTAGCGCAAAACAAATCAGGGGGAGGAAGGAGCCCTTTAAAGGGGCCTTGGAGTGGTGGGGCCCACCGGAAACACTTGCAGGAGTTAAAAAGGCTCCCAGAAAGGGCATTTAGGGGTGAGGAATCCCTTGAAAGGAGCTCGAAGTTTTGGGGATCCCCAAACCCCTGGGATTAGAGGGGGAATCCTCCTTAAAAGAGGCTTGGAGTGGTGGGGACCCAAAAATTCCTTAAGAGGAGGAAAAACCCTTTAAAAATCCTTTCAAAAAACCTTAAAAAACATTTAAACTCCCTTTAAAGCCTTTATCAAAACCGTAAAAAATAAAAAAGGTTTGTGATGGGGCAGCCTTCCTAAACCCTTCTAAAAGGGGCCAAGGTCCAATCCTTAAAGTGGTTCTGGGTGGTGGGGACACCAAAATCCCACTGGAGGGTCTTGACTTCCCTTAAAAGGAGTTTTTGGTGGTGGGGACCCCTTTAAGAGGGGTAAGACCTCCCCAGAAATGGGCTGGGATTGGTGTGGACCCCTAAATCCTCTCCAAGTGGATTATACTCTACAAAGGGCGCTACCCTGGTGGTCCCCACCCTATCGATCAAACTTAAAAAGGCAATGCCACACCTACTCCTGAAAGGGGCCATGCCAATTTTGGGGGGTCCCAGGGGTGGCTGGGGGGGTCCCCAGGTGATCCCAGCTCCCCGACAGGTGAAGATCCAGGGGCAGAACAAGGAGATGCTGGCAGCTGCCTGCCAGATGTTCCTGGGCAAGTCGGAGAGCGAGATCGGCCAGATCGCCCTGGAGACGCTGGAGGGCCACCAGCGCGCCATCATGGCCCACATGACTGTGGAGGTGGGGCTGGGGGAAGCCACGCCCCTCCCTGGAGAGACACACCCATTTGGGATCCAACCAATGCCCCCCATTTGGGATGGGACATGGCCCCTTTAAGAAATCCCAGATCTCAGAAGCCACGCCCCCACTGTGCCAACCTGGATTGACTCACCCCCTCAGGGGGAAGTTGCCATCTCCCCGTGGGCTGGGATGTGGCTCTTTAAGAGACTTCCCCCCATTTAACCCATAAGCTCCACCCCTTGAAAGCCCCCACCCCTGGAGGAGGCCACACCCCCTGTAAAGCCACACCCACAATATGTCACCCTTTTGCTAAAGCCCTGCCCACCAGCACAAGACCCTCCTTCCCTCTAAAGCCATGCCCACTCCTGCCTCACCCCCACCCTAAGCCCCGCCTCCCTTCTTGACCCTGCCCAGTATAAGCCCCACCCTGTCTCAAAGCCACACCCACCAGACTCCACCCCATGACTCCAGCCATGCCCCTGCATCAAATCATGTCCCTGCCTTAATCGTGTCCCCACCCCTCAATTTAGGTCACGCCCACTTTGCTCAAGCCACATCCCACCTTAAACCTGATCTCTTTCTGCTTAAGCCACACCCGTAGAACCAAACCACGCCCCTGAGATCAAAGCCACACCCCCAGGATAGCACCTCACCTACCTGGCATCACCCATTGTCTCAAGCCATGCCCCCTGGATAAACCACGCCCACCATCCCTGTGCCTTTTCTCTGCTAAGCCCCACCCCAATAAGCCTGGCCCAATTTAAACTCCACCCCCTTGTCCCCCCACCCTTGCTAAGCCCAGGCCCACTAAGCTTCACCCCCGCCCTGCAATGTCCCACCCTATTTGAGCCCCACCCTGCTAAGCCCCACCTACTTGATCCCCACCCCTCTAAGCTCCACCCCTTTGAGCCCCGCTCTGTTGAGCCCTGCTCTGTTGAGCCCTGCCTAATTTGAACCCCACCCTACTAAGCCTTGCCCCTTTTAGCACTGAGCCCTGCCCAACTTAAACCCCACTCTTGGGCCCTGTCCAGCCAAGCCCCACCCCCATTTGAGCCCCGCCCTGCTAAGCCCCACCCCGGCCCCGCCCAGGAGATCTACAAGGACCGGCAGAAGTTCTCGGATCAGGTTTTCCGCGTAGCCTCCTCTGACCTGGTGAACATGGGCATCTCCGTGGTCAGCTACACCCTCAAGGACGTGCACGATGAGCAGGTGATGCACCTGGGCATGGCTGGGGACAGCTGGGGACACATCTGGGGACACCTTGGATACACCTGGGAGCAGCTGGGGAAAGCTGGGACACACCCAAGGGGGCAGCTGGAGATACCTGGGCACACCTGGGACACACTTGGAGATGCCCAAGGACAAGATGGGGACACCTGGGATACACCTGGGCACAGCTGGGACAGCTGGGGGAGGCTAATACACACCTGGGATACATCTGGAGGGATGGGGTGACACAGGTGTGACACAGGTGTGACAGGGAGGTGACAGGGGTGTGACATAGGTGATAGGGAGGTGACAGAGGTGTGACACAGGTGTGACAGAGAGGTGGCACAGGTGTGACAGGTGTGTCTCCATGCAGGGTTACCTGCACTCCCTTGAGAAGGGCTACACAGCGCAGGTGCAGGGGTGACACAGATGGGGACTCAGGTGTGACAGGGAAGAGACACAGGTGTGACACAGGTGTGACAGGGAGGTGGCACAGGTGTGACAGGTGTGTCCCCGTGCAGGATTACCTGCGCTCCCTCGGGAAGGGCCGCACGGCGCAGGTGCAGCGCGACGCCTGCGTGGGAGAGGCCGAGGCCAAACGCGACGCCGGGATCCGCGTGAGTGACTCCGGGGACATTGGGGACATTGGGGACACATCTGGAGACACACCTGGGGGCAGCTGGGTCACCTTCCTGTCAGTCACCCCCCACTATTCCCAGTGCCCTCCAGCGCTCTCCCTGTGGGTCCCAGTTCATCCCAGTGCTCCCAGTATCCCTGACAGCCCCAGTACCCCGTTCCCCAGTGCCCTCCCAGTGCCGTTCATTTCCCATTCCAGTCTGTCCCAGTCCCTCCCAGTGTCCCCAGTACCCCATTCCCCAAACTGCCCCAGTACCCCCAGTACTCTCCCATTACCCCACTAATCCCACTCCAGCACCTCCCAGTTCCTTTCCAGCTCCTCCCAGTACCCTCAGTACCCCAGTCCCTCCCAAGTGCTCCCAGTGCCTTTCTAGTCCCGTTCCAGTTCCTCCCAGTCTCTCCCAGTCCCCCCAGTACCCCCATTCCCCAACTGCCCCAACACCCCCCGTACACCCAGTGCTCCCAGCACCCCATTCCTCAGTCCTTCCCAGTCCCTCCCAGTCCTTCCCAGTCCTTCCCAGTCCCTCCCAGTGCCGCTGTCCCCACAGGAGGCGCGGGCACGGCAGGAGCAGGTGTCGGCGCAGCTGCTGAGCGAGGAGGCCACGGCGCGAGCCCAGCGCGACTTCCAGGTGGCCCAGGCTGAGTGTGATGGAGCCGTCAGCGCCCGCAGGGCCACGGCTGAGCTGGCCTTCCAGCTGCAGGTGAGGCCACAGCTGGACAGGGAACACAGCTGGGACAGGGAGCAAACACACCTGGGACAGGTAACACCTGGGAGTGTCACAGGGCCATGGCCTATCTGGTGTTTCAGTTACAGGCAACTCACACATCTGGGGATAGGTAGCAAACACACCTGGGGGGGCTGGAATGGGGCCTGGGAGCTCACCTGGAGCACCTGGAACCTTCCAGAACACCTGGAACCTCCAAATGCTGGGGTTTTCTCCCAAATTTGGGTCTCTTGGGTCACCTGAGGACGCCCCCAGGCTGCCTGAGCTCCCCCTAGAGATACCTGGCCCCCCCTGCCTGGTGTCATCACATTCCCTGTGATCCATGTTGGGAACACTCCTGGCTGCTTCTCCTTTTGGTTTGGCCTTAATTTTCCTCTGCTTCACCTTCATCCTTTAAAAATACCCCAAACTGGGTTAAATGAAGGAAATTGATTGAATATATCTGCAGTTCCACAATTTCTCAGTTGTTTTAGAGGGAATTTAGGATTTAGGGGGTCATTCTGTGTGGAGTGCTGCTGTTGCTAAGAGGCAGGAATTTGATCTCACCCTTCTTGTGTTGCTAAGAACTCCTCCCCTGACCCAAACCCCAACTTCACCCTTTGGGATACCCTATAAAAACTCCATGGCCCTGCCTTTGCCCTGTCTTTGGGGGGTA
The DNA here is from genome assembly GCF_023055355.1 of Agelaius tricolor. Classification (NCBI taxonomy): domain Eukaryota; kingdom Metazoa; phylum Chordata; class Aves; order Passeriformes; family Icteridae; genus Agelaius; species Agelaius tricolor. Next base: position 719,973 of record NW_027269317.1, on the reverse strand, counting down.
AGAAATGGATTCCCCAAAGGATCAGCCCTTTTCTCACTGGATTCCAAAGGATCAGCCTCATTCTCTACTGGATTCCCAGAGGATTCTGACTCTGTCACATTTTTTTTTGTTTGTACTAATGCGTTTGAATTTTTAATTTTTCCTAATAAAGAACTGTTATTTCTACTCCCATATTTTTGCCTGAGAGCCCCTTAATTTCAAACTTAATTATAATTTTTATAGTTGTTTATTCTTAATAATAATAATAATAATAATAATAATAATAATAATAATAATAATAATAATGCCCACTCATGCCTATTATTATTTTAATAATAATAATAATAATAATAATAATAATAATAATAATAATAATAATTTTTTTCAAAGGGAGGGAGATTACATTTTCCATTTCAGTGGAGGCTCCTGAAATGAGGAGACACCCCCAAGGACGGGCCATGTGAAATAGTTCCTGAAATATGTAAATGAGTTTATGGATATGCATGAGGGTCTATGAATATGCAACAGGCTGATGGAATTAAAACCAGATTAATATAAGGGGTGTCCCTGAAAATAACTGGGGGGTCTTGGTGGACATAACAACCTTTGCTCGATGGTCCTTGTCTCCCATGACATCAGCCTGTTGCATATTCATAGACCCTCATGCATATCCATAAACTACTTTTCATATTCCAGGAACAAAATTGGCTTCATCCTGTTTGGGGGTCCCACCCCCCTCCCAGCTCAGTTTTGGGATCCCCTACCCCTCCCAGCTTAATTTGGATGTCCCATTCCCCTCCCAGCTCAATTTTGGGGTCCCACCCCCTCTTTTCCCCACTCTCCCTCCCCTTTCCGATCCTTCCCCCAGTCCCCTCCCCCGTGTTTGTTTTTGGGGGCTCCAGGCCCCTTCTGCTCCGTTTTGGGGTCCCGACCCCGTTTTGCATTAATTTGGGGTCTCCAGCCCATCCCCAGGGTCACCTTCCCCCCCTCCCCAAATTGCGCTCCTGGCAACTGATGAGTCATCAGCGAGACACGCTCTGATTGGCTGGAAATTACCCCGTGCGGTCTGTGAGTACAGCAGTGAGAGGCCTTGACTGATCTTGGCAACTGATGAGTCAGAGTCGCGCCGGGCGCTGATTGGCTGAAAATCGCTGAGCAGGGCCTGTGCTCTGAGTTTCTGCCCAGCAAGTGGATTGTCATCAGTACCGCGCGTTCTGATTAGTCGGGATCTGCTTTGGGGTGGGGACGGGAGGAACTGGGGTTACTTGGGGTTTCTTTGGGATTATTTAGTGATTGTTTGGGGTTTATTTCGGGTTGTTTATGGATTATGTGGGGTTTATCTTCGGTTTTACTTCGTTCATTTCTGTTTATTTGGGGTTATTTGGGTTTGTTTGGGCTTATTTGGGTTTATTTGGAATTATTTGAGGTTCTTTGGGTTTATCTTGGTGTATATGGCATTTTTTTAGGTGTAATTAAAATAATTTAGGGTTTTATGGGTTTAATTTAGGGGTTTTTTTGGTTTTTTGTGGTTATTTGGATTTATTCAGGGTTTTCTGGGGGACTTTTGGGTATTGTTTGGGTTTTTTTGGGGTTATTTGGTGTTTATTTCGAGTGTTTTGGGGTTATTTGGGTTATTTGGGGTCATGTGGAGTCAAAAATTCCGGGAATGTTTCTCCTGCAAAAATATGGGAATTTTTCCTTAAAAATCTGAGAGTTTTTCTCCAAAAAACTGGGAATGTTCCCTTAATAATCCCGGACTTTTCCCAGCCAATAGTGGCGCGCCCCGCCCCAAACCATCCAATCACCGCGGGTCTCCCCTCAGGAAGAGCGGCCTCCCCGTGCGCCGATCCAACCAATCACCGCAGGTCTCCCCTCAGCTACTGCCGCCTCTCTGGAGCCGAACCAACCAATCACCGCGCGGCTCCCCTCAGCAAAGCCCGCCTCCCAGCCCCTCTCCTGTCAATCACCGTGCCCTCTACGAAACCAACCAATTACCGGGCGTCTCCCCTCACCCAATTCCGCCCTCCCCGCGCCGCTCCAGCCAATCAGAGCCGAGCCCGAAGCGGCGCCCCCTGACCCCGGGGCCGGGCATGGAGCGGGCGCCCCCTCCCCCGCGCCGCCCCCCGGGACCCCCTCAGGGACGCCCGGGAGCCGCCCCGGGCTCGGGCGGGTCCTGCGGGAGGCGCTGGAGAGAGTGGGGGAGGCGCTGGGAGAGGACAGGGGGCTCCGGGAGCTGCTGAGGAGGCGCAGGAACAGGTGAGGGGTCCTGGAGGGGTCGTGAGGGGAATTTGGGGAGGGGTCTTGAGGATGTTTGGGGGGGATTTGGGGAGGGTCTGGGGGGAACTTGAGGGGGTTTTAACGGGATCTGGGGGTGCTGGGGGGGCTTTGGGGGGGAATTTGGGGAGGGGTCCTCGGGGGGTGTCACGATCCGTCCTAACAGACGGGTTTCGTGATGGTTCGTGGATTTGATCTCAGGGTGCAAAAAGAACCGACACGGTACAAGGGGGTTTGCAATGATAATCGAAACAAATGCACCTTTATTGAATGACCACAGCAAAATGTGATAGAAGGATTAAGGGAGAGAAAAAGACAGAGGAAGAGAGACACAAAAAGAGAGAGAGAGAAAGAGGGGGATAGAGCTACCAAACGTAGAGACGAAGTCCTTTGGTCCAGTCCAGTCGAGGATCCGCCTGTTACGTCGGGGAGATCTCCAAGTCTCTGGCTAACTCAGAGGTTTTTATTATGATAACTCTATTGGAAATTGCTGGGGAGGGGGAAACAGATACAATAAGGAATAGATGTAACAGGTAGTCCATGTTCTCAGCAGTAAACGAGAGCCATTGTCTTCTTGGTCCAGCGGTCACAACCTGCAGGCAAACATCTCGCTTTGGTCAGCTTGCCTCCCCCACACACTTGCCCCGGGCTGGGGGTTTCAGTCCCAGTCCTTGGAAGGAGCAGAGGGGCCTTTTCACATGGGGGTTTCATGTCTCAGTCCTTGATGGAGAGGCTCCTTACATCTCAGTCTGTCTGTCACGGTGGTTGTAAAACAGGTGAGGGTCTTCTGTGGGGGGCCCACCCAGAACTCAGGAGAAGTCCAGCCAGGCCGAGAGGTGGGACAGCTCCCAAGGCTGTTGTTGCACAAAGGGCACGGTGCTTCCTTCTTCTTCTCATTGGGCTCAGTGTAGCACACAGCAAACAACACCTGTGCAAACAATGGCTTGGCAACGCTCTCAGGTCTCAGGCACATGACTTTCTCCTTTGGAGCCAGAGATTTAAGACAGGGGGGGTCTTCTCTTCAGTGGTCCCCAATAACGATCGTGAGGCAGATGAGGGAAATTCGGACAGACTCTCACATGACCCCGTGACTCACGGTTGTCTTGAGGGATCTTCATCAGCAGAACTCTGGAGTGTCGCTGATGGGTCTACAGAACTCGCCGTACATTGGTAGTATAACCCGGAAAAATAGGGACAACAGAAAGAGAGGAAAAGAGAGAGAGAGAAGGAAAAGAAAGGATAGGAAAAGGAGGGGAAAAAGGGAAACCATAAACAAACATAATTAATATTGATAATCATAGCAATTTTCACAAATGGTTGATTAATTAAACAATATTACTTTTATAACAATTTTCAAATGGTTAAAACAAGTCACAAATAATCAAAAGCAAAAGCAATAAACAAATCATAATATAAGCATTAACTTTAAAAAATGATTTTCTAAAAAAATTCACTAAAAATGGAAAGTAATTCCCACAAAATCATAAATGGAAATTAGGATTATTCCAAAACACATATGCTTATTCATAATTGCCTTGTGTCAATGTCTTGGGGATGTTCACAGTGCACAGGACATCAGCCAAGTTGTGTGCATGAACTATAGACGTCAATCTTGTCAGCTGTTTCATGCTCCAATTCATAACAAATGGGACTGCTGATAAAATAAAACCAAGCAGAATTGGTATCAAAAGGATAACAATGGGATGACACAGACTGCTCAGGACACCCGTGGCAGTAGGAGACCACCTAAAAGAGTATCCCACCCCCTGTGCTCGGCATCTTTCTCCACTCTTTCCATGACACGGGGTATCTGTCTCACATTGTGATGAACAGTCACCAGGGCTTTCTGTGCGTTTTTCTCAATCTTCTCAAGGATTTCAACTAAGTCTCAATGGAGCAGCAGTTGTCTTACCAAAGTGAGATCCATCCCAATAGGAGTAGGCATCAGTTTGTGAATCAGTGTGTAGTTGGATTGCAATGGGTAGTGAGAGGTAACTGGAGCTTCATAAGAGAAATCACATCCTGTAATCTTGGTAAAGTTACAAGCACAAAAATTTGAATGATTTTTGGTATCTACTACAACATTCTCTACGAATACAAAATGACAAGCAGGTCTGAAGCATGCACATCCATTGCCTATATATATAAGGACTGTTTCAGAAGTCTCATTAGGATGAATTTCAAAATGACAGATATTTTGCTCTGTGTCTAAACAAATGTCTTGAGCTATGACTGCATTGCTTTCACAGATGAGCCCTTGTTGTTCCCAGACAAGACAAGATTCTAAATTAACAGTTTGCCATTTCTCACCAATTTGACGGGCCCATTCCCAATGCTCATAAGGATAGAGAACAGCTCCATCATGATTCAGCCCTAATGCAATCATAGGAAATATCAAATGCACTGAGGCATTACGTATGGTTAACACAAAAGCCATGGCTATGTTTGTAATGGGATTGGAAGTTAAATTCACTAAGTTCCACCAGGATTGAAATTCTCTTTCAAAATCAGTGGCACTGTCCCAAATTATTTTCCAAATTTCAGTAGGAAAAGTGCCTTCTTCACCTTCTCTTATCATTGAGGCAGCAACTGACTGCATCCACAGTTGTGCCTGGATACAGCTGAGAGCCAAAGAAATGTTGTTTTGTGTAGCACCAAGTGCATCAATTACCAATTTGTGGTCATTTACATTTACCTTTTCCCAATTTGGCAAAATGTTTGATAGCAGCCACTGGTGTGTTCCTAAAACCAATGACTGTAGTGGTTGCTGTAATTTGGTCAAATCTCTAGTTGTCGCAGCCAATTCTATTCATTAATACTTCTGAATCAATACTCTTTAGAATTCCCAATCCTGTTCCCACAACACCGGTTATGTCTCTTAGCGTCCGTCTTTTAAAAGAGTTCCGCTTTTGCAACCAGGTCATCCAACCCTCAAAGGGAGTTTGCAAAAAAGGCGAACAGGCCGGCTGAATTTCTGAGACATTACTTTGCATCAGCAATTTGACTTGTTTAAGAGAACCATGCTGGATTGAACAGTATTTGTTGTTGTCCTGTTTTCCTAATTATATCTGGTCCATTTTCAAAAATTCTTGGGCTAAGCATAAGCGGTGGTTGGGCTGGAGTGGTGGTGGTGTAAATTGTAACCAGTTGGGCTATAGCATTTACTATAAACTTAAAATGTAGGCCCTACAGGCCTACATTTTTTGGACCAAAGACAAACCACTTCTATGGTTTGTGCCAATGTAAAATTGTGCCAACAATCCTGTAAGCTTGGGTGCGTACAAACCTTTTCATGCTTATTTGTTTGATCTGTCAAAACACCGATTGAGGTTGCGTTACTATGGGTAGTTCTGTTAATCATTCAGCATCCCATACTAATTTTTTTCCCCACTATCCCTTGAAGCTGCCAGGTTTTTTGGTTTTCCCATTCCTCCCTAGTGTATATCTGATTTTCATGCATAATGACAGTTGATAGGTTTAAATCCCTCACGTTTCCGATGGATCTGGAAAAATGAACAAAAGCCTGGGACCAAGGCCATTCAGTATCAAGTTGACTAAGGGTACTCTCAGTCCTTTCTACCTACTGGGGTGTGACTACTGTACTCAATGTGGACTTTGTTATAGCATTTATCTTAAGTTTGTAAACCAGGCCTTTTAAAATTAATGGATTTGTCAAGTTATTTTGCCAACGGCGTGTCACATGAGTTGGTTTGGCTAAAGTAAAATTATGCCAGCAATCAGTTGATTAATTTCTACAATCCTTTGTAATTGCATTGTTGGTTCTGGGGCCTAAATTGTAGTTACCAACGTACTCCTGCCAGCAGCACAGAGTGAGGGGAATTTGTTTGGTACACTCCCACTTTGTCGTAGGACACAGTTCTGTTGTAGGGATGTGCAAATAGTTTTTTCCATCTGGTTCTAAAAAATTTCCAGCACCTGCAATGGAGGTGGCTTTCTCATAGAGAGATCCTTCCACTTTTCTGCACGCTACCACAATCGACTCACCAATTGTTCCAGTTAGGGCTCTAGTCCAGTCCTTCTGATCCCATCCCCACTCACTTGGGCGATATATCTCAGAGTCATGCAGCACTATAGGCTCTAGGTTCAGGTGGTGATCCTTGGGATATGGTCCTAGAACATTAGTGTGATGGATGGTAGCTTCAGACCACGACCACTCAGCAGGATTCTGTCCACGGAATTGTGGTAGGATGCAGAAAAGTATCACCAGTGTTATCATGGTTCAGATGATCCTCATGTCCCTCAGGGTTCTTCTGTAAAAGTAAACACAACAGAATCCTGCCACTAAGGGACAGAAAAAGTTAGAATGATGGAATTATCCAGTGTGTATTTATCCGATGCTCTCTCCCTAGAGCATCAGAGGCTACCCATGCATGTTTATTCAGAGGGGTTTTTAGCACTAGTGGTAGTTCTCCTACAGTAGGGAAGTCCACCAGAACAGGTTGTCCAGGGTAATATGCTGGAATCTTGAAATCATCTGGTCTCCCTAGAGAGGCAATTATGCTTGGAGCTATGGGGCAAAAGGCAGTGATTTTGGGACACCCATTTACCCCCCCCCATCTGTCATTCACACTTTTCACAGCTTCCCATAACCGAACATCCCAATTTCCCTCCTCTGGTTTCAAAAGTCATTCCAAAAGACCATTGGTCCTTTCCACGATCCCGTTAGCTTGAGGGTAGTAAGGGGTGTGAAAAGTCCATTTAATTCCTTCATTTTTTGCCTAATCCTGTACAATTCTAGCAGTGAAGTGGGACCCATTATCAGATTGAATTTCCTGTGGTTTTGGGAAAATTCCAAACCATCCCTGCAATGCTTTTACAGTATTATCTCCTGTAGGTCTTTTAAAAGCATTGGCCTGGACCATCCCAGATACAATTTCTACTCCTACTAGCACAAAGTGTTTTACTCCTGACTTCTTAAAGGGTCCAATATAGTCTACCTGCCACGCGTCCCATAAGCCTTTACCCTTTCTGAAATGCAGAGGGTCATCTTCCAAAGGATGTCTCTCCAGTCTCCAGTCTGCGATTGCTCACAGGCTGATGCGCATGTTTTACACCTTTCCTTGGTGACAGGCCAATGCTGGGCCAGAGCTTCCTTGTACAAATCTTTCACACCTGTGTGCTGTCTTTTTACATGCAGCCATTCTAATAGTTGATCCCAGTCCTCTGTAATTTGTTCCTTTTCAGGGGACTTAGTCTTGCTAAATCATCAGCTTTATTGTTCCACTCTCCTGCTGGATTTCCATCTGTCTGATGAAAGGCTGCCCACCCTAACAAAGTTCCCTTGGCTTGTGATGTTCAAAATTTCTTGCCACTTTTCCTTTTGCCATACTGGAATTCTGTTAACTTCCCAATCATTTTGCTGCCAAAAAGGAAGCCACTCAGTACATCCTTTATACACAGCATAGGAGTCCGTGTAGATGCAGACAGGAGAGGTATTCTGTACCTCATGTTGGAAAGCACTCCAAACAGCTCTCAGCTCCCCAACCTGGGCACTGCCTTCTCCCTCGGTAATGATTCGTTCACCAGAGGAAATGTGGAGGGCTGCTGCCCTGTATCTCCACACCTTCCCCTCCTGTTTAGCAGAGGCAACAGGGAACCAAGAATTTGCTGATCGTTTGGTGGAGAAAGGAGGGGATACTTTAATTACAGAGGCAGGTTTGTCATGGCTGCTGCCCAAATCCTCAGTTTCTTGGATCGCTAAATTTTTTACAGCTCCTTCTGTTATTGAGAAAATGTTACAGTAATGTTCAATCTGAGCATACCAGTTTGCAGCTGAGGCCCTTTGGGCCACCCTGTCGGCGGGGGTGGGGGGGGGGGTCCCAGTAGTGACTGTCTTAATAACTTTGAAAGGGCCTCTCAATGCAATTGGTTGTTGTCGTGCAATTTTTTCCACTTCTATGAGAGCTAAGCTAACCACAAACAATCCTTTTTCCCAGGTAGTGTATCTTTTCTCAGCATCTTTGAAACCACAGGAATAGAAACCAACAGGCCTTGTTGGACCCTCAGGACCCTGCTGCCGTAGCTGTACTGACAGCCCTGAGGAGGCAAATCCCCATTCCAGCTGAAAGGGATCTGTGGGATGGACAGGGTCCAGTGCTTGGTGAGCTGTTGCTTCAAAAATCAGCAATTGCAATGCTTCCTCCTGAGAAGGAGTCCAATCCCATTTCACCCCATTTGCTCAGCAAGTCATAAAGGGGCCTGGCAATTATTGAAAGATCTGGAATGTGTTTTCTCCAGAACACTAATAATCCTAGAGCTTGCAGGGGATCTTTCCTGGATTCAGGCATTTTGATCTGATCTAAAGAGGTTAGGATATCAGGTGGAATACATGTCATACCTCCTTTCCAGCAAATTCCCAAAAACTTCACTTCCTGAGAAGACTTCTGAATTTTCTCTGGGGGCATCTGCAAATCAAGACTTTCTAAGTGAGAGATTATTTTCTGCTGATGTTTCCCTACTACCTCTATTTCACACCCCCCCCCCCCCCACCCCAGAATGTCATCAATGTATTGATAAACAGCTACAGGATCAGGTTTGGGTGTTTTTTCTAATTCCTGGGCTAAAGTAGGGTGGGCCAAAGTGGGGGAGTGTTTGTAGCCTTGGGGAAGCCTAGTGAAAGTGTATTGCTGTCCTTCCCATGTGAAGGCAAAACAGTCCATATCTTCTGGCTGTATGGGTATCATAAAAAACATGTCTTTGACATCTATAGTTGCCATGATTGAGTGAGCTTTTTCTTGAATTGATGTCATTAATTCAGCCAAATTTGGGACCGCTGCTGTAAGAGGGTCTGTGTTGGCATTAAGCCTGCAGAAGTCTACTGTCAGCCTCCACTTCTCATTGGGTTTCCAAACTGGCCACACTGGCAAGTTGAAAACAGAATGGGTATTGACTATTACTCCTTGGTCTCACAAGTCCTGTATAACCAGTTGATGCCCTCTTTGGCACCAGAAGGTAGAGGGTATTGTTTTACATGAGTAATTTTGCTAGACAGTGAGGAGGATGCAGCTTGGAGCAGTCTAATGTTAAGACGTGGCACGCCAAATGACCACAGGAATCCCTCAGAATCTTCCCACTGCCTCCCAGCAATAACATCCATCCCTAATAAATTGTTTGGAATATCCCCAATTTTGACAACTAATTGATTCTCCTCTCCATGGAGCGTGAGTTTTACTAAGGCCACATTCATAGATTCTGTAGTTCCTAGGGCATTTAAAGCACATCATTGTTTCTTTGTTGGAACAATTCTACACTTCTGGGCGTCCTTTTTGTTAGTGCAGAGATTTGTGCCCCAGTGTCAATCAGAAAGGTTACAAGTGCCTGTTTGAGGCCTGTGATAGCTGTGATCAATATATCTCCTGATTTATGTTTAGTGAGCATTCTCAGATACATCCATGCTCCAGCCCTTTGCTCACCTATAAGGGATGGAGAGCCTAGTTTCTCTGGTTCTGTGTTTGCTTTGGCTCACATCCTAAATTCTGAGGGAGAGGCTGGGAGAGGGTTTCTTTTGGCTCACTGGCTGGATTCTGAGAAGGGAGGGGTGCACTGGGTTGAACTGAAAAATTCGGTTTCTGATAGTGCCAATTAGTTATTATTTTCTGTAATTTATCAAGGGGCAAACCATCCATCACCTCTCTGGGGACCCCCCTTTTAACTTCCAACAAGCACCAATGGTGGTGGTTAGAGATCTGTTTTCCCTTCCCTAAATTTTCACCGTGAGGAGCCCTGACAAACCAAACACCGTTTGTTTTTTCTGATTTCTCCTCCAGGGTTTTTACAGGTCCATCTCATCTACTGTAATTAATCAAATCTACTGCAACCTCACTCCATGTCCAAACTTTATGGCTACTGGCAGGTGAATCAGATTGAGAAGCTGGGGGCTGTGAGGGGATGGAGTATGGAGTGAAACCAGGATCAGTAGATCCAGTTTGGTCAGTGGGGTTACCAAGGAATCTATCTAGTCTCTCTATGGGACCCAAGGCCATTATGGTTTTCTGTAAAATAATTGCTGTAGGTTTAGGAAGCCATCAAATTAAAGGAGTCATAATTTCAGGCTTTACAGGTAATTGCACTGGTGACTGAAAACCAGGAATCAGCCTTTTTCATGAATCATTTGCAGGCAGGTGGCTTTGTGGGCGCCTTCCAAAAGCTGGTCGGGGGCACTGACTATAGCTAAAGGGTCTCCCCTTTCCAAAGGATTAATTCCCCTGGCCCAGAAAGGCACACATTGTGTCAGGGACCACGTGTCACGCTTATCTCCTGTTGTTAAGAAAACTCCATGTCCCCAGTACCCACTGGCCACTTGTTCAGTAAATTTAATTTGATCTCCACCAGTGAGGGACACTTGGAAGACATATTCTGTCTCCGATTCTTGTGGGAGGCGCCCAAATTCTTTCTTCAGCTCAGCCAATTTGGTAGTGCTGAATGGTATTTGTTTAGTTGTGATATGTGGTTCAAAATCTTCATCATTAATATAATTATATTCTGTTTTAAACAGGGGTCTCAAATGAGGGCAGCAGTTTTCTCCACAGTTTTTTTACTGCTTCTAGTTCCTTATGGGGATAAATCTGTTTAATGTGAGGAGTTTCTTTTCCTCTGCCTGTGTTGAGGAATCAGCATTCAGTGAATTCTTAACATGTTCCTCTCTAAGGGCAGCTCATAACAGATGGATCTCATTTCTTTCTTCATTTAATTTTTTTTGCCAAATTTCAACTAGGCTTTGAAGGGTGTGGGAACTCAGCACATCGTTCCCGATGTCCAGAGATGCCAGGAGAACCCTTGGGGGTCTCGGAAATCCTGGAATGTTGCCAAGAGTGTTTGGTGGCTTGATTTTGATCCATCCACAGAAGTGACAAGAGTTTGAGGACATGAGAGTCACTTTAGAGTGAAGGGTGTAAAAGAGACACATTTAGAGGGTGAAATATAAACTTTAAGGTTTTTGGTACAGGGGGGTTATGGAGACAAGATGGAGGGATCAGGGCGTGTCTCGTCCTTCTTTCTTCTTGTCCTCCATCTCCTGTGGTGATGTTGGCACTTGGGGATTGGTTTATGGTGAAAGTGCACTTGCCAACATGGGTGAAAAGTATTGGAAAATAAAGGTAAATATCATGTATGTAGATTTTAGTATAAAAAGACATGACCGCCCCGTGGGTGGTCAGAGTGCCCTTGGCTGCCTTGCAGATCAGACCTCTGTTGGGCAGACAGAAAATTCTGTAGATAAGAAACAATAAACAATCTGAAGACTGAAAAGCTGAAGAGTCCAGACTCGTCCTTTGAAGTGCGTGCCACCCAAGAACCACCCTACCTGTGTCTGGGCAGAGACAGACAGCCGAACCCGACAGAAGGGAGTCCATTATAGCTTTTTCCTCACTTCTTCACTTTAAGAGAGTTTTTATAGCTGCTGTGAGACAAGCTCCCAAAACTGAGCAGAGAATAGTTTTATTTTTGCCCAGTTTGACTTTTGTTTCATGTTGTAAGGAACATACTCTATCAATAACATTTTCCAAATTAAATCAGTTACTTTGTGCCCGTTCTTCTCCTCCGGGAGAAGGTTTGGCATTGCGTTTGGCTAGCAGAGCATAAAATTCAGCTTTAACTTTTGTGCTGAGGTTTTCCGTCATTTTGTGAAGGGACCAAAACCATGACAGGGAGGTGTAGACTTAAGGTACACAATCACACAGCATCTGCTGTGTTTCCCTTGCTTCCCTGGGTGGGTGAAGAGACTAAATGTGCCTGGGAGGTTCTACTCAGTTACTTCAAGTAGTCCCTTCACTTCCCAGACAGTCCAGATTCACACATACACAAAAACAGTTTCCCTTTTTGCACTAAGAGATCTTTTGTAAAATTCTGAAGGCAGAGCCCTCAATTGAGTATGGGGGTGCTTTTCACCTAGGCATGTGCAGTTTGTGGGAAATTTGAGTCACTCCCTTTCCTTTTTAGACAACCGCTCACCCCTTTCAGGGTATCGGGCTCGGTGTGGCTGGAGTGAAACATCCTTCCCCTGTTACAGACTACACACAACCCTGCAAACCCCTCTGTCTGTCAGAATCCTGTCCATGATGGCAATTTAATGTCACGATCCACTCATACAAGTGGGGTTGTGATGGTTCATTAACTGATCTCAGAGTGCAAAAACAACAGAGAGGGGATTTCAGTATTAATCAAAACAAATGCACCTTTTATTGAGTGCCCACAGCAGAAGCAATAGAAGGATTAGAAAGGAGATAAAGGATAGAGGGAGAGAGAAGAAGACAGGGGTGGGAATAGCTACCAATGGAGAGACAAAATCCTCGTGGTCCAGCCAATAGATCCATCTTGTCACGCTGGGGAGAATCTCAAATTCTTTGCATAACTCAGGGGTCTTTTATAGTCATCCACCAAGGGGAGAACAGATAAAAGACAATGGAGAATAAGTCTATTGAAAATGAGTAAGACAGTCCATGTTCCAAAACAGGACAAATCAATCTCAGCGGTGAGCGAGACCCATTGTTTTCAGGATTGGTGTCTATGAGAAACCAGTCTTGGTGCAGCAAACACACCTGCAGGCAACACTTGGCAAACATCCCACTTCAGTCAGGCCCGCGCCCCTGTGTTAGAATTTTAAGGGTCTCAGTCTCAGTCCTTGGGAGGGGGCTTCTCTTACAGTGCTTGTGAGGCATATGAGGGATCTTCTATGGGGGGATCACCAGAGTTACCCCAGAAAGTTCCTCTGGCCAAGAGGTGGGGAAATTCATGGGCCATTGTGATGAGCAGGGATGGTGAAGCAGGTGTAAGTGTACAGAGCAAGCCGCTCCCTGTCAGCCCCTGCTCGAAGCAGTTGTAACATGGGGGCACAGCAAGCACAGCTGCAAACAATCACTTGGCGAGCATCCACCCCAACCAGGCCAGAACTCCAGCCAGGGTCCTCAGGGTCTTCCTCTCTGTCCTTGTGACGGTCGTGAGGCAAATGAGGGAAACTTCAGACCATCTCTTACAGCAGTTTACTTTATCTCTTCCTCAACAATCCCCCCTCTGGGAGATATCTTCTGTTATTGTGCCATTGAGTGTCACTGCATGACTGATGAAAAATTCATCATCCCATTGTGAGATGCTCCGGCCAGAGGGAGGAGCCAAGCACTCCTACCTGGATATAATTTGACATTGGGAAGAAGAGAGACAGCCTTTTCCCACTGGATTCCCAGAGGAGCAGCTTTCTTTTCCACTGCATTCCCAGGGGAAGTCCAGGCCCATCTACGCCACCACTGGAGCTTCAGAGGAAAACTCCACCCTTCTACAGGATCACTGCTTCAACAGAACCCCACCTGTCACTGCAGGAGCACTGCAGCCACCATTTAATAGGACTGCTACCAGCACTGTGACCCACAGGGTGTCAGGTCATATTCTGACTCTGCCAGTGGGGTTTTTTTGTTTGTACTATTGCATTTGTATTTTTAATTTTCCTCGTAAAGAACTGTTATTCTTATTCCCATATCTTTGCTCGAGAGCTTTTTAATTTCAAAATTATAATAATTCAGAGGGAGAGGGTTTACATTTTCCATTTCACAGGAAGCTCCTGCCTTCCTTAGCAGACACCTGTCTTCAAACCAAGACAGAATGCCATCCATATAATGTAGGATAATGGCATCTGGGAGAGTCCTTTGGATGGGAGATAGGACAAGGGCCATGTACCACTGGCATATATAGGGGAGTTTTTCTCACTTTGGGGGAGGACTCACCGGTGGTACTGCTTCAGAGGTGCCTGTCTGTTCAGGGAGGGGATGGAAAAGGTGAATATGGGAGCATCTTGAGGATGGAGGGGGATGTTGAAAAAGCAGTCTTTGATATCAACGACCACCAGTCTCGAGTCACAAGGAAGCAAGGACGGAGAAGGAAGGCTGCAAGGGACCCATGTCCTCAATGACCTCGTTAATTTTACAAAGGTCATGGAGGAGTGTCCACACTGTCCTTGCCAGGTTTTTTGAGAACAAAGACAGGGGAGTTCCAAGGGCTGTTGGAAGGTACAATGTGGCCCTTGGAGAGCTGCCCCTCCACTAGAAGCTCGAGGGTATGTAATTTCTCTGTTGAGAGGGGCCACTGATCCACCCACGGTGGGGTGTCAGTCTTCCAGGTGATGGTGGGGTGGTGCACTCTGCAGTGGCCCCAAATAGAAATCCCGGGACAGAGGTGGAATATCAAGTCAAGCTCCCCACTGGGACAACAGGTCCCTGGCCCACAGGGTGGTGAGTGCCCTGACTACAAATGGCCTGATGGTGGCAGTTTGGCCCTCCAGTCCCTCTGTTGTGATAATACGCTCGCTCCTCATGGAGATGGCAGCTCCTCCAATCACTGAGGTGACTCCAGTGACAGGAGTCAGCTCCGGGTTCAGGGGCCATTGAGGTTGTGTAATGATAGTAACGTTGGCCCCTGTGTCCACCATCCCTTGTAGGTGGATGTCATTACCTTTATTCAACTGACTGCACTTTATAAGGGGCTTGTCTTGGCCCATGATTTCAACCCAGAATGCCATTGGGTGCTCTGGGATATTGTCTATGCTTAATGGCAATAAAAAGGCTTGGGCGATCACAGTCTCTCTGTGCAGGAAGTGTGGTGGTTTTGTGCAGCAGAAAGTGACTGTGATTTCGTCACTTGGCCCAACAGTTTGCACTTCCACTATAATATGTATTTCATTTGGTCCATGAATACATTACCTATTACCAGCACATCCCTCAGGCCCTCTAGGGGTCCATATTTTCTGGTGGGAATACGATAGAAAGCAGAGTCATCAAATTGTATAGATAAAGCACTCACCAGTTGGTGTCACGTCCTGACCTGAACTTGCTGGAAAGCCTTGGTCACTCTGGTCTGTTGTTCGGAGTATGAAGAGCTCCGCGGGAATTTCCCACGTATTGGACCTCCAGAATAGTGGGGAGGGTACAGTGAAACAGCTTTCCATTTGCTGTCTTCACACGGGGCCACCCTGCAGTCTGTTGGAAGTTTTTTGGCTGATAATGCTGCTGGTGGTGGTGAGGTTACTGGTGATAACAAAACTGAGAACAGTTGTTAGAATGTCTGTTGCAATCCATACAGTGTGATGAATGGCACCTCTTTGGTGGCTGCTGGTCTTTAGGCATTTTGTATTCTGGACAGTCCTTCAAAAAAAAGCCCAATTCCCCACAATTAAAACATTTTGCAGCGTCTTGGGATGTTAAAAAGGCCCTCTCCCTTAGAGATTGCCCTTGCCACGGTGTGTTCAGTGGAAGATAATTTGGTGCAGGCCTCGTCCATCTGGTTGATTGTAGGTTCTGGGTCCAAGGGGAGAGCTCTTAATATTGTTTTGCACTCATTGTTTGACTTTGCCAAGGCCATTTTATTTAGCACTTCCTTCTTGGCCTCTGGGCTTTCTATTTGTCACTCAAGTGCAACTTTAAGTCTTTCTACAAATTTTATGAAAATTTCACTTGGCTTGTTTAATGTTAGTGAAGCTCTGTGTATGTAGGGTGTCGTCGAGAGTGAGGAGCAGGGATGTCTTTGCAGCAGTGGTGATGTCACCGAGTGCAGCTTCTTGTAAGTCCTTTGCTTGGTCTTGTGGCTTCTGGAAGTCACCTTCTCTTGCCATTTGTTCAAGGGTTAAATTTGGTTTGTTGGCATCTTTTGAGTATGTGTCCGCCAGTGATTTGAGATGCCTTTTTTACTGCCTCTCCCACAGCATGTACTCGACTGGGGTGTGAGACTCTGTCCAAAGTTTCTCTCATCTGCCTCACGATCGTCATTGGGGACCACTGAAGAAAAGACCCTTGTCTGAAGTTTCTGGCCCTGTTGGAGAAAGTTACGTGCCAACGGCTCCGAGACCTGAGCACAGTGCTAAGCTATTGTTCACAGGTGTTGTTTGCTTTATGCTGCACTGAGCCCAATGAAAGAAGAAGGGGGCATCTTGCCTTTTTGCAGCAATAGCCTTGGAAGCTGTCCCACCTCTCAGCCTGGCTGGACTTCTCCTGAGTCTTGGGTGGTCCCCCACAGAAGACCCTCACCTGTTTTACAACCACCGTGACAGACAGACTGAGATGTAAGGAGCCTCTCCATCAAAGACCGAGACATGAAACCCCCATGTGAAAAGGCCCCTCTGCTCCTTCCAAGGACTGGCACTGAAACCCCCAGCCCGGGGCAGGCGTGTGGGGGAGGCAAGCTGACCAAAGCGAGATGTTTGCCTGCAGGTTGTGACCGCTGGACCAAGAAGACAATGGCTCTCGTTTACTGCTGAGAACATGGACTACCTGTTACATCTATTCTTTATTGTATCTGTTTCCCCCCCTCACAATTTTCAATAGAGTTATCATAATAATAACCTCTGAGTTAGTGAGAGATTTCAAGATCTCCCCAGACGTGACCTGGTGAACTCCATCGGCTGGACATCAAAGGACTTGGCTGTTCTATGTTTGGTAGCTATATACCTTCCTTTCTCTTCCTCCCTCTTTTCCTTATTTTTCCCTTTTTTCCCCAATTCCTCCCCAGTGCATTTGGTTATTCAATAAAGGTGCATTTGTTTTGATTATCACTGCAAACCCCCCTGTGCCGTGTCGGTTTTTTGCACCCTGAGATCAAATCCACGAGCAATCACGAAACCCGTTCGTAAGGATGGATTGTGACACAGGGAGAGTAGGCAGTTCATGATATTTTTATTTTCATGCACAACCAAGACACGGGAAGAGAAGGTGGCTTCCAGCAAGTTTTTTAAGAAATGCAACCCCCAACCATATTCCTTAGCCACTTTGCAGAGCTCCTTCAATTCCCCATAGGGGATCGGCTCCCAGGAATTGATTGCAGTCACCCTTCTGCTGTGTTTACATATAATTGGCAAGCCCACAATCTTTTTGGCGAGCTCTGAGCCCTCCCAGGTAGCTTCCCTCTGCATCTTGGCCCAGTGATCCTCAGACTCAGGACTGGAATCCAAGTCTGGGAATCCCTACTCTCATCCTCCGAGGAGGATGGAGGGCACTTGATGACTGCATGGAGCCTCTTGGGGCAGCCAGAATCTGCCTGTTTGTGGGCAGCTGTGGAAGCCAATATGGGCTCCTTCTGGTCGCTGTCATCACCACTTCTGGCTCCAGTGTTGTGGGAATGGGAATGGGAGGGACCATCAGGAGAGGAGTCAAGAGAGGAAGGGGTAGGGTTGGTGTGCACAATGGGGAGGGGATTCCCGATAGAGAGGGGAAGTCCCAAAATGGACACACTTCCTGACACAGAAGGGAGGGGCAGGGCGCGATTACAGGAATAGAGAAAGTGGGAGGAGGGTCAGAGGCATCCTTTTTGGCAGGACAGGGAGGTGACAAAATGGCCATTGCCTTTGTGGGGTCAGCACCATTTTGTGGAGAAAGGGCAGAAAAACTTGGAGAGGGAGAAGACAAGATGGTGGGGCTGGCCACATTCCTGGCACCATCTGGGAGAACAACTGGGGGTAGTAGAACTGGGTACATGGGCATTGGTAAGAGGGTTAGGAGAGAGCCCAAGGCAGCATGGCCAGTGCTGCCCTGGAGAGGGGACAGAGGACACTGGGAGATGTCAGGGTGACGGTAGCAACCCTGTGCCTGCTGGCAGGATCCATCTCCCGATCCTCCCTGAGGCAGGGAAGAGAGTTTAGGGATGTGAGGGGAGGAACGGGGAGAAGGGGTGTTAAACTGGGGTCCCGAATGTTTCCCAACATTTTCTACAGATTTAACAATAAGGCCAAAGGATAAAATTTCCCCAGTGAAAGATCCCCTTTAACTCGAAGAATGTAGAACCTTTTTCCTATATGGTCCCAGAACTCGTTAGAACGGATTCCCTCATAACATCAGGAAAATACTTGAACAACCAATGAAGAAAACATTTTAAATCTCCCTTTGAAAAATGAAAATTTTCCCCAACAAGGATTCCTTTAACTTGGGTATAAACTTCCCTCTGTGGGTGGGCCAGTTTGGCTCCCATCCCCACACTTCTTCCCAACATCCAAGAGGAAAAGAAGGCAAAGGAAAGACAAAAAAGGGTGACCCCCAAATATAGTACTCACATGACAGTGGGTCAACAAAACCTCTCCAGGTTGTCTGTCAGCTTCAACCGATCTTCTCGCCTCAAGAAGGTTGCCGGTCGCCTGTGCGATTCCCCCAGTAAAACTTAGGAGTCTCCTCTGGGAATTGGCTGCTCCGAACATGGCTTAACTTCAGTAGCCAAAAAGCTACTGGACACCTCCAGGAATGCTCCGAACAGGTCCCTGTTCAGGCTGCCAGCTGTCACAAGCCACAAGCCCGTTGGTGGTGGAGAGAGAGGCAGCGGAGCCGTGACCTTCCAGAAGTGTCTCCAGTAATGAAGCCGCTCGGTGGCACAGGCACTCACACACACACACACACAATCACTGCAGCACACACTTCTCTTGTAGAATCACCAACGACAAAGAAACGGGAAGGGTCTTTGTATGGATGCCAGAGAAGGAGGTTTATTCCAGCCACGCACAAAGGGGTTCAGGGACAAAGACAAAAAGAACAGTGGAAGGTCTGGGTTTAAATACAGGGGAAAAGAGGGGGGCGGAGCAGAGCATCAGGGCCAATGGGCTGAAGGCTCAGGGCAGTACAGAGGGGAGACAAGGGGTGGCAGCCAATAGGGTAAAGAGGGTGGGACACTGAGGCAATATGGGGCCAATGGATAAGCAGGGAAGGGAGAACATTCAAGGACATAAATATAAGGAAAAAGGGAGGGAGAGGCCAACAGTCCAACCAGGGAGGTAGAACTGGGTACATTTGCATATACAGCAATGCATCCTGGAAGAGGGTCTGCTCAGTTGCCCTAAACAGGGGAGATTTCTCCAACTTGGGGTCTGTCTGTCTGTCCAAAGGTCTATAATGGCCTTTGTTCTGTAGGCCCACCGGCCTCCACAGATGCTCAGTGGAAAAAGGGGTTCGAAGCTTTGCTTGTGAAATTTGTGGGACATGCAAACCAGAACATTGCAGCCTTCATGATTGACCACCTGGCCAGAGAAGGAAGCCACTCAGACCCTGTTGGGCAAACCCACATTCCTCGTGAGGCCCTTGAGGGTATTACTGAAGCTGTGCATAGCACATTTTTAAAGTGTGACCCCCCAAAAAGTATTTACTTATGTAAAGCAAGGACTGGTGGAGCCTTATATGCAATTCAATGGCTGCTTGAAACAAGCTCTTAAAAGACAAATTGAGAATGACATTGCCAGAGAGGTGTTGCTTTCAAAATTAGCTGCTGAAAATGCTAATGAGAATTGTAAAAAACTTCTGAAGTCCTTGTCTAAGGAGGAGCCCACCCTGCTGTAAATGATAGAGGCATGTAACCACCTGTGTGCCTTCAGCATAGGGCAACCGTTACTAATGAAGCTTACTGTGGGGGCTGGTATAGCAAATGCCTTTGTGTGGAAGGGGCCAACAGCGGGCCTGTTAGCTAAAGGAGTGAGAAGAAAGGTAAGAAGCAAGAAGTTGATAAGGATTCTCTCCAAGGCTGTAACCAAGGACACCAAGAGAAGTGAGGAATTGAAGAAAGATAAGAACTTTGCAGCTGGATGAAGTATTTTTAGAAAGTTAGTTGAAGTCACTGTAACTTATCCCCAAGGATATTATGTTGACTTATTGTGGCCAATAGTTAGGGTAGAAGAAATATAAACAATTAGAAAGGGTATAAAAGGTCAGCCATGTTCGATAATAAAGAGTTGCCATCTGAGACTGCTTGTGGTCTCTGCCTTGTGTCATGACTGCCTTGAAAGGGACATCTGGTGACCCCGATGTGATTCAACACCCTTAAGAACATACTTGATCTGGACCCATACGGGCTCCTAGAGACTGGCAAATGTGACTCACTGGGACGTAGTGGGGGAGGCGGCGTTGGTGCAGCTGAGAGTGGCAGGTGGAAGCCACAGGGAAGTCCAGACCTGATTTTTTCCTATCAAGACACTTGGAAGTAGGTGAGCCGCCAACTAGTAATAATGGGAAATAATTTATCTAATGAAGAAGAGACTGTTTTGGCTACATGAAAAGTTTTGTTAAGAAATAAGGGAATTAATACTTCAGATTATGCCCTTCGTAGTATATTGCTGTGGGCTAAATCACAGGATTTTGGCACTGATCCTGAAACAGCATTTAGTGTTAAAGCATGGGAAAAAGTCGGGGACAGACTGTGGGAAGTCATCTGAGTGGGAGATAAAACTGTTGTTGATCTAGCTGTTACCTGGGGATTGCTTTTTGAGGCATTAAAGGAATGGAAAACAGAGCGAGAACAAACAGAGCAGGACGCAGATGAAGAATCGGTGTTGATAACAGAAATTGATAAGGGGGATGAGGCAGAGGGGGCCTCTGATGGGGAACTTGGTGAATCTATCCTTGAAGAAGGTGCTGGTGCCATGCAAGTTACCAGGCAGGCTACCAAAGCTTCCAGGAAAGCTGCCAGAGCTTCTGGGCTGGATGCCAAATCTTCTGGGACAGCTGCCAAAGCTTCTGGGAAAACTGCCATAGTATCTCCTTCTCAGACTCCTAAACCTCTTTATGTCACAGCTGCGCAGCAGCTCCTGATGGTGCCTGTATACACCACACCACTGCACCAGGTAGCTGAAATGTCTTTAGCAGAGAGAGAAACCCAGTCTTCTGCCCCCCTGCTTCCCTCTGTTCTAGTCCAGCCATCTGCCCCCTCGCTCCCCTCTGAGCTGCCTGAACAATCTGCAAGGTCGTGTCCTCCATTACCTGACAGTGACAGTGACAGCGAATCAAGTGATGAGTCGCCCGCAGTAACACCTGAGTTGGGGCAGGGAACTGTTGACAGTTCACCTTCTAATAGCTGTAGCCCTACTGCCCCATGGACTTTGCCCCCACGTCAAGTAACTGGGCTTCCTCAACAGCCTCAGGAATTTTGGGAATTTGTTAGGAAGAAAGCAGCTGAAGAAAAGAATTGGAACATGATAGAAAGATTAGGTGCTCCAAGACTACCTCAAGAGAGCAGTGCTAATGCAAATGTTGCCTGTGATAACCCTATGGCTTTTCCAGGTTTTAAAGCAGCTCCTGGAACAGGGCAGGATGACAGTCATCACGTCTTTGCCTGGAAGGTTATGCAAGATCTCCAATCCAAAGTGGCTCAGTATGGTATTAATTCCTCAGAGGTAATGCAATTAATATGTGTAATTAATGCAGATATGCTTGCACCTTATGACATCATGCATATTGCTACTATTTCATTCCAGCCAGTACAATACGGTGTATTTCAAGACACTTGGAGGCGAGTGGCTGAGCAGACAGCTGTAACAAATATGCAGTTGCCTCAACACGACCCTCATCATGCTGTGGGTGTTGATGCCCTACTGGGCACTGGGCCTTTTGCTAACCCAGAATCACAGGCAAGGTGGGATCCTTCAATTTTGGCACAAGCTCAGCAAATTGGCGTGAATGCTTTAATTAAAACAATGGAAATGGCAGCTCCAAAACAGAGATATGATACTATACAACAAGGGATGAGAGAACCATTTTTGCAATTTGTGGAAGAGCTTGCTGCAGCTATTGAAAAACAGGTAGATGATGAATCTTTGCGACACAAATTCTGTATACATTTGGCTAAAGAACATGCAAACTCAGGCTGCAGAAAGATTATTGACACTTTACCTGGGGAACCCACATTGCCTGAAATGATTACTGCTTGCTCAAAAGTTGGTTCAGTAGACCATAAAATAGCAGCTCTTGCTGCAGTTCTAAGACCTTGATCAAAATGCTATAATTGTGGACAGCAAGGGCAAGTAATGGCACAGTGTAATACCCAGAAAATAACATCTAAATCAAATGCAAGCAGCAACGTTATGTGCAACCATTCTGCTAAATTTGGGCACTATGCTAAACAATGCAGGAGTAAATATCATGCAAATGGTCAGCTGTTGCAGGGAAACAGGAAGAAGAGCGCGAATGGGCATGTGGGAAAACAAATACCCCAAGAACCACAGCAGCGAATATGGGCCTCCCCAGCACTGCAAAGCTAAACATTTGTGAACAATACTCAGGGGCAACAAGTGGGTCTGCAGGGATTGATATACCCACCGCTGACACAGTAACCATTCTGACAAAAGAAATGTGCAAAGTGCCCCTCGATGCCTATGGTCCAATAGGACGGGGATTGAGTGCGTTTTTGATAGGAAGATCAAGTACTACACTTAGAGGTATTCATGTGCATCTAGGGCTTATTGATGCTGATTATTTAGGACAGATTCATGCTATGGTATCCATTGATGACCCTCCTGTCACTATTCAGAAAGGAACTTGCATTGCTCAAATTGTACCTTTTGTGAGTTCTGTTCTGAATACAGTGGACCGAAGTCGCAGCACAGGAAGTTTTGGATCAACAGGGGTACCTCAAGTGTTCTGGGCTCAGAAAGTTACGGAGAACCATCCAGAAAAGACATGCATCCTCACCACCAGTGGATGTCATCCAGGAACCATATCAGTAACAGCCTTGATTGACACTGGAGCAGATGTCACAATACTCTCGTGACTTTGCTGGCCTCAATCATGGCCTCTCACTCATGCAAGTTTTGGACTCCTGGGGTCTGGGGGTGCTACAACAGGTGGCCTGTCAGCCATTGTAATTAATGTGAAACATCCTGATGGCCAACAAGCTAACATCAGACCCTATGTTGCCGATGCTCCTCAAAGTTTGTGGGGACGACATTGTTTATCTCAATGGGGTGTCAAAATTACTACGGATTTTTAATGGGGGCCACTGTGATGCAGGGCAATGAACGTCCAGTTGTGGCCCTGACATGGTTGACAGATAAACCTGTCTGGGTTGACCAGTGGCCCCTTACTACTGAAAAGCTTACTGCCCTGCAAGAGTTAGTCACAGAACAATTGCAAGCAGGAAATATTGAGGAATCATTCAGTCCCTGGAATACCCCTGTTTTTGTAATAAAAAAGAAATCGGGAAAATGGAGACTTTTACATGATTTACAGCAGATAAATGCTGCAATGGCAACAATGGGAGCTTTACAACCAGGCCTTCCTACACCTACAATGATTCCACAGGAATGGCAAATAGTTGTCATTGATCTGAAAGATTGTTTCTTCACTATTCCATTGGCTGAGCAAGACAAAGAAAAATGTGCTTTTACTGTGCCTTCCATAAATTATGCTGAACCCTGAACCCAATAAAAGATATCAATGGAGGGTACTTCCCCAAGACATGAAAAATTCGCCAACTATTTGTCAATGGTTTGTGGCACAGGTCTTGTCAAAAGTGCAGGAGCAATTTAATAACTGCTACTGTTATCATTACATGGATGATATCTTGTTGGCATCTGGTAACAAACAACAGTTATCAGCTCTTAAACAATGTGCTGTGACAAATTTGAAAGCTTTTGGTCTGATCATTGCTCCAGAGAAAGTGCAGGAACACATGCCTTGGAATTATCTAGGCATGTTAGTGACTAACACTCAAGTTATGCCTCAACCTGTGAAGTTAGACATTGATGTTAAAACTGCTACTGATGTACAGAAATTGGTTGGTTTAATAGGTTGGATTAGATCATATTTAGGCATAACTAATCATCAGATGCAACCATTGCTTGATTTGCTGTCAGGCACCACCTGCTCTACTGATGAGAGGCAATTGACCCCAGCAGCAAAGACCCTAGAAGAAATTGAATTAGCCTTACCACGCACATTTGTTAACAGATTAGATACCTGTGTTGGTGTTCAAGTGTTTATTTTGAAGGACCATGAAATACCGTGTGGAATACTGTGTCTATGGAGTGATAACTGGGAAGATCAACTGCATATTCTGGAATGGATATTTTTATCTTTCAATAAAGATAACAAAGCAATAAAATCTCTGGCTGCTCTAAAAGAGAGACAAACTCACCAAGTCCCTCTGTGGGCTGTAGCTCAGCTCACTCAGTCCCTTATCAGTCCCTCTGGTGCTGGAAATGCCGTGGCCCAGGCCCGGCCTGGTGGGCCACAGGTGTGAGCTGCCCCTGCTCTTCTGGTGTTCAGGCCAGAGCAGGTTTAAGCAGGTCCAAAGAAAAGGGGAAAAAATCCCACAGTTCAGGGAACTTGTTTGGTTCAGCTGGCTAAAACTAACTAAAAGCAAAGGAGAGCTCTGTCCCGCTGTCTGTCCATCCGCAGACAACACAGTCCCAGAGCAGGAATGTGGAGGAGCAAGTGCAGTTTCTGAAAACAAACTGCATGCTGCTTCTCTCCCCTTTCACTCTCAGGACGAGTCTTGAAGGTACAAAACTTATTCAGCATAAACAGAACAGACTGGGGATACAAGCACCAAATAGTCAACCCAGAATATACCTCAGGGACCATTCAGTACTCCTTGATGTCACCAGAAGATAGGATTGAATGCAAAAGATTTTATGGGATTGAAATTCGACAAATCTGCTCTTCCCAAGGAATTCCCATTGTTGGCCTGCGTCCTGATGGAGTTTCCTGCCTCTGGGTTTATCTAGGTACCCTCAGAGAACCAGGAAGATGTGGAGACCCCAGCCAGATGCCTTCCAACTTGGATCACCAGGACCACGGATCATCAGGGCTCTGCCCAATGGGGGTCACTGGGGATCATCCGATGCAGATCCTCTCATGGGGGATGGAGCTGGAGCAGCGCACAAAGCTCTTCCCACACTCGGGGCACTCACAGGGCTTCCCTTAGTGGCGCCTCCGTTGGTGTCGGGTGAAAGTTGAGCTCAATGAGAATCTCATCCCACACTCCCCACACTCGTAGGGCCTCTCCCCGGTGTGGATGCGCCGGTGCAGGGTGAGGGTGGAGTTTTGCTTGAAGCCCTTCCCACAGTCAGGGCAGCGGAAGGGCCTCTCCTCGGTGTGACTCCGCTCATGTACAAGGAGATCAGAGCTCCTGTGAAACCTCTTTCCACATTGGGGACACTTGTAGGGCCTCTTCCCAGTGTGGGTGCCCTGGTGTTTTCTCAGGTCAAAGTGCCACCCATAGCTCTTCCCACATTCCAAGCAGGTGTAGGGCCGTTCCCCCGTGTGGATGACCTGGTGCCGAATCAATGCTGAGCTTCCTCTGAAGCTCCTCCCACATTCCCCACACTTGTAGGGCTTTTCCCCAGTGTGGATCTTCTGGTGTTCCGTCAGCTGGCACTTGATGCTGAAGCTCTTCCCACACTCCCCACACTCCCCACACTCATAGGGCTTTTCCCCAGTGTGGATCCTCTCATGTTTCCTCAGGCCAGAGCTGTATCCAAAGCTCTTCCCACATTCCACACACTCATAGGGCTTTCCCCCAGTGTGGATCCTGTGGTGTTGCATCAGGTGGCTCTTCTGGCTGAAGCTCATCCCACATTCCTCACACTCATAGTGTGAGGGCTTTTCCCCAGTGTGGATCACCTGGTGCTGGATCAGATCTAAGCTCCGACTAAAACCCTTCCCACATTAGAAGCACTTGTGGGGCTTCTCCCTGCCATGAGGCTTCTCCACCAGCTCTGACCTCTGGCTGGATCTCCGGCCGCCTTCCTGGCTCAGGGGGGGCTCTTTCCTCCCTGCAGCTCCCTGGGCTGGGTTTGCAGCCCCTCCTTGTGTGGAATCTCCAGGGCTTTTCCTCCTCCTCCATCCAGACATGCCCTGGGAATGAAAAATCCTGGTTTGGAGAAAAAAACAAGATGAGAGTGCCTTGGACTGGAGTTCCTCCTTGCCCAAGTTCATCTCATTAAGTCATTGGGCATCTTGTGTCTCTAAGAACCTCCAAAACACCACGATTCAGCACAAAAGTCCTCCAAACATCAAGACACAGATCAAAAACTTCCCAAACATCAAGATTCAGCAAAAGCCCCCTCCAAATATAAAGATTCAGCCCCCACAAAAAAACAAAGCACCAACAATTAGCCCAAGAAAGCTCAGAAACACCAAGATTCACCCCTGGGAAAATCGTGGATCCCAATCCCCTGTCACCTGCTGCATGTGGGGGGGGCAACGCTCCTGGGGCTGGGGTAGGAGGCTGCAGATACAGGGAGAGGTGGAACCTTGTGCTGCTTCCTCTTCCTGTTCCTCCTCCGGTGTCCCCACTCTTCCTCACACTCCTCTTCCTCCTGCTATTCCTCCTTCTCCTGCACAATCCCACCTTCTCCTCCCACGTCCAGGGTTTCACCATTTTGTTCCTCAACCCTGCTTCTCCTTCCCTTCTCCTCCTGCCCCAGGCCCAGCACCCGCTGCCGGCTCCCTCTTGCCCCCAAACCCACAGCATCCCACGGCAGGGGCAGGGATGGAGCTGGGGCAGGTCGGGCTGGGGCAGCGCTGGGCTCTCGGCCGCTCCCGCCCGCACTCGGTCCCCACTGCAGCCGCTCCCGCCAGGACAGCGCGGGGGGGCCCGGCCTTGGCGCTGCCCCACTCCCACCTCCCCAAATTCCGCTCGCGGGGGGCGCTGGGGCCGAGGGGGGTGCTGGGCGCAGGTGGGGAACGCTGAGAGCTGCGGGTCTGCCTGGCAACTGCTGAGTCATCAGAGCCGCGTGCTCTGATTGGCTGAGCGCTGCCTGAGGGCTGGGGCTGCAGCAAGGGGGGACACACAGCTCCAGGGGGGATATCCCACAAAAGCGGGATCCCCATGAAAGGAAGAAGAGGAAAGTGTCTTTACAATCAGATGCTGTGAATCTGATTAAAGATAGGGCCAGGGCCTTGGACACAAGAAAGTGACAGGAGAAGCCATCAGTTTAAGAAAATGTTGATAACTGATGACACAGACTGCTGCTCAGCCAAGGTCCTGCCAAATTCATGAACTTCGAGAAGAAGAACAAAGACTTCACAGAGTCATGAATATCGTTTGCTATATAAAAGTGGGGAGCATATTAAGGGCGTATATGGTAGGTGGATTGGGAAGTCTGTACTTCTCAAGCACTACAACCAATGCAGAAATGGAAAGGGAGATGTGGCCAGGAAAATTAGGATGAAAAGGCAGCTGTGTCCTCCAAGAACTGGAGAGACCCCGTGGGGAATGTCTCATGGCCATTCCCATTTTTCTAGGAATGTAATTACTTTTACAGGACTCCTGTGTCTGCTTTGAGGACAGAATCTCTGAAGATGTCAATTTTTCCACACACCTTGGGACTCGTCCGGAATTCTATCCACCGTCTGGGGCAGCGGGCAGTGAGTGCAGCTGAAGGTGCCTCACCCAGTTTGGGTGATTGGCCCCCTTGGGGGCGGCAGCACCGGGGACTGATTGGGTACCTGAGAGTGACCAGGAGACAGACGAGTGACACATCAGGGGGGGCTGTGAAGAGTCAGCAGGGAGAGAGCACTGAAAATCTCATCAGTGAGTGCACTGGGATCTTTGGGGAGTGAGCACGGCAGGGCACCCATGGAGACAGAAAAGGGAAAGCCAGGAAGGGGTCCTGTGCCAAAGGGATGATGATCCCAAAATATCTCTGAAGGGTTCCTTGGGAGAAGGTTGAGGTAGTTTGCACATTCCCCCAGAGGTAATTAAGGACATGGATACCCAGGGGGGCAATAAGGGAAGTGGAGAAAAGATTAAGACAACAGGGGATGGATGGCATTGGTGTGCTGCAAAGGGATTGGGTGAAGGGGAGTGTGCAGCAATATGGTTAAGGCAAGATGCAGCAGGAGGAATCTATGTGGTATGAAAAAGGATGATGAAAAAGAGGAAGAAGAGAAAAATACTGAGGATTGGGATGTTTTTCGCAGGGTCTCATCCTCAACATTTGCCAGCTGATCATTTGCATCCCCGGTTTCCAGGAGAGGAAAACAAGGAGGTCAGGGTTTCAGGGGGTTTCTCTGTGGGGGGCAGCGGCAGCACCGGGCGCAGAGGTGCGGGACCGGGAGCACGGGCTGGGGGCCTGGGGGGAGCTGCGGGGCCGGGCCGGGGCTGTGGGGCAGCCGGGGCTCAGCGCCGGGCGCTGCCTGACCCCACCAGCCCCGGGCAGGGCCGGCAGTGGCCCCCGGCCCCCAGGAGGCTGCGGGACGCCCCGGCCGCTGCCCGGCCCCGTGGAGCTGCCGGCCCTGCCCGCCGGGGGGCGCCTTTGGACACTGCGGCAGGACAGGGACCGGCTCTGGGATACGGGCTGGGGAGGGCACCCTGAGCACAGGGACGAGGAGCAAGGAACACCTGGGAAATGTAGATTATAAGGGAAGGATCGAGACATTGTTTGGGACGCTGGAAAACAAGTAATTTTGCAGAAAGCTCAGCAGCTCTCAGAGGATGAGCACCCACAGGCACTGAGGGGGGCTGCAGGAGGGGCAGAAGAAGGCCCTGCAGCACTTGGGCACAAAGGCCCAGCAGGTGAATGCAAAAAGGGAGCAGCAAAAGGCCAAGCTGAGGGCAAAGGCCAGGGCAGAGCTCCTACAGCCCCTGAGGGATCAGCTCCAGGGCCCAAGGGGGCCCCAGCACCCAGGGCACGGGCTCGGCCACAAGCACCCGGCAGAGGCATTGCCCTCCTCGGCAGGGGACAGCCCACCCAAACAGCCCCTGGCAAGGAATCAGGGCTCCAGCTGCAGGGCACAAGGACACTGCAAGCACAGACAGCAGCACCCTCAGGACCAGCAAGTCCACCCCGTGATGGACATGGATTGGCAGGGCTGTCACAGCTCCCATCACACCAGGGACCCTCCACACTGGAGCCCTTGAGAACATTCAGGTGGGTCTGCACTGAGAGGAGGCCTCTCCTGATGGACACAGGGGCCTCTCAATCCACTCTGAATGTTAGACCCAAGGGGGAAAAAATGCTAGAAATATGTTTGATTAGTGAAGGGATAAGTGGAAAAGAGGAGTGATTTTATTCAACCACTGTTAGCAGATCTGGGAGATGGGTTTGAAATGCATGAATTTTTATTTGCTCCTAATTGTTATCATGATTTACTGGGAAGGGATTTGATTCTTAAACTGGGAACGCCAATTAATTTTATAAAAGGTGATACAGAGGCCAGTTCTGTTGTACCTCTGTGTCATATGTCTGTCTGGGCCTGCACTTGCCACAGCTGCTGGGGAACAACACGGCACAATTCCACTCTGGGGCTCAGTTACACTCACACACTGGGCTGGCTGGAATAAGATTACACCATGAGAATGTTGTTTCTAATTAATGCTACTTTGATATTGTCAGTTAGGTTTGGGCCAGGGGTGTGAAAATCAATTTTTATTCTCGGCAGAAGAAGTAGAAAAAATCTTTATTGCTTTGGATTCTTTTTCTCATGTGTTTGTGTGGTTGTTGGAATTCCAAAATTTTGGTCTGGGTTTTCTGGTGTTGACCTTCAGGCTGCATTTTGCAAAACTAGAAGAGCTTTAAAGGTGACCCTTTAACTGATTAACAGTTAATAGAACACTCTTCAAAAAAACCCCCAAAAATTAAAAATACCCCAAACCCTGGCTTTTGGTGGGGGAGGCATATGTGAGTCACGGCCTGGAAGAGAAGCTTCATTCCAGGCAGCCTGCAGAGGAGCTTTAGAAATGCAAATGAACACTGCTGGGCAAAGCCTGGACAATGGACCTGGGTCTCTTGCCTGGGGCAGGAATTGGGCTCATTCCCTCTGCCCCTCAGCCCAAGCTCTGCCTGCTTGCACTGATGGAATTTGCACAGGTCAAGGCAGAGCCCAGGGTGAGGATATCTGACCCTGCAACAGAAACGGGTGAAGCTGCAAAGGGAAGCAGCAAATGAAGAATGTTGGGAAAACTTCACTATAAATAAATGGGGGGGAATCATCCCTCTGCCCACTCCAACATGTGCTGTCACTGTCTGTGTTATATAGGGTAAAATAGAGCACTGAAATGTTCTGGCTACCACAAGTTCAGGGAAATCAGTTGGGAATCCAAGTATTTGATGATTTAATTAGAGAAAAGCAGTCAATTGATGCAGTCTTGGCTGAAGGGAGCGCCCAAAAATGGGGAAAGGATGAACGGCCAGCAGAACAAATCCTACAACACCATGGACCAGCCCCTGGGAACCCAAACCAATTCATATCAGGAGCCACAGAGCCTATTTCTCATTTCAATGGCATCATTAGATTACAAGCTGCCCTCGGAATAACCAACCAGACAGCTCCAGCTCCTGACTTTCCTGCTGAGCAATCCACTGAAATGAGGAACACAACATTTCACCATGGGATGGGATCAGATCATCTGTTAGCAGAAAAAAGAGGAGTTTGTGGAAAAATCAATAACTCAAACTGCTGTTTGCAAAAAGATGACAAAGGAAAAGTGGTGAAACAGATAACAAGGAAACAAGAAAGCAGCTCATGCACCAATGCAAACGTGGAAAGGATGGGAATGGGACACGGTTTTGTGGCTCCCTGGCAGACCATGGGTTAAACGAATGCTGTTTCTCCTCTGATGTGCTACAGCAACTCTCACCTTTTTACCATGCTCCACACCTTGAGAGTGCAGCTCATTCAGCAGCTGAGCGAGGGGATGCAGGTGGCAGCCAGGCCTCCTGATCCAGAAACGGCTACAGAAGGACAGGGAATGAGGGCACTGAGAATAATCTCAAAAGCAAAGAGGACCCAGGAAGAAAAAACAGAGTCACTGAGTGAATCTGCTTGGAGATAGGGCCAGGGACTCCTAGATAGGGAAGTAATGGGAGAACCCATCAGTTTCAGAAAATGTTACTAATTGACACAGACTGCTGCTCAAAATCCCCTTAGACTCCTGAACTTCGAGAAGAACAAAAACTTAACAGAGCCGTGAATATCGGCTGTTCTACAAAAGTGGGGTGCACATTAACGAGGACATGCAGTTGGCGGATCGGGATGTCTGAACCTTCCAAGTACCTCAGCCAGTGGGCAAAGGGAGAGGGAGATGAGGCCGGGAAAATGAGGATAAAAAGGAGGCTGCGAACTACAACAATGGCAGAGAGCGCACGGCAAATGCCCCACGGCCTCTCCCTCTGCTCAGCAATAAAGTCACTTGTACAGGACTCCTCTGTCTCCTCGGGGCACAGAAACCTCCGGCCATGTGAATTTCCCCGCACAGCCCCGGGCACGGGGCAGCCGCCTCTGTCCCAGCCACAGCAACCGGGCCGAGCCAGCGCTGCTCCGGCAGCGGCTCCTGCCGAGGCAGCGGCCGCAAGGAGACCGCGGGCAGGGGATGCCCGAGAGAGGCCCCGAGCCCCTGGGAAGCCCCTGCAGAGCCATGGAAGCGGCTCCTGGCGGCACCTGTGAGCCCGGGGGGGATCCTCGTGGAGCAGCCCGTTCCCGAGGGACCGTGTCCCGTGGGAGGGACCCCAGGCTGGAGCAGGACGAGGATTCCTGTCCCTGAGGGGAGGCTGTGACATGACCGGGCTCTGACCCCCATCCCCTGCGCCTCTGGATGGGGAGAAGGGAGGGAATGCAGGATGGAGTTAAGCCCGGGAAGGAGAGAGAAGTGGGGGGAGGATATTTCCGTAGGAATTATTTCAGTTCTCGTTCTCTTGCCCTGCTATGTTTGATAATAAATTCAATTAATTTCCCCAAGTCAAGTGTGAGAGGAATGATGGATTTTGTCCTTACAAACAGGCTGTGGGTCTGCTGGTAGATCAAACCAGCACTGAGAGATAAAAGAAACAATGGGAAAGATTCCACTGATTGATGAACGGGAAAAGATATTTGCTTTTACAAACAAACTTTAGGTTTGCTGATAAATGAAACTGAACTTCGAAAGATGAAAGAAACAATGAGGGAAAACCCTAAATACCATAAGAATTAAAAATAAAAAGGGAGGGTTATACATTAGAGGGCAATCTTCAGTATCGGGCGTATCGAGAAGTCTGAACCTCTCACGTGCCTCAGCCAATGGGGAAAGAGAGAAGAGAAATGCGGCCGGGAAACTGGGATAAAAACTGGGATAAAACTGGCTGAGTCCTCCAAAAATTGGAGAGACGCCAGGGGAATGCCCCATGGCCTCTCCCTCTATTCGAATAAAGTAAAAGGACTCCTCTGTCTCCTTTTGGGACATAAACCTCTGATGTTTATGGATTAATTTTCCTGACAAGTGTGTTGCGCCCGTCACCAGTGATTGAACTATCCTCACCCTTACCCAGACCCTCGAGCCTTTCCTTACGTGCTCTGTTCCCTGCCCAAGGGGAGGAGGGAAGTGACAGAAAGGTTTTGGCCTCTCTCCAGCATCCCCTGCTCCGGCCTGGGCTCCTGCCGGGGCTGCAGGTGGGTCCCTCTTCCGTCCCGCACTCACCCCAGCTCCCAGCGCCCTCAGGTCCCGGTCACGCCGAGCTCCCGGCGGTTCGGGGCAGTAGCAGCGGCTCCTTGGCCTCCTACCCGGGCCGGGCCCCGCGCCAGCGCCGCTCCTCAGCCGCGACTGCCGGGAAATGCCGGAGTTCGGGGAAAGGGAGACGAGGCCGGGCCGTGTGCAGAGCCCGCCCCTCGCTCCGATTGGCTGATTCTGCCGTCCCTTCTGCTTCTGGCCGCTGATTGGTCAGAGCCGTGCTAAGCACGGCCCCCGGTGCCGCCCTGAGGGCGCCCCTGGCTCGGCAGAGCCGCCATTATCGGAGCGTCCGTGCGGGCCCGGGAGGGGCGGCAGCGGCCGGAGCCTGGTGAGGCGGCGGCGGAGCTCGGAGGCGGCCCCAGCGCAGCCTCCGGGGACGGGGCAGCCACCTCTGTCCCAGCCACATGAACCAGGCCGAGCCAGCGCTGCTCCGGCAGCGGCTCCTGCCGAGGCAGCGGCCGCAAGGAGACCGCGGGCAGCCGCTCCCGCAGCGCCCTCACGCCAGCGGCAACACGGACCGGACACGGCACAACGAACCCGCCTGAGCCCCCTGCCGCCCCCGAGGCCCGCAGCGAGCCCCGAGCCCCCGCACAACCCAGCGCGGCTCCCACCTGCGCTGCGGCCGCCTCCCAGCTCCGCCGCCGCCTCACCGGTGGGTCCCGGTCACCCCCTGGATGATCCCGGTCGCTCCCAGTATGTCCAGAATCACTCCCGGTAGGACCGCAGTTGCCCCCAATACGGTCCCAGTGGTCCCAGTCATGCCCTGTATGGTTCCTTTCACTCTCAGTCCCTCTCAGTAAGAGCCCAGTGGGGCCCCAGGTCACTTCAGTATGAGCCCAGTCACACCTTACCCGATGCCATTTGCCCCTGCTGAGGTCCCAGTTGCTCCCAGTATAAGTCCAGTCACCTCCAGTACGATCCCAGTTACTCCCAGACACTCCCAGTACTATGCCAGTCACTCCAAGTGTGACCCCCTCAGTCCCAGTATGATCCCAGTATGACCCCTGCATAGGCCAGCTGCTCCCAGTATGATCCCAGTTGCTCCCTGCATTATTCTAGTTTCTCCTCTTCACCCCTACTACAGATCTGATCACTCCCAGTATGATTCCAGTCAGTCCCAGGATGATCCAAACCACTCCCAGGCTCTCCCAGTATATCTCAATTGTCCCCTGCATGCTCCGAGTTGCTCCCAGTAGCCCTCAGTGTGGTCCCAGTATATCCCAGTATGATCCCTGGTGCCCCAGTTCTGTTCCCAGTGGGTTCTTTTCCCAGTCTGTCCCAGTCCTTCCCCAGCAGCTGCTGCCGTTTCCCAGATTCTGCCCCCCCCCCACCCCATTCCCAGGCATTGGGACCCCCCTGCACCCCCTTATCCTGCACCAACACCCCCTGCACCCCCTTATCCTGCACCAACACTCCCTGCACCCCCTTTCCCGGGTATCCTCCTCTCCCAGCCCCTGGATCCCCCGTTTCCGGGACCCCGGGGACCCCTGGGTCCCCATTCCCGGCCAGCCCGGGCACCTCAGCCCCAGCCTCCCTTTGCTGGGAAACCCGGCCTGGGCACGGGGCTCTGCGGCCGCTCTGGGATTTATGATCCCCCAGAAGAAAGGGAGAGAACAGCAGAGGGAGGGAGAGAAGGAGATTGGGAATCAGGGATCGGGTCCCAGCGCCCAGCCCTGCTCCGCCGGGGGTGGGACCCGCACCCGCAGGAAAAATTGGCTCCGCTGCTCCCGATGCTTGCCCGGCTTTGGGCCGAGCCCAGCGGGGTCCGGGCAGAGTTTGAGCGCAGGGCCGGGAGCTCAGCACAGCCCGGCCCGGGGGTCCCGCAGGGCGCGGCCCTGGAGGGTCCCAGACGGATCCCCGAGGGATCCAGAGGGGTGCCAGGAGGGGATCCAGGTGAATTCCCTGGAATTCGCCCTTTCCCCCTCCCCCTTTTCCCCTCCCCACGCGCTCCCTCGGGCACTTTCGCTTTCGCGTCTCTCCAGCTGCGCCACAGCCGCGATCGGGGTCGGCTGCGATGGCTCCAGCGCTGGGGCTGGGGGTGCTCTGGGGGCTCCTGGGGCTCCTGGGGAACCCAGGGTGTGCGACCAAAGGTGAGCGGGACCCCCCGAAACCGGGACCCCCCTGAACCGCAATTCCCGAGCACCGGTAACCCTCTGAACTTCCATTTCGGGGCACCGGGAACCCTCTAAACCTCCATTCCCGGGCAGGGAACCCCCGTGAACCCCCATTTTGGGTCCTGTGACCCCCCCTCAATCACCTTCTCCACCACCGGGACCCCCCTGTACGCCTTTATCTGGCACCGAGACCCCCCTGTACCCCCATTTCTGAGCAGGAAAACCCCCCTGAACCCCCGTTCCTGAGCACGCGGACCCCCTTGAGCGCCCATTTCTGGACACCCAGACCCCCCTGTTCCCCCTTTGGCAGCACCGGGACCTCCTTGTTCGCCCTCATCTGGCACCAGGACCCCCTGAACCCCCATTTCTGGTCACCGGCGGCCCCGGAACCCCCATTTTCGGGCACCAGGAACTCCTTGAACCCCAAATTCCGGGAAGGAAACTCCCCCTGAACCCGCATTCCTCGGCACGGAAACCCTCTGAACCCAAATTTTTGGGCACCGGGATCCCCCTGCCCCCCATAATTCGGGACTGGGCTCCCCCCGCACCACCGTCAGTGCTCTGGGACCCCCTGCACCCCCATTCCCGGCCATCCCGCCCATCCCAGACCCCAGACCCGCCCCTTTCCTCGGCTTTTGGACCCTCAGATCTCCCAAATTTCTCCCAAATTTCTGCGTCCCTCCAGTTCTCCATTCCCAGCGCTTCCTGGAAGGGGTTCCAGGGGGTCCCCGAGGGTCCCCCGGGGTCCCAGAGGGTCCCAGCGAGGATCCAGTGGGATCCAGATGAATTTCCTGGAATTCCCCTTTTTCCCGTCTCGCTTTCGCTTCTCCCAAGCTGCGTCCCCGGGATCCGCCCGCCTCTCCCAGCCCCAGAGCCCCCTTTCCGTGACCCAGGGACCCCCTGGAGCCCCATTCCTGCCTTTCCCAGCTCCCAGACCCCACTGCCCTCAACACCGGGGACCCCTGGACCCCCTTTGGTGGGCACAGGGACCCCCTGGATCCCCGATCCCGCCTCTCCCAGTCCCTTCCTGGAACCTTGGACCCTTCCCGGCTCTCCCGGTTCCGCTTCCCAGCCCTTGGACGCCCCCAGACCGCCCAATCTCTGCGTGCCCCCAGTTCTCCACCCCCTGTGCGTCCTGCGGGGATGTCCTGGCAGGTCCCGGGGGGGTTCAGGGGAATTCCCAGGGTTTGCTCTGTCCCCTCTCCCTCCCCGCGCTGCCCCGGTCACTTTCGCGTCTCCCAAGCTGCGGCACCGGGACCCGCCCGGGGACCCGGGACTGCCCCGGCACCGGGACCCCCCTGAACAGCAATTCCTGGGCACGGGGACCACCCGAACTTCCATTTCCGGGCGAACCCCCCTTCCTGGGCACAGAGACCGCCTTGAACGCTAATTTCGGGGCACTGGGACCCCTCTGTACCCCCTTCCCCAGCCCCGATAACCCCTGCACCCCCTTATCTGGAGCCTGGAACCCCCTGAACCCCAAATCCCGGGCACAGTGACCCCCTGAACCCCCATTTCTGGGCACCAGAACCCCTTGAACCCCAGGACCTGGGCATGGAAACCCCCCTGAACCCCAATGCCTGGGCACCAGGACCCCACTGCATCCCATTATCCGGCACTGGGACTCCGTGAACCCCCATTCCCTGCTCCAGGACCCCCCCGAGCCCCCCATTCCTGTGAAGAGGGACCCTGCAACCCCTTCCTCATCACCAGATCCCAGCCAGGCCATCATCTGGCACCAGGCTCCCCTGATCCCCGATTCCCTGAAGGGACTCTCCCTGAACCCCCATTTCTGGGCACTGGGACCCCACTGCATCCCCTTATGCAGAACCGTTACCCCCCGAACCCCCATTCCGCTGCACCAGGACGCCCGTTCACGCCCATATCCAGGACTGGAACCCTCCCAAACCCTCCGTTCTCAGGCACAGGGACCCCCCTGCACCCCCTTATCCGGCACCAAAGCCCCCCTGCACCCCCTTTCCTGGCCCTCCCCCATCTCAGAGACCCCAGCCCCCGCTTTTCCTTGACCCCAGCACCCCCTGGACCCCCACTGCTGCCTTCCCCAGCCCCCACCCACCACCTTCCTCAACACCGGGGGCCCGTGCACCCCCTTTCCTGGGCACAGGGACCCCTTGGAACTTCCATTGCCCTCAGCCCCCTTTCCTTGACCTGGGACCCCCTGAACCTCCGTTCCTGGGCATGGGGACCCCCCTGCACTCCCTAATCCGGGACTGGGACCCCTCCTGGACCCCCCCTCACGTGTTCTGGGACCCCCTGCACCGCTCCCCGGCCCTGCCGCCCTTCCCAGACCGCAGACCCGCCCTTTTCCTTCACCTTTGCACCCCAGATCTCCCAAATTTCCCGATCCTCTCAGTTCTCCACTCCCGGCACTTTCTTTAGGGGGTCCCAGGGGGTTCCAGGTGGTTCTCAGAGGGCACCAGGGCGGTCGCAGCGGGGATCCAGAGGGATCCTGAAGGATTCTCTGGAATTCCCCCGTCCCCTCGCCCTCCCCGCCCTCCTCGGTCCCTTTCGCTTCCGCGTCCCAACCTGCGAGACCGGGATCTGCCCGGCGACCGGTGACGTCACTGAGCAATCGGGCTGCCATGGGCGGGCAGGAAACAGCAGCGCCAATGGCGGGGCCGGAGGCGGCTTGAGGGCGGGGCCAGGGCTATGGGCGGGGCCGCAGCGGAGCAGCGCCATGGCTCCAGCGCTGGCTCTGGGGCTGCTCCTGGGGCTCCTGGGGAACCCGGGGGGCGCGACCAAAGGTGAGTGGGAAACCCGGAACCGGGAATACCCTGAACTTCCATTTCCGGGCACCAGGACCCTCCTGAACTTCTATTACCGGGCACGGGAACCCCCCCATAGCCCATTTTGGGTCCTGTGACGCCCCTCCATGCCCTTCCCCAGCACCGGAACCCCCCTGTACCCCCTCATCTGGTACCGGGACCCCCCAGAAGCCCATTCCTGGGCAGGGAAACCCCCCTGAACCGCCATTCCTGGGCATGAGAATCCACTGAGCCCCCATTCCTGAGCACGGGGACCCCTTGAGTGCCCATTTCTGGACACTGGGGACCCACTTGAATCCCGAATTCCGGGTAGAGAATCCCCTGAAGCCCCATTCCTGGGCACTGGGACACCCCTGAATCTCCATTTCCGGGCACCGGGACCCCCCTGTGCCCCCTTTGGCAGCACCGGGATCCCCTTGTTCGCCCTCATCTGGTGACCTGAACCCCCATTTCTGGTCACCGGCGGCCCCGGAACCCCCATTTTTGTGCACCGAGACGCCCCTGCCCTCCCTAATTCGGCACTGGGATCCCCCCGCACCCCCGTCAGTGCTCTGGGACCCCCTGTACCCCCATTCCCGGCCATCCCGCTCTTCCCAGACCCCTGACCCGCCCTTTTCCTCGGCTTTTGCACCCCCACATCTCCCAAATTTCTGAAATTTCTGCGTCCCTCCAGTTCTCCATTCCCGGCCCTTCCTGGAAGCGGTTCCAGGGGTTCCCCGAGGGTCTCCCGGGGGTCCCGGGGGGTCTCAGCGAGGATCCAGTGGGATCCAGATGAATTTCCTGGAATTCCCCTTTTTCCCGTCTCGCTTTCGCGTCTCCCAAGCTGCGTCCCCAGGATCCGCCCGCCTCTCCCAGCCCCAGAGCCCCCTTTCCGTGACCCAGGGACCCCCTGGAGCCCCATTCCTGCCTTTCCCAGCTCCCAGACCCCACTGCCCTCAACACCGGGGATCCCTGGATCCCCTTTGGTGGGCACAGGGACCCCCTGGATCCCCGATCCCACCTCTCCCAGTCCCTTCCTTGAACCTTGGATCCTTCCCGGCTCTCCTGGTTCTGCTTCCTGATCCCTGGACATCCCCAGAGGGTCCAGGAGGGTCCCTGGGTGGTTGTGGAGGTTCCAGTGGAGATTCTGGGCTCTAAGACTGCCCTGAATTTCCAGTCCTGGGTACTGGGATCCCCCTGCACCCCCTTATCCAGCACCAATCCCGCCCTGCACCCCCTTTCTCCTCAGTCCTGCCTTCCCTCATCCCCAGACCCCTCTTTTCCTTGTCCCTGAGACCCCCTGGACCCCCATTCCTGCTTTTCTCAGCCCCCAGCCTCCCCTTTCTGCTCCATCAAGGACCCTCAAGATTTCTATTCCCAGTTCCTCCCACCTTGTAACCCCTTTCCTGGGCACAAGGATTCCCTGGAGCCCCCATCCTGCCTCTCCCAGTTCCTGTATCCCCCTTTCCATAACCCTGGAACCCCCTGAGCCCCCATTCCTGGACACCAGGACCCCCTGCAGGCCCTTTCCTGTCCATCCCACCTCTCCCACCCGTACACCCTTTCCTTGGCCTCAGGATCCCCAAACCCCTTCCCAGCTCTCCCAGTTCCCCTTTCATTGATCCATGATCCCCTCAATCCCCCCAAATCTCCGTGTCCCCCCAGTTCTCCACTCCCTGCATTACCTGGATGTGGCAGTGTCAGAGCCCAGCCCGGGGATCCCCCAGTTCATGGCCATTGGGTACCTGGATGGGATCCCCTTCACACGCTACGACAGCGAGCGGGGCCGGGTGGAGCCGCTGACACAGTGGATAAAGGATGGAGTCGAGCCGGAATATTGGGAGGGGCAGACCCAGATCAGTGTGAGGAACCAGCACATCGATGCCAGGAACCTGGAGATACTGCGGGAACGATACAACCAGAGCGGGGGTGAGTGGGGGGAGCTGTGGGGCTGGAATGGGATCAGTGGGAACAGGTTGGGATCCATGGGGTTGAGTTGTAGATCCATGGGGCTGGGATTGGATCCATGGGGCTGGGATTGGAGCCATGGGGCTGGGATGTGGATCCATGGGGCTCCAAGGGGCTGGGATGAGGCTCTGTGGGTCTCCATCAGACTCTGGGGCTCCATAGGGCTGGAATAGAGCTCTGTGGGGCTGGGACACAATTCCATGGGTCTCTGTGGGTACAATCCCCCCAGGTCTCCATACAACTTTGCGAGTTTATGGCTGTGACCTCCTGTCCGATGGGAGTGTCCGTGGATCCCGCCGGGACAGCTACGATGGACGGGATTTCATCTCCTTTGACCTGGGATCCGGGAGATGGGTGGCGGCTGACAGCGCTGCTGAGATCACCAGGAGGCGCTGGGAAGAGGAAGGGACCTGGGCTGAGGGTTTGATGAATTACCTGAAGCACGAATGCCCAGAATGGCTCCGGAAATACGTCGGGTACGGGCAGAAGGAGCTGGAGCGCAAAGGTGGGAGCAGAATTCCTGTGGGAGTTTGGGATTTGGGAATGGAGGACTTGGGAACACAGTAATTCCTCTGGGAATTCCATGGGTAGATCTCACCCCCATGCCATTCCTATGAAATTCCATGATCAGATTTCACTCCCATCCCATTCCCATGGAATTTCATGGGCAGATCTTGCCCCCATCCCATTCCCATGGAATTCTGTGGTCAGATCTCCCCTCTATCCCACTCCAGTGGGAATTCCGTGGTCAGATCTCGCCCCAGTCCCATTCCCATGGAATTCCACGAATGTCTATCACCGTTATCCATTCCAGAGCCCCCTGATGTCCATGTGTCCGGAAGAGAGGAACACGGGACGCTGATCCTGTCCTGCCACGTGTACGGATTCTACCCCAACACCATCGCAGTCAGCTGGATGAAGGGGGGTGAAACCTTGGATCAGGAGACGGAGTGGGGCGGGATCGTTCCCAACAGCGACGGCACCTTCCACACCTGGGCCAGGATCGAGGCGCTGCCGGAGGAGCGGGAGCAGTACCGGTGCAGGGTGGAGCATCCCGGAATGCCAGAGCCCGGGATCTTCGCTTGGGGTGAGGCTGGGAGTGTGGGGATTGGGAATTTGGAATTCCTAAATGGGGATTCCCCTTCCCCTCCTCACTATCCCGTGTTTCCCAGAGCCGACATCTGGCGGTAATCTCTCCATGGTGGTCGCTGTGTCTGTCATCGCTGCCATCCTCATCCTCATCTTCATCGGATTCGGCGTCTGGAGGCTCCAATCCGGTAACACACGGGATGGGGGTTGGGAAGGGACACGGATCCACCCAGCACCGTTCTGGGAATCCTGTGACACCGATGCTGATCCCACTTTGTTTCCACAGGGAGGAGGGACAGGAATGGATACAACCCAGCGGCCGGTGAGTTCCAATGGCGGATCCAGCTCTGGATCCCCTCTGTGTGGATCCCAGGATGGATCCTGGGGTTAATCCCAGTGTGTGATCCGTGCTGGAATCTCATGGATCTTCTCTCTCTGCAGGAAAAGATGTGGGAACCAATGGCTTGAGCACAGGTATGGAGCAGGATCAGGGTGGGATTCCAGAGAGGGATCAGGGCAGGATGAATGGAATGGGATCAAGGAGGGATTCTGGATCAGAGCAGGGTCCAGAGTCAGATCAGGGGGAATTGTAGAGTGGGATTTGGGCTGGATTGTGGAGCAGGATCAGGAGGGATGGAATGGAGCAGGATCAGGTTGGGATTCCAGAGAAGGACTGGGGCAGGATGGATGGGGCGGAATGGGGTGGGATGGATGGATGGATGGATGGATGGATGGATGGATGGATGGATGGATGGATGGATGGATGGAGCAGGGCTGGGGCAGAATGGATGGAGTGGGATCAGGTGGGATGGATGGAGCAGGATTGCAGCAGGATTGGGGTGGGGTCAGGTAGGATTCTGGAGCAGCTCCTGCTCTCCATGGGCTCCAGCCAGGTCCATCCTGTGGAATGGGGACAGGGACAGGGTGACACTGTGACCCTCTCTCATCCTGGCAGGAATCACTGCCTGAGCGATCCATGGAGCTGCATCCAGCCCCTTCCCTCTGACCAGGAAAGCTGAGAGCTGCCAGCAGTGCTCATCCTGCTGCTCCCACCCACCCCACAGCTCTTGCTAACAGATCCATTTCCCATTTTCCAATGTTTTAAAGGCAAGAACCACAAACATTCACAATGCTTCACTTCTGGTGTGAAATTATCCTGCTTTGGGCAATAAATCCTGCTTGGGGCAATAAATCCGGGTTCCCTCCTCCGTTGTCTGGCAGTTCATCTCTGGGAGCCAGGAATGGGAATGGGGTCACTGGGACAGAGATGGAGACACTGGGAGCAGGGATGGGGACACGAGGAACTGGG
Organism: Agelaius tricolor; assembly: GCF_023055355.1. Lineage (NCBI taxonomy): Eukaryota > Metazoa > Chordata > Aves > Passeriformes > Icteridae > Agelaius > Agelaius tricolor. The sequence goes on along the minus strand of NW_027269317.1, from coordinate 678,310 downwards.
ATAGGGGCAGCAGGAGCAGGATGGGGACACCAGGACTGGGATGAGGATGCCAGGAGCAGGACAGGGACTCCCGGAACAGGATGGGGACACCAGGAGCAGGATGGGGACACCAGGAGCAGGATGGGGACTTGTCAGCCACACCCAGCTCCATCCCCCTGGATTCATTTCCTGCTCTGTGTCCCATGTCCAAGGTGTCCCCAGGAGGGTTTGGCTGCGTTGGGCTCCTAGAGGGGCAGTGGGATGGGGGGAGGGGTCAGGCCAGGCCTCATTGTCCCCAGTGGTCCTTGAGTGTCCCAAAATCAGGGCTCGGGATCTCAGAGAGGTTCCCTGGCCATGATCACAGCCATGACACAAGCACGAGATGGCCATGAGATGAGAATGACCATGAGTGACACAACCCTGAGATGACCATGGGATGACCATGACTGTGACCACGACACAACCACAACCCTGACCATGAAATGATTTGGACCAAGAGATGACCATGGGTTGGCCATGGCACAACTGTGGCCTTGAGGTGACCATGTGTCATGGTTTGACACTGGCACAATGACAGTGCCCCCATGAGGATACCCTCCCTGGTAGCTGCTGTGAGATGTGACCAGGAATAAGCAAAGCAGGCTCATACTTAGGAAAGAAAACAAAACAGAACTTTATTAACGACTCTACAACTATAGATAAAAGGAACACACACAGGGAAAATGAAAACCTTACAAATGCATTTCCTCCTCCCCCCACCAAATTTCCAACACAATACATCTATTCCCCAAATCACCAACTCTCGGTCCAGCACCACCCTTCAGACAATCAATCCTCAGTTCATCAAGAGGAGAGGAGTCCTTCTTGTACCATGGGCTTCCCCTGGAAACACAGCTGAAGCCTCGTGTGTTTCTGTGTCACTCGTGGCACTGCCCGGAGTGCATCTGCCATCGTGACCTCTTCCTTTCATGTCCAGTGCTCTCACCACTGAACACGGACCAGAGCTGCTTCTGGGGTTGTCTTTTAAGGATGCTCTGTCCCGATCCAAAAGAGGCACAGTCTCTCCTTTGGGACACCTGTCCCCACCATATTTTTCACCCCCTGGGGCCGAGGGGCACCAACACTGAACCCTCTTGGTTCTGTGGCCATTGCCTCCCCCTAGATGCAGTCTCTGTGTCACAAGGAACATGGTTCTGTCCATGGCTGTACAAAAAGAGTCCAGCAAAAGCCACTCCATCATCTCTTCCCACTAGGATTCTTCTCTATTTTTCCACTATTTCTCACTCGCCCAGACCTCTCTCACACTTGCACATTTCCTTCCTCATCTTCCACTCTATCTTCTAGGAGAGGTCAATGATCTGTAAAGTTCTCATTCTCCGAAAAGGGGTTAAAAGCTCCTACAAGCGGCCGGCTGAACCCCCCCTTCTTCTCCTTCCCAGCCGTGCTGCCAGCACAGGCCCATGTTTATCCATGTTTATCCAGTCTCAAGGTTACAGTCCCAGGCACCTCTCTCTCTCTCTCTCTCTCTCTCTCTCTCTTTCTCTCTCTCTCTCTCTCTCTCTCTCTCTGTGTCTCTCCGGGGGGCTGCCCGATGGCTCCCGGTGTCTCTCTCTCTCTCTTCCACCCTTCCACCCCCGGGCTCAGGCCTACATCTCCCAGCCTCATGGCTTTTCCCCTCCCCCTGCCCAGCCAGCAGCTGGGCCGGGGGAGAGACCCGAACTCTTTCCCACTGGAAACCCAAAAGGGCCCTCCCAGGGGAGAGCCCTGCTTTTAACCCCGTGTTCTCAGAGGCGGATCCATGTCCTAATGGCCAGGTTAAATGCCAATATTAAAGCCTGAATATCCATTGGCCAAAAACACAGCATCCCCAAAAACACATTTCCTGTCAAACCACCACACCATGAAGTGACAATGACATGATCATGAGATGACCATTACAGTGAGATGACCCTGAGCATGAGATGATGGTGATCAGGAAATGACCATGACCATGTGAAGGCCATGAGATGACTGTGACCATGAGATGATCACCACCATATGGCCCAACCACAGCTGAGAGATGGCCATGATAAGATTGTGGCAAATGAGTTGAATGTGAGATGATCATAAAATGACCATGACAATGCAATGACCATGACCGTGACCATGACACAACCAGGACCATGGGATGACCATTACAATGAGATGACCATTACAATGAGATGACCATGAGCAGGAAATGATTGTGACCAAGAGATGACCATGAGATGAAATCAAAACACACCATGGCCATGTGTGATCATGGTCATGACATGACTGTGAGATGACCATTACAGTGAGATAACCATGAGAATACGGTGATGGTCATCAGGAAATGACCATCACCATGAGATGGCCATGAGATGACCGTGACCATGACACAACCATGATCATAAGATGACCATGAGTGAGATACTACAGTGAGATACAACTGTGACCATGAGATCACCGTGACCATGAGATTATAGTGACCAAGACATGACCACAATGCAACCATGGCCATGTGGCGATCAAGGCCATGAGATCACCTTGACTGTGACCATATTACAACCACAACCATGAAATGATCAAGATCATGACAAGATTCAAGAGCTGACCAAGAGATAACCATGACCATGACACAACCACAGTTGTAAGATGACCATGATGTGATTGTGGCCATAAGTTGACCATGAGGTAACAATGAGATGACCATGACATGGCCCTGAGATGACGATGACATGACTGTGAGCATGTGATAACTGTGACCAAAGACCATGAAATGACCACAACACATCATGGCCATGTGGTGATCAAGGCCATGAGACAATTGTGAGATGACCACAATCATGACATGATTATGACCATGAGATGATCGTTACAATGAGATGACCATGACCATGGAATACCCATGACTGTGACACAACCATTGCTTTGATGATGTGATTGTGACCATGAGATGACCATGAAATGACCATGAGATGATCATGACTAAATTATGGCCATGGGGTGATCAAGACCATGAGATGACCTTCACCATGCAATGACCATGACACAACCATGACCTTGAGATGACCATGTGGTGACCATGAGATGACCATTACAGTGAGATGACAGTGAGCATGAGATGACGGTGATCAGGAGATGACCAAGAGCATGAGATGTTTGAGATTAGGAGATGAACACAATATAACCATGGCTATGAAATTATTGTGGCCACAGGTGACCACAACCATGAGATAATGGTGATAAAAAGATGATTATGAACACGAGATGACCATGACCATGAGATGACCATGACCATAACCATGATATTAATTTGACAGAACTATGACCATGACTGTGACCATGACCATGAGATGATGGTAATCAGGAATGATATGAGCATTATGGTGAGTTGATTATGAGCATGAGATGATGATGATCAAGAATTGACCATAACCATCATGGTGACACCATGACTGTGATGGGGACACGACTACAACTGTGACATGACCATGAGAATGAGATATTGAGACCAAAAGATGACCATGAGATGACCATGACTATGACCATGACACAACCATGGCCATAAGGTGACAAAGAAATGTCCATGACTATGACCATGACATAACAATGACTCTGAGATGACCATGGCCGTGGGGAATTGTGACCAAGAAATGACCACAACATGACCATGACCATAACATGATCCTGACCATGAGATGACCATGAGCATGAGATGATTGTGATCAAATGACCATCACCATGACCATGACCATGAGATGATTCTGACCATGACACACAATTGCGGCCGTGAGATGACCATGATACAATTATGGCCATGAGCTGACCATGAGCTGACCATGAGATGACCACGACCCGGCCATGGTCTGGAGCTCCCCAGACCCCGTCACTGCCCTCACCTCCAGGCTCATCCTTCATTTAAATTGTTCATTGCCCATGGAAAAGACGGAAATCTGAGCAGGGCGCAGCCAATGGAGCGCCGGGAAATCAGGGACGTCACAGGTTGCCAGGCAGAACAGATTTCCCCTACGCGCCCTTGGCGCGGCAGCCAATGGGAAACCGCGTGTTTGGTGACGTCACCGAGCTAATGCGGAAGTGGCGAGCGCGGGGGCTGCCGGGATCGGGGCGGCGGTCGCGGATCGCGATTGATCCCGATTGGCTCCGATCGATCCCGACTGATCCCCATCGATTCCCATCGATCCCCATCGGCTCCCATCGATCCGCGGCCCTTCCCCGCCGCGATGTTCTTCACCTGCGGCCCCAACGAGGCCATGGTGGTGTCGGGTGAGTTCGGGGGGCCCGGGGGCTCCTGGTGACCCTCAGAATTCCTGGGAACCCCGAAATCCCCTCAGAATTTCCCGGGAACCCCGAAATCCCCTCAGAATTTCCCGGGAACCCCCAGAATTCCCCCCAAAAACCCTTCCAGGACCCCCGCCCGCGCCCTTCAATCTCCTGGGAACCCCCGGAATTCCCCAAAAACTCCCGGGAACCCCCAGAATCTCTCCCCTCAAAATCTCCTGGGAACCCCCAAACCCCCCCAAAACCCTCCAAGAAACGCCCAGAATTATCCCCAAAACTCCTGGGAACCACCCCCCCCGGACCCCCAAACTCACCCTGGGACTCATTGGACCGGACCCGTCCTAAGTCCCTAAACCCCTCCTGGGACCCCCCAAACCCCTCCCCGAGGGTTCCCCCCATCCATTCTGCCTCACCCCGGGACTCCTGGGGACTCCCCCCCAAATTTTCCCTCAGATTTTCCCCCCATATTCCCCCCTTCAAAACCCCTGAGGTCCCCCCTGACCAACCCAACCCCCTCCAAGCCCCTCCTGGGACCCCCCCAAAACCCGTTCCGGGGATTCCTGAGGGTGTCCCCGTTTCCCCCCGAGGTTTTGGGGTCCCCTCGGGGTTTAGGGTCCCCCCCAGCTCTCGGTGCCCCCCAGGTTTCTGCCGCAGCCCCCCGGTGATGGTGGCCGGGGGCCGGGTGTTGGTGATCCCGTGCCTGCAGCAGATCCAGCGGTGAGGAGGGGCCCGGGAGGGTTTTTTGGGGTTCGGGGTGGGGGGGGTTCCCCAGAGATTTGGGGTGATCTCCCCGGCCTCCCCAGGATCTCCCTGAACACGCTGACGCTGCCCGTGCGCAGTGAGAAGGTTTACACCCGCCACGGGGTGCCCATCTCCGTCACCGGCATCGCACAGGTACCCCTGGAACGACCCGAAAACACCCCGAAAATACCCCAAAAATGCCCTCATGGACCCCAGAAAATCCCCCATCAGAACGGCCAAAAATCCCCAAAAATCCCCCAAAATCCCCTCCTGGACCCCCCAAACAGCACAAACCCCCCCCTCTCAAAAATCCCAACCCCCCCCCCCCAGAAAACACCCCAGAAATCCCCCCAGAATTGCTTTTTGTGCTCCCAAAAATCCCCTCCTGGACTGCCAAAAATACCCTAAAAATCCCCCCAAAAGTCCCTTCCTTGACCCCCAACAACCCCCTAAAAAATCTCCCATCAAAACCCCAGAAATCCCCTCCTGGACACCCCAAAATCCCCCCCGGAATCCCCAAAAATACACTCATGATCCCCCAAAATCCTTCCCGGGATCCCCAAAATGCCCCTCGGTACCTGCAACCCTCCCCAGACCCCAACACCCCACTGGGACCCCAACGACCCCATTCAGACCCCCCAAAAATCCACTCAGAATCCCCAAAATCTCTTTGGGAACCCTCAAAATTCCCCTCTGGAACCTCCAAAATTCCTCTGGGACCCCCCAAATCCCCCAGAACCCCCAAATATCCCACGCGGGTACCCCCAAAAACCCCTCGAGACCCCCAAACCGACACTCTGATACCCCGAAATCTCCTTAGAACCTCCCAAAAATCCTCCGGGACCCCCAATTACCCCCCAGGACCCCCAAAACCCCCCCGGGGCTCCCCTGCCCGAACCAGCCGGGGTGGCATGGCCCTTTTAAGTGAGGTTGTTGTGGGGCCCACCTAAGGGTATTCTTAAAGCGGCGATGGTAGCGGAAAGCGCAAAACAAATCAGGGGGAGGAAGGAGCCCTTTAAAGGGGGTTTGGAGTGGTGGGGCCCACCGAAACACTTGCAGGGGTTAAAAAGGCTCCCAGAAAGGGCATTTAGGGGTGAGGATTCCCTTGAAAGGAGCTCGAAGTTTTGGGGATCCCCAAACCCCTGGGATTAGAGGGGGAATCCTCCTTAAAAGAGGCTTGGAGTGGTGGGGACCCAAAAATTCCTTAAGAGGAGGAAAAACCCTTTAAAAATCCTTTAAAAAACCTTAAAAACATTTAAACTCCCTTTAAAGCCTTTATCAAAACCGTAAAAAAATAAAAAAGGTTTGTGATGGGGCAGCCTTCCTAAACCCTTCTTAAAGGGGTCAAAGTCCAATCCTTAGAGTGGTTCTGGGTGGTGGGGACACCAAAATCCCATTGGAGGGTCTTGACTTCCCTTAAAAGGAATTTTTGGTGGTGGGGGCCCCTTTAAGAGGGGTAAGACCTCCCCAGAAATGGGCTGGGATTGGTGTGGATCCCCAAACCCCCTCCAAGTGGATTATACTCTATAAAGGGCGCTACCCTGGTGGTCCCCACCCTATCAATCAAACTTCAAAAGGCAATGCCACACCTACCCCTGAAAGGGGCCATGCCAATTTTGGGGGGTCCCAGGGGTGGCTGGGGGGTCCCAGGTGATCCCAGCTCCCCCACAGGTGAAGATCCAGGGACAGAACAAGGAGATGCTGGCAGCTGCCTGCCAGATGTTCCTGGGCAAGTCGGAGAGCGAGATCGGCCAGATCGCCCTGGAGACACTGGAGGGCCACCAGCGCGCCATCATGGCCCACATGACAGTGGAGGTGGGGCTGGGGGAAGCCACGCCCTCTTCGGGGAAGCCACGCCCCTCCCAGGACAGAAACACCTATTTGGGATCCAACCAATGCCCCCCATTTGGGATGGGCCATGGCCCCTTTAAGAAATCCCAGATCTCAGAAGCCACGCCCCCATTGTCCCAACCTGGATTGACTCACCCCCTCAGGGGGAAGTTGCCATCTCCCCGTGGGTGGGATGTGGCTCTTTAAGAGACTTCTCCCCTATTTGACCCATAAGCTCCACCCCTTGAAAGCCCCCACCCCTGGAGTAGGCCACACCCCCTGTAAAGCCACACCCACAATATGTCACCCTTTTGCTAAAGCCCTGCCCAGCAGCACAAGATCCTCCTTCCCTCTAAAGCCATGCCCACTCCTGCCTCACGCCTCCCTAAGCCCCGCCTGCCTTCTTGACCCTGCCCAGTATAAGCCCCACCCTGTCTCAAAGCCACACCCACCAGACTCCACCCCATGACTCGAGCCATGCCCCTGCATCAAATCATGTCCCTGCCTTAATCATGTCCTCACCCCTCAATTTAGGTCACACCCACTTTGCTCAAGCCACCTCCCACCTTAAACCTGATCTCTTTCTGCTTAAGCCACACCCGCAGAACCAAACCACGCCCCTAAGATCAAAGCCACACCCCCAGATAGCACTTCTCCTACCTGGCACCACCCATTGTCTCAAGCCACGCCTCCTGGATAAACCACGCCCACTATCCCTGTGCCTTTTCCCTGCTAAGCCCCACCCCAATAAGCCTGGCCCAATTTAAACTCCACCCCCTTGGGCCCCCCTCCCCCCACTAAGCCCTGGCCCACTGAGCTTCACCCCTGCCCTGCAATGTCCCACCCTATTTGAGCCCCACCCTGCTAAGCCCCACCTACTTGATCCCCACCCCTCTAAGCTCCACCCCTTTGAGCCCTGCTCTGTTGAGCCCTGCTCTGTTGAGCCCTGCCTAATTTGAGCCCCACCCTACTAAGCCTTGCCCCTTTTAGCCCCACCCCACTGAGCCCTGCCCAACTTAAACCCCACTCTTGGGCCCTGCCCAGCCAAGCCCCACCCCCATTTGAGCCCCGCCCTGCTAAGCCCCACCCCGGCCCCGCCCAGGAGATCTACAAGGACCGGCAGAAGTTCTCGGATCAGGTTTTCCGCGTGGCCTCCTCTGACCTGGTGAACATGGGCATCTCCGTGGTCAGCTACACCCTCAAGGACGTGCACGACGAGCAGGTGATGCACCTGGGCATGGCTGGGGACAGCTGGGGACACATCTGGGGACACCTGGCATACCTGGGGACAGCCAGGATACACTGGGAGCAGCTGGGGAAAGCTGGGACACACCTGGGACACACCTGGGGGGACAGCTGGAGATACCTGGGCACACCTGGGACACACCTGGGACATAACTGAGACACTCAGGACACACCTGGGACACACTTGGAGATGCCCAGGGACAAGATGGGGACACCTGGGATACACCTGGGTACAGCCGGGACAGCTGGGGGAGGCTACTACACACCTGGGATACATCTGGGGGGATGAGGTGACACAGGTGTGACACAGGTGTGACACAGGTGTGACAGGGAGGTGACATAGGTGATAGGGAGGTGACACAGGTGTGACACAGGTGTGACAGGGGTGTGACTTAGGTGATAGAGAGGGGGGGGGTCACAGGTGTGACACAGGTGTGACAGGGAGGTGACACAGGTGTGACAGGTGTGTCTCCGTGCAGGGTTACCTGCACTCCCTTGAGAAGGGCTGCACAGCGCAGGTGCAGGGGTGACACAGATGGGGACTCAGGTGTGACAGGGAAGAGACACAGGTATGGCATGGGTGACAGGGAGGTGGCACAGGTGTGACAGGTGTGTCCCCGTGCAGGATTACCTGCGCTCCCTCGGGAAGGGCCGCACGGCGCAGGTGCAGCGCGACGCCCGCGTGGGAGAGGCCGAGGCCAAACGCGACGCCGGGATCCGTGTGAGTGACACCGGGGACATTGGGGACATTGGGGACACCCCTGGAGACACACCTGGGGGCAGCTGGGTCACCTTCCTGTCAGTCACCCCCCACTATTCCCAGTGCCCTCCAGTGCTCTCCCTGTGGGTCCCAGTTCATCCCAGTGCTCCCAGTACCCCTGACAGTCCCAGTGCCCTCCCAGTGCCGTTCATTTCCCATTCCAGTCTGTCCCAGTCCCTCCCAGTGTCCCCAGTACCCCATTCCCCAAACTGCCCCAGTACCCCCAGTACTCTCCCAATACCCCACTAATCCCACTCCAGCACCTCCCAGTTCCTTTCCAGGTCCTCCCAGTACCCTCAGTACCCCAGTCCCTCCCAAGTGCTCCCAGTGCCTTTCTAGTCCCGTTCCAGTTCCTCCCAGTCTCTCCCAGTCCCCCCAGTACCCCCATTCCCCAAGTGCCCCAACACCCCCCGTACACCCAGTGCTCCCAGTACCCCATTCCCCAGTCCTTCCCAGTCCCTCCCAGTCCCTCCCAGTCCCTCCCAGTGCCGCTGTCCCCACAGGAGGCGCGGGCGCGGCAGGAGCAGGTGTCGGCGCAGCTGCTGAGCGAGGAGGCCACGGCGCGAGCCCAGCGCGACTTCCAGGTGGCCCAGGCTGAGTGTGATGGAGCCGTCAGCGCCCGCAGGGCCACGGCTGAGCTGGCCTTCCAGCTGCAGGTGAGGCCACAGCTGGACAGGGAACACAGCTGGGACAGGGAGCAAACACACCTGGGACAGGTAACACCTGGGAGTGTCATAGGGCCATGGCCTATCTGGTGTTTCAGTTACAGGTAACTCACACATCTGGGGATAGGTAGCAAACACACCTGGGGGGGCTGGAATGGGGCCTGGGAGCTCACCTGGAGCACCTGGAATCTTCCAGAACACCTGGAACCTCCAGATGCTGGGATTTTCTCCCAAATTTGGGTCTCTTGGGTCACCTGAGGACGCCCCCAGGCTGCCTGAGCTCCCCCTAGAGATACCTGGCCCCCCCTGCCTGGTGTCACCTGTCCCCCTTCTCCCTCCCCTGATGTATTTGTGACCTGTCCCGGTGTCCCCCATCCCCGTGTCCCTCCCTTGATGGGTTTGTGACCTGTCCCTGTGTTACCTGTCCCCTGTCCCTGTGTCCCCTGTCCTCATGTCCCTTCCCTAATGGATCTGTGTCCTGTCCTCGGTTCCTATGTCCCTGTGTCACCTGTTCCCATGTCCCTCCCTGGATGGGTTAGTGACCTGTCCCTGTGTCCCTTGTGTCACATGTCCCCCTGTCCCCGTGTTTTGCGGAGATAAACAAAACTCCACAACTTTGTGAAAGTTGTAATCCTGGTATGTTTATTGCATGCGGAGATTACTCTCCTTAAAAGACATGCATACTTTTGGGGACTTCAGGTCCTTTTTTATCTCCTTCTCAAATACATATGCATACAATTTCACAATAGGTTCATACACATTCATTTTTATGAATTTCACATGACATTTGCCGCTAGTTCTTCTTTATCAGAAAGAATTCCTAGGTCAAGTTGACCTGCTCTCACAGCCTTCTCTGTTTCCCCTCCCTTATCTCTGTCCTTCACTGAATCAGTTCCTCTGAGCCCAGGCTTTTGCAGTCAGGCTAAACAGCTATGTTTTCAAACCACAGACCAAGTCAAAGATGTACATTTCACCTAAATCAAAATGGATTTCTACTCTGGAGAATTTCTACTCTGTCTCACCCGTGTCCCTCCCCTGATGGATTTGTGTCCTGTCCCCTGCAGGCGGCGCGTTCCCAGCAGGCCATCGCGGCGCAGCGCGGGGAGGTGGCGCTGGTGGAGCGAGCGCAGCGGGTGCAGCTGCAGGAGCAGGAGGTCGGGCGGCGCCGCCAGGAGCTCGAGGCCACCGTGCGCAAACCGGCTGAGGCCGAGCGCTACCGGCTGGAGCGGCTGGCCGAGGCACAGCGGTGAGACACCGCCCCTTTAAGGGTGGCCACACCTCTCTGGGGACGAGCCACGCCCTCCTCTGCTAGGGCGTGGTGGTGTTCTGGAGGTCACACCCATTGCCCTTTTAAGAGAAGTGTTGGCCTTTTAAGAAGCAACACCCTCACCATGGTGGGTCCCACCAGTTTGGGTGGAGTCATTGCCCCTTTAAGAGAAGCCCCACCCCTTAAATAGAGTCACACTCCTGATGGGCCCCACTGGTAAAGGTGAAGCCATTGCCCCTTCAAGAAGGAGCTACACCCTCACCCAGTTAGGCCCAGTGGCAGTTTAGGGTGTCGCACCCATTGCCCTTTGAAGAGAAGTACTGCCCCTTCAAGGAGAAGCCTCACCCTCACCTTGGTGGGTCTCCCTGTTTTGGTAGGGCCATTGCCCTTTTAAGAGAGGTGTTGCCCCCTTTAGGAGAAGCCCTGGCAAGTCCCACTTGTAAAAGTGAAGCCATTGCCCCTTTAAGAGAAGTGCTGCACTGTTAAGACAAAGCCATGCCCTCTCCCAGTCAGCTGTGATCCTGTTTTTGAGGGATACCACCAGTTTGGGTAGAGCCATGGCTCCTTTAAGAGAAGCATCACCCTTTTAAGGAAAAGCCACACCCCCATCATGGTGAGTCCCACCAGTTTGGGTGGAGCCATTGTCCCTTTAGAAGAAACCCTACTTGTTACAGTGAGTCCTCTTCCTGGTGGGTCCCTTCCTCAAAGTGAAGCCATTGCCCCTTTAAGAAGGAGCCACACCCTTTCCCAGTCAGCTGTTGTGGAATTTCGTTGGGTTCCACCAGTCTGGGGAGAGCTGTTGCCCCTTTAAAGATAAGCCCCACCCCTTGAGGTGAGCAACACTCTCACTGTGGTGTGTCCCACCACCTTGGGTAAAGCCACGCCCCTTGAGAAGCCACGCCTCCTCCCAGTCAGCCACCAGCACACCTTAGTGGGCCCCACCATTCTGTTTTGTAGTCATGGCCCCTTTGATAGACACATTGCCCAGCTGGCTGCTGTCATTGCCCCTTTAAGACCCATTGCCCTTTTTAAGAGAAGCCACGCCCTCTTTAAATAAACCACACCCCCACTCTGGTGAACCCACTCCTATTGCCCAATTGCCCCTTTAAGAACGGCACTGCCCCTTTAAGAGCAGCCCCACCCCCTGACTTGGCGCCCCCTACAGGACGCAGGTGCTGCTGCAGGCGGAGGCCGAGGCCGAGGCCCTCAAGGTGAGTCTGGGGCGCCTGGGGGGGTTTGGGGGGTCCCAGGTGGATTTGGGTGGCCCAAAGTAAGGTTTGGGGATCCTAGGTGAGATCTGGGGGGTTCTGAGAGGATTTTGGGGTGCCCAGTTGGATTTTGGGGCCCCAAATCTGGGAATTTTTGGATTCCCTGGGGGATTTTTGGCTCTCACAGAATTTCAGGGGGTCCTGATCCTGTTTTGGGGCTCCCAATCCCATTTTCAGAGGTCCTGCCCTCCTTTCCAGGACTCCTATCCTGTTTTGGGGTTCTCAATCCCATTTCCCATGTCCCCAATGCTCTTTCAAGTCCCCGATCCCAATTTTGGGTTCCCAGTCCCATTTCTGATGTCCCCGATCCTGTTTTGGGTCCCCAATCCCATTTCATGTCCCTGATCCTCTTTTGGGTCCCCTATCCTGTTCCTGGGTCCCCAATCCCATTTCCACTGTCCCCAGTCCTGTTTTGGGTCCCCCCATCCCATTTTGTGTTCCCGATCCCATTTTGGGTCCCTGATCCTATTTTGGGGTTCCCAATCCCATTCCTGGGGTTCTATCCCTGGTTTTGGGTTCCTGATCCCGTTTTTGGGGGTTCTGTCCCTATATTGGGTTCCTGATCCCATGTCAATGTCCCCAATCCCATTTCACATCCCTGATCCCATTTCCAATGTCGCCAATCCTGTTTCATGACTCCAGTCCCATTTCCAATGTCCCCAATGCCATTTTAAGTCCCCAGACCCAATTTTGGGTTCCCAGTCCCATTTCTGATGTTCCCAACCCCATGTCCATGTCCCCAATCATATTTCCAGTGTCCCCAGTCCCATTTTGTGTCCCTGCAGGTGACGGGCACTGCCCATGCTGCGGCCATCATGGCCTCTCATGCCTGTGCCTGGGTTCCCAATCCTGTGTCATGTCCCTGATCCCATTTTGGGGGTTTTGTCCCCATTTCGTGTCCCCAGTCCCGTGTCAGTGTCCTCAATCCCATTTCCAATGTCCCCAATCCCATCTTGGTGTCCCCAGTCCCATACTGTGTCCCCGCAGGTGACGGGTGCTGCCCATGTCACAGCTGTGGCCTCTCATGCCCATGCCTGGGTTCCCAATCCCATTTCCCAAGTCCCCAATCCCATTTTGGTGTCTCCAATCCCATTTCCCATGTTCCCAATCCCATTTTGGTGTCCCCAACCCTGTTTCACATCCCCACAGGTGATGGGTGCTGCCCGTGCCACGGCCGTGGCCTCTCGTGCCCATTCCTGGGTTCCTAATCCCATTTCCCATGTCCCCAACCCCATGTCTATGTCCCCAGTCCCATTTTGGTGTCCCCAACCCTGTTTCATGTCCCCACAGGTGATGGGTGCTGCCCGTGCCGTGGCCGTGGCCTCTCGTGCCCATTCCTGGGATCCCAATCCCGTTTCCGATGTCCCCAATCCCATTTTGGTGTCCCCAGTCCCATTTTGGTGTCCCCGCAGGTGACGGGTGCTGCCCGTGCCGCGGCCGTGGCCTCTCGTGCCCATTCCTGGGATCCCAATCCCGTTTCCGATGTCCCCAATCCCATTTTGGTGTCCCCAGTCCCATTTTGGTGTCCCCACAGGTGACGGGTGCTGCCCGTGCCGCGGCTGTGGCCTCTCGTGCCCGCGCTGAGGCCGCAGCGGCTGCGGCCAAGGCCGAGGCCTTTGGGCAGTTCCAGGACGCGGCCGTGGTGGATCTGGTGCTGCAGAGGCTGCCCCAGGTGGGGACACCGGGGACACTTGGGAGGTGACACTCTGGGGATACCTGAGGACACTAGGGACACTTTAGGGATGTTTTGGGGATGCCTGGGGAAGTTTTGGGGGCACTTGGGGACGTTTTGGGGGGACTTGGAGACATTTTGGGGACATTTTGGGCACACCTGGGGACACTTTGGGGGATGTTCTGGGGACATTTGGCGACACTGGGGACACCTGGGAACACTGGGGATATTTAAGGACACTAGGGACACTTTAGAGATGTTTTGGCAACACCTGGGGACACTTTTGGGGATGTTTCGGGGACACTTGGGGACACTTACAGACATTAGGGACACTTTAGGGGTGTTTTGGGGTTGTTTTGGGGACATCTGGGAACACTTTCGGGGATGTTTTGAGTACACCTGGGGATGTTTGGGGGGCACTTGGGAACACTTTGGGGACACGTTGGGGGATATTTTGGGGGCACTTTGAGGACACCTGGGGGTGTCTTGGGGACACTTCGGGACACTGGGGACACTTTGGGCATGTTTTGGGGACACCTGGGGATGTTTTGGGAGCACTTGGGGACACTTTGAGGACATTTTGGGAATGTTTTTGGGACATCCAGGAACACTTTGAGGACATTTTCAGGATGTTTTGGGGACACTTGGGGAATGTTTTGAGGACACTTTGGGGACGCTTTGGGCATGTTTTGGGGGCACTTGGGGATCCCTGATTTTGGGGTTCATTTTAGGGATACCTGAATTGGGGACAGGAATTTGGGGATCCCAGGATTGTTGCTGATTTTGAGATCCCTGATTTTGGGATCCTGGATTTGGGGCTGATTTTGGGGCTGATGTGGGAATCCCCAGTTTGGGGCTGATTTTAGGATCTTAGGTTTGGGGCTGCTTTTGGGATCCCTGATTTAGGGGCCAATTTTGGGGTTGATTTTGGGATCCCGTTTGGGGCAGGTGGCCGAGGCGGTGGCGCAGCCGCTGCTGGGGACGCGCCGGGTGACGCTTGTGGGCGGCTCCGGGGCCGTCGGGGTGGCCAAAATCCCCTCGGAAATCCTGGATTTGGTCACGCGGCTGCCGGGGGCCGTGGGGGCGCTGGCCAGGGGCTCCCAGGTGAGATGGGGGAATTCGGGGTCCCAGGTGGATTTGGGGGGTTCCAGGTGGATATTTGGGGGATTTTGGGGGGTCCCAGGTAGAGTTTGGAGCATCCCAGGTGTATGTTAGAATGAATTTTGGGGGATTTAGGGGGTCCCAGGGAGAAACTGGGGTCTCTGAGTGGATTTTGGGGGGTCCCAGATGGATATTGGGAAATCTGGGGGTTCTTGGATGGGTTTGGAGAGTCCCAGATGGGGTCTGGGGGAGTCCCTGAGGTGATTTGGGGGGTCCCAGGTGAGATTTGGGGTGAATTTTGGGGTTCCCAGGTGGATTTTAGGGTGAATTTGGGGGATCTGGGGGAGCCCAGGGGCATTTTGGGGGGTCCCCAATGGATTTTGGAGGTCCCAGGTGAGGTTTGGGGGTCCCGTTTGGATTTTGGGGTGAATTTGGGGAGTCCTGGATGGGTTTGGGGGCCCCAGGTGAGATTTGGGGAGAATTTGGAGGAATTTTGGGGACCCCTGGGGGAAGGTGACACCCCCAGGTCCCCCCTGTCCCCCCAGGTGACCCCGACGGAGCCTGAGGGTGGCACCGGAGCCACTGAAACGTCTCAAAATTCCCCCAAAGTGTCCCTGAGTGCCACCCCCCAGTGACACCAAAGTGTCCCCAAATGCCACCACCCCCCAGCGCCACTGGGACCCTGCTGTGTCCCCAAAGTGCCACCCAAGTGCCACCACCCCCTGATGCCACCGCATCCCCAAAGTGCCACTGGTGGCTCCTGAGGCCACCAAGGTGCCACCAGCCCCAAAGTCCCTTTGTCCCCAGAATGCCACCATGCCTTGCATGTCCCCAAAGTGCCACTGCTGCAGTGTCAGCATGTCCCCAAAGTGTCCCCTAAATGTCCCTGTGGTGCCACTGTCCCAAGGTGCCACCTTGTCTCTTAAGTGTCCCAGAAGTGCCACCACCCTCCGGTGTCACTTTGTCCCTGAAGTGCCACACCCAAATGTCATCGTGTCTCTGAAATGTCCCCAAGGCGCCACCCCCAAATGTCAGTACATTCTCAAAGTGTCCCCAAGGTGCCACCACCGCCCCCATGTCCTGTGTCCCCAGACTGCCACCACTGCAGTGTCACCCTGTCCCAAATGTCCCCAAGGTGCCACCTTGTCCCCGAAGTGCCCCCACTGCAGTGCTGTGTCAATAAAGTGTCCCCAAAGTGCCACTGCCCCCAGTGTCACCTTGTCAATAAAGTGTCCCCAAGGTGCCACCACAGCAGTGTCCCTGTGTCCCTTAAGTGCCACCACCCCTGCAGTGTCCCCAAAGCGTCACTCAGGTACCACCATCCTCCCTTTCATCATGTCCCAAATGTGTCCCAAGGTGCCACCATCCCTTGCATATCCCCAAAGTGTCACCCTTGAATGTCCCCATGTCCCCAAAGTGCTGCCACCCCCCATGTCCCCATTCCCTCCTAGTGCCCACCTTGTCCCTTGTCCCCAAGGTGTTCCCTAAGTGCCACCACCCCCGTGCCACCCCAATGTCCCCAACCAGTGATGTTCCCATGCTGCCACCACCGGAGCCACTGACAAGGGGACACCCTGCAGACGCTGTGGGGAGGGGAGGGGACAGGTGACACAGGGACCTCTCAGAGTGACCCCAGGTGACAATGGGGACCCTGGAGAGGAACCCAGGTAATACTGGGGACCTTCAGGTGGGGACATGGGGATCTCCAAGGTGACACTAAAATGACCCCAGGAAATCCTAAAGTGACCCTGGACTCTCCAGGTGACCCCAAGGTGACATCGGGACCTCCAGGTGACAAAGGTGACAATGGGGACCCCTCAGCTGGGGACATGGGGACACCCAAGGTGACCCTGAAGTGATTCTGAGATGCCCCCAGGTGACACTGGGACCCTCCAGGTGACTCTAAAGTGACCCCAGGACCTCACAGGTGACCCTGAGGTGACACCAAGACCCCTCCCAGTGACCCCCAAGGTGACAATGAGACCTTCCAGGTGACACCAGGGTGACCCTGAAGTGACACCAGAGACCCTCCAGGTGACATTGGAACCCCTGAAGTGACACCCAGGTGACACTGGGGACCCTCAGGAGGGGACACTGGGACCCCCCAAGTGACCCCAGGACCCTGCAGGTGACACAGGAAGTGACACAGGAGGTGACACAGGTGACACCCGCGGTGGCTTTTCCATCCCGAGTTTATTCTGGACCCGGGGGCGACTTTTCAATATGAAAAACAAAAGAAACGGGAAAAAAACAAAAACATCCAAAAATGGGAGAGAGCGACCGGACACCGGGAACGGCGACGGAATCGGGGAGAAACTGAGGGGAAATGGGAAAAACGGACAAGAATGGGGAAAAACAAATAAAAATGGGGAGAAACTGACAAATAATGGGGAAAAATTAACAAAAATTGGGGAAAAAAATGAACAAAAATTGAGGAATATGAACCCAAAGTAGAGAAAAATGGTTCAAAAAATGACTGAGCAAAAATTGGGAAAAATTAACAAAAAATTGGAAGAAAGGACCCCAAAGTTGGGAAAAAGGAATGGAATTGGGTTGAGAATGAGCAAAAACAAGGGAAAAAAGAGCAAAAATTGGAAAAGTGGAAAAAAAGACCAAAAATGGGGGAAACTGACCAAAAACGAGGAAATTGGTTGAAAATGATCAAAAATGAGGAGACTTAAATGAGAGGGAAATGAACCAAAAAAGGGGAAAAATGAGAAAAAATATGGAAAATGACAAAAAATTGGGAAAAAAACATTCAAAACTTAGGAAAAATTACAAAAAATATTGGGAAAATGGAGCCAGAGTGGGGCGGGGGAGGGGACAGGTGGCCGTGGTGGCAGCGGGGGAGGGGCGGAGGTGATGATGATGATGATGATGATGAAGGTCAGCAACTCTTCCAAGATGAGGCTGAAGGTCAAGAGCTCTTGGAGGCTCTTCCATGATGAGGATGATGGTGGTCAAGGCCAAGTGAGCAACCCTGATGAAGGTCAAGGAATCTTCCTTGATGATGATGAAGGTCAGTAGCTCTTCCACAATGAGTGAAGGTCAAAAACTCCTGGAGGCTCTTCCATGATGAAGGCGATTATGATGAAGGTCAAGGCCAACTGACCAGCCCCGATGGAGACCAAGGGCTGAGGATGATGAAGATCAAAGACTCTGCAAGGACCACGATGAAGGCCAGGAACCCCTGGAGGCTCTGTGAGGAGGAGGATGATGAACTCTAGGGACTCTTCGAGGATGATGAAGGTTGGGGAGCCATTGATGATTCCTTGATGAAGACCATGATGAAGGTTGGGGACTCCTTGACAATGATGAACCTTGGAGATCCTTCAAACGATGAGGGAAATTGGAAGCTCTGACCATGATCAGGATTGGAGACTCTTCAATGATGATGGGGACTGGAGACTCTTCAAGAATGACCATGATGAAGGTTGGGGACTGTGAGGACAACACTGAAGGCTGGGGACTCTTCAAAGATGATGATGAAGGTTGGGAACTCTTCAGTGCTGATGAAAACTGGGAACTCTTCAAGGATGAAGACGGCAGAAATTGGGAGCTCTGACCATGATCAGGATTGGAGACTCTTCAAGGATGACAAAGACCAAGAACTCATTGATGATGATGATGAAAGCTGGGGACTCTTCATGGATGGCAATGATGAAGATTGGGGGATTCTTCAAAGATGGTGAAACTTGGGGACCACGAGGACAATGCTGAAGGCTGGGGACTCTTCCAGGATGAAGATGATGAAGGTTGAAGACCACGAGGACAACGCTGAAGGTTGGGTGGGGACTCCGCTGCTGCCGCCGCCGATGGCCAAGGCCAACACTGACGATGATGAAGGACGATGACGATGACACCGAAGGCGCCGCCCGCCGGTTGACGCCTCTCTGGGACAACACACCAGGAAAGGGAGGAGCAACACTGCCAAGGACTGGGACCTCCGGAGAAACCCCTCAGGCCTCCTCTTCGGCCTCCTCGCCGAAATCCTCCTCCTCCTCGGCCGTGGCGTCCTGGTACTGCTGGTACTCGGACACGAGGTCGTTCATGTTGCTCTCGGCCTCGGTGAACTCCATCTCGTCCATGCCCTCGCCCGTGTACCAGTGCAGGAAGGCCTTGCGCCGGAACATGGCCGTGAACTGCTCCGAGATGCGCTTGAAGAGCTCCTGGATGGCCGTGCTGTTGCCGATGAAGGTGACGGCCATCTTGAGGCCGCGCGGCGGGATGTCGCACACGGCCGTCTTCACGTTGTTGGGGATCCACTCCACGAAGTAGGAGCTGTTCTTGTTCTGCACGTTCAGCATCTGCTCGTCCACCTCCTTCATGGACATGCGCCCGCGGAAGACGGCGGCCACGGTGAGGTAGCGGCCGTGCCGCGGGTCGCAGGCGGCCATCATGTTCTTGGCGTCAAAGACCTGCTGGGTGAGCTCGGGCACGGTGAGGGCGCGGTACTGCTGGCTGCCCCGCGAGGTCAGCGGCGCGAAGCCGGGCATGAAGAAGTGCAGCCGCGGGAAGGGCACCATGTTGACGGCCAGCTTGCGCAGGTCGGCGTTGAGCTGGCCGGGGAAGCGCAGGCAGGTGGTGACGCCGCTCATGGTGGCCGACACCAGGTGGTTGAGGTCGCCGTAGGTGGGCGTGGTCAGCTTGAGGGTGCGGAAGCAGATGTCGTAGAGCGCCTCGTTGTCGATGCAGTAGGTCTCGTCCGTGTTCTCCACCAGCTGGTGCACGGACAGCGTGGCGTTGTAGGGCTCCACCACCGTGTCCGACACCTTGGGGGATGGCACCACGCTGAAGGTGTTCATGATGCGGTCGGGGTACTCCTCGCGGATCTTGGAGATGAGCAGCGTGCCCATGCCCGAGCCGGTGCCGCCGCCCAGGGAATGGGTCAGCTGGAAGCCCTGCAGGCAGTCGCAGCTCTCGGCCTCCTTGCGCACCACGTCCAGCACAGAGTCCACCAGCTCGGCGCCCTCCGTGTAGTGACCCTTGGCCCAGTTGTTGCCGGCACCGCTTTGGCCTGGAAAAGGGGAGGAAGGCTTGGGGTGGGATCTTCAAACCACCTTTGGGGACCTTAGAACCTCTTTTGAGAACCTTTACACCACCTCTGGAGACCTTTAAACAATCTTTAGGGACTTCAAGAACCTCAAAACCACCTTGGGGAGCCTCTAAGTCTCCTCCTTTGAGGAACTTTGAACCATTCTTGAGGATCTTCAGGACCCACAAACCTGAAGATGCTCAGAGCACCTCTGGGGACCTTAGGAAGCTTCAAACCATCTTTAGGGACCCTTAACCCAACCTTGAAGACCCTTGAATCACTTCTGGGGATGATGAGCACCTCCATTTCCACCTTGAGAATGTTCAAGCCACTTTGGGGACCTTCAAATCATCTCTGAGGACCTTTGAGGACCCCTGACCCCCCCAGCTCAGCCTCTCCCTCTGGTGACCCTTGGCCATGGGCAGACAAGGAGGAATTGGATTGGGGTCTTCGAGGTGACTTTGGAGACCCTCAAAACACCTTTGGGAACAAGAAGAATCTTTTAATCACTTTTGGAGACCTTCAGATTAATGCTGAAGACTTCAGGGACCCTCAAACCATATTTGGGGACCTTCAAAGCATTTCTGAGAACCTTGGGCAACTCTTTACCACCTATGGGACCTTCCTCCCACTTCTGGGGACCTCAAGCACTTCAGTCCCCAACTGGGGACCTCGATCCCACCTGTGGGGACCTCAGGGACCTTTAACTCCACCTTGGGGATACTTGGAATCCTTAACCCCTTCTTTGGGACCTTCAAGCCCACATTGGGGGGACACTTGGGGACCTTCACATCACCGCTGGGGACACCCGAGGACCTTCAAACCCTCCTTGCTGGGATGCTTGGGGACCTTCATGCCACCCTTGGGACCTCCAACCCCACCCTTGGGACACCTGGGAACCTTTATCTCCCCTTTGGGGCCCTGCCATCCCTTCAGGCCACCCCCTGCTGTCCCAGATACAGCCCAGGTGCGTCCCCAGGTGTGTCCTGAAGTGAACTTGCTGCCCCTCGAGAGTCCCCAAGTGTCCCCAGGTGTTCCCCAAATACCCAGATATCCCTAATGTCCCTCAGCAACCCCCAGGTGTACCCAAGATACCCTCAAGTGTCTACAGATGTCCCCAAGACTCCCAGCTATGTCCCAAAATGTCCCCAAGTGTGTCCCAGGTGGCTGCAGCTCTCCTTGCCATGTGCCAAGAGTCCCCAGATGTCTTCAGCATCCCCAGGTGTCCCTGAGAAGCCCCCAGGTGTCCCAGATGTCCCTGGGTGTGTCCACTGGTATCTCCAGATGTTCCACAGGTGTCCTCAATGTCCCCAGGAACCTCCAGGTGGTCCAGGTGTGTCCCCAGATATCCCCAGGTGGCCCAAGTGTGTCCCCAGATGTCTCAGGTGTCTACCACATGTACTCAAGTATGCCACCAGGTGTACCCCAATGTCCCCAAGTGTTCCCCCAGATGTCCCAGGTGTGCCCCCAGGTGTCCCCAAGTGTGTCCCAATGTCCCCAGGAGTGCTCAAATGTCCCCAATCATGCCCAAGGTGTCCCAGATGTCCCAGGTGTGTCCCAGGTGTGTCACTCACCAAACACAAAGTTGTCAGGCCGGAAGATCTGCCCGAAGGGGCCGGAGCGCACAGAGTCCATCGTGCCGGGCTCCAGATCCACCAGGATGGCCCTGGGCACGTATTTACCCCCTGGGGACAGCAAAAACGTCACCAAAACCCAGAGAATTCACCCCAAAACCACCAGCATGGCCCTAGGCACGGATTAACCTCCTGGGGAGTGACCAAAACCCAGAGAATTCAACCCAGAACCAGAAGAGTTACGTCCAAACCAGCCAAAATTAACCCAAAACCATCCAGAATCATCCTAAATACATCCATATCAACCTATAAACACCTGAAATCACCCCAAAATACTCAGAATTATCCTACAACCCACCAGGAAACACTACAAAACAACCCAGAAACAAACCAAACCAACCCAGAATTACCCCAAACACACTCCAAAACACCCAGAATTACCCCAAAACAACCTAGAATCATCCCCCAAACCAAGAGAATTGCTCCCAAAATGCTCAGACTTAACCTAGAAATACCAGAAATAGCTCCAACAAAAACCAAAATCACTCCTAAAATGCCCCAAACCACCCCATGTGACAGCAACACACCCAAAATCACCCCAAAGTCTGAAATCACCCTAAAACACCTGAAATGACACCAAAAATCCACCCCCAAAAAAGCCCAAATCACCCCCAAACCACCCGGAATTACCCCATAAATAAGTGGAATCACCTCAAAACCACCACAAATCCACCTAAGTTCACCACCAAACACCCACAATCACGCCCGTATCATCCCAAAATTACCCCAAATCTCCTGGAATCAACCCAAAACCACCCAAATTCACCCAAAACCCAGGAAAAATGACCCCAAAAATGGCTCCAAATCCACCCAAATGAACCCCAAAACCCCCCAAATTACTCCAAAATGTTTAAAATAATTCCCAAACCATCTAAAATCACCTCAAACCCACTTCAGGCCAGCCCTAAAATAGTCAAAATCACTCTGAATTACCCAGAATTGCCCCAGAACACCCCAAAATGGCCTAAAAGCAATCCAAACCTCCCTAAAACTCAACCCTAAAGGACTTCCAAAACTCTCAAATTCACCCCAAAAACAGCCCTAATAACCTAAACCACCCAAAATCACCCCCAAAATCTCCCAAATTCAACCCCAAAACCCCCAAATTAATTCCAAAGCCTCTCAAAATTACCCCCGTATCATCCCCAACCAATGCCAAAATAACCCCAGAAGTGTCAAATTCACCCCAAATTCCCCAAAGCCACCCCAAAAACTCCCCCACAGCAACCCAGAATGGGACATGGGGACAGGGAGGAGACAAATGACAATGGACAGGTGACACCAAGGACAGGGCACAGGAGACAGGGTGGCACACAGGGTGACAAAGGACAGGTAACAGCAGGGGAATATTAGGGACAAGGTGACCATGGACAGGTGACATGGCGTGGGCGGGGACATGGGGGACAGGAGGGGGGTCAGAGAGGACAAGTGACACTGGAGATACGTTGGGGACAAGATGTGGGTGACAGGAACATGGTGACACTGGGAAGGGACAGGATGCAGCGACACCGGGGGGGGTCACAGGGTGACACAGCAGGTGGCCATGGACACCAGGGGACCCCCAGGATTGAAGGTGACAGGGGACAAGGTGACACTGCGAGGTGACAATGGACAAGTGACACTGGTGGGTGACGGGACAAGGTGACCCCATAGGTGTGACAAAGGAGGGGGTGGCACTCAGGGATACAGGAGATGAGGTGACACAGGGCATGGACAAGGACAAAGTGACACTGGGACGTGACAGCAGGACAAAGGTGACACTAAGGGGGAAGCACGGGGACACAGTGACAAAGGGATGACAAAGTGGTAACATACAGGACAGTGACACTGGGGAGGGTGACACTGGGGACAGGATGACAATAGGGGGGATGAGGTGACACAGGAGGTTGACAAAGCAAGAAGTGACAATGTGGGGGTGAGGAAGTGACACTGGAAGTGACAAAGTAACAGCAGAGGAAGGTGACAAAGTGACATGGGGGGTGACAGTGGGACAAGTGACACCCACACTGAGTGACACCATGAGGGGGGGAAGGGCAGAGGAGCCCCAGGGGGTGTGGCAGCTGTCCCCAGGTGCCACCTGCTGTCCCCACCTGTGGCCTCGTTGTAGTAGACGCTGATGCGGTCCAGCTGCAGGTCGCTGTCCCCATGGTAGGTGCCCGTGGGGTCGATGCCGTGCTCGTCACTGATCACCTCCCAGAACTGTGGGGACAAGGGGACAGCTTGGGGACGGCTCAGGGACAGCCCAGGAGCGGGTTTGGGGCAAAAAACCAGGAATTTGGGGAAAAAAACTGAAGGATTTGAGACGAAAAAGAGGAATTTTAGTGAGGAAAAGGGGGGGCGTGGTCAGGGGGTTAAAAGGGGTGGAGCTTGTGGAGGAGTGAGATAAGCTGGGCCACACCCACTTTGTGACAAATGGGACCCGAGTTGGGGGGAAAATGAGCATTTGGAGAAGAAAATATTGTGATTTTAGTGGCAAAAATGAGGATTTTGAGGTCAGAAATGGGGGCTTGGGGACATGGTGAGGGTTAAAAGGGGCAGGAGATAAAGAGGGGTGTGGTCAGGTGGGCCAGGCCCACCCCAGACTCAATTCTGGGGAAAAAATTAGAATTTTGATCAAAAAAATTTGGGGATTTTAAGGTGAGAAATGGGAGTTGGGGGCTAAAAGGGGTTGAGCTTAAGGAGGGGTGAAGGCAGCTGGGCCACACCCACTTTGCTACACCTGGGACCCCGTTTTGGGGGACAAAATGAGGATTTGGGGCTAAAAAAATTCAGGAAATTTAAAGTAAGAATTTGGGATTTAAAAGTATGAAATAGCAGTTGAGGAGTATCAAAAAAAATCTAGATTTTAAGGAAAAAAATTTGGGATTTAGAGGGGAATTGATGGCGTAGTCTGGGACAGAGCAGCAGAGCTTGTGGAGGAGAGGAGCTACACCCACTTTGCTGCACCTGGGATTTATTTTGGGGACAAAAAAGGGGATGTTGGGATCTTATAAAGAACAAAATGTAAATTCAGCCCCACCCACCTCCCCTAGGCAATGTTTTTGGGGGTAAAATGAAGGATTTAGGGATTTAAAGGAATTTGGGGGTGTGTTCAATTGACAGGCAGGATCCACAAGACCTCCCCCAGAGCCAGGACCTTTTTTTGGGTTGAGAAATGGGGATTTTGGGGGGCATTTAAAATAAATTAAGGTCGTGCTCAGGTCCTAAAAGGGTGTGGCTACAATCCACAGCCACTCCACGACCCTTTTTGGGGGGAAAAAAGGCGATTTTTAGGATTTTTCCGTGGTTTGGAGGTGTGGGGAAGGGAAGCGGGCGGGGCTCTGTGAGGGAGGGGGCGTGGCCAGTGCGGCGCAGTCCCGCTCTCCAAAAAGGGCGGGAACGCGGGAAAATGGCGGCAACTCGTTAAAATTCAAACCAACCCCTCCAAAATTGGCTCCTTGCACCCCAAATCGGCTTTTTCATCAACCCAAAATCAGGATTTTTCATCATCCAAATTCGGCTCGGAGAGCTTCAAGTTTTGTATGTGAAGTTTAGATTCCAAAAATGCGGGGGATTGGGTTCAAATGGGCCGGGGCAGGGGGGGTGGGGGGGGGGCAATGCAGCGTGAGAGGAAAATGAGGTGAAAAAAGGTGACTTTGGGGTTAAAGATGAGAAATGTGGCAAAAAATGTGGATTTTGGGACTGTGGAGAGAGGAATGGCATTCAAATATTGATTTGGGGTAAAAGCCATTAATTTTGAGATTGTTATTCCAAAAAGAAAAGAGGTATAAAATGGTGATTTGAGATAAAAATGGTGGTTTGGAGATTATGAGCGAAAAATATATTTAAAAACCAACAATTTTGGGTAATAGAAGAAAAAAGGGTTTAAAAATATTAATTTTTGGAGGTGAGAGAGAAAATAGGATTAAAACCCAGCAATGTGAGGTAAAAAAAAAGAAACATAGGCTTAAAAATGCTGATTTTGGAGATGAGGAAGGCAATTGGTTAAAACTCGGTGTTTTAGGGGGTTGTGAGCAAAAATGGGTTAAAAAATTGGAATTTTGGGGTTGATGGGACCAATAGGTTAAAAAAGGGCATTTTCAGGGAATTTAGGAAAGAAATACCTCCAAAAAAGTTCATTTGGGTTAAAAATGGAGATTTTGGGCAAAGAAAATGAGTTTAGAAAGTTCAAATTCGAATAAACAGCATTACAGAGTAAAAAAAAAAACAACTGCATTTTAGAGCCTTGAGAAACAGTGGGTTAAAAATTACGTTTTCTGAGAAAAAATGTGAGTTTGGTGCAGAATTGAGAGTTTAGTGACAGGAATATATGGATTATGGGGAGAAAACGATATCTAGAGGTAAATATTGCGAATTTTGGGGTAAAAAAAACGGATTTGGGGCTAAACCACAATTTTTGAGGGTAAATTTAACCTGATAAATACCAGTATTTTCTGTACAGTAAAAACCGTTTTTTGGGCCTCAAAAATCGCAATTTGGGTTGAAAACCTCTTTCCCAAAGCTAAAAAAAAAATACCAACAACCACTTTTTAGGGTTAATAACTCTAATAAAGCGTTTTGGAGAACAAAGATTTTGGTGTGGGGCAGGAAATGGAAATGTTCATTTTGGGGGCAGGAAATGCGGTCTAGAGACACAAAGAGAGGGGGTTGGGGCTGAAAAGGGCGATTTTGAGACAAAAAGTAACATTTAAAAAAGAAAAAAAAAATTAAATATGGGTTTAAAGAAGGCCCTTTTGTGGGTGAAGTGGATATTCAGGGGAAAACCCGGGTTTTTGAAGCAGCAAAAATGACATTCCAGTCTGAAGAACTGCAAATTCCGAGGCCTAAAATAATGCTTTTTTGGGCAAAACCCCACCAGTTTGTATTAAAAAAAAAAAAAAAAGAAAATGTTAGTTTTGGAGAAAAAACGGTGATTTTGAGGCAAGAAAAAAGCGGATTTGGAAGCACAAAGCTGCGATTCTTCCCCCGACCCTCCATTTTGGGGCTGGAAACCTCCATTTTGGGGCTGGGAGCTCCCTCCGTGCTGCAGAAAATCCCCATTTTAACCCTAAATTCTACTTCTGGAAAATGAATCCAGTCCTTTTTCTGCTCAAAACTCCACATTTTGGGGATATGAATCTTGATTTTGGACGGAAATGATGTTTTGCAAAACAAAAGATGCTGAGCTGGAGCTCCGAAGCTCCATTTTGGGGCTGGGAAGAAAAAAGGTTTTGGGGCCAAAAAGCTGTATTTTAGCAGCAAAAAAACCTTTCATCAATGAAAAAAATCCCTTAAATCAGAAAAATTAACATTTTAAGAACTAAAATACACTTTTTTGAAAATGAAGTCATCCATATTTAGGCGTAAGAAGGGCATTTCAGTGAAAAAAGCTGATTCAAATTAAAAAACCCATCAGTTCTGCAGATTAATATTGCAATTTAAAGACCTTAAATCCACATTTAAGGAATAAAAAAAAAAAAAAACCAGACTGCTTTTGTCATAAAATCCTGCAGTCTAAAACCTTAAAAATCCTTGTTTTGCGGAAAAAAAACCCTCCAATTTGGAACAAAATATAGGAACACACCTCTTATTTAAGGATTAAAAACCTTTATTGTGGATATTAAGCCGCTTTTTTGGGGGGCTTAAATCCTCCCATTTTCGGGTCTGACCCCTCCGGGCGTCACGCCCCGTTTGGGGGTCAAAAATCTTTATTTTGGGGCACAAAATCCGCTTTTTTTGATGTAAAATTGGACGGTTTTGCAGTGAAAATAGCCGATTTTAGGGGCGAAAATACCCAATTATGGGGTGAAAACAACCGATTGCAGACTGAAAAAGCAGCATTTAAAGTATGGTGCTTTAAAAACGAAAACCATCAAGTTTTAAATTTAATTATGAATATATTGTTGTGAAAAACCCAATTTGGAAGTTAAATCCTTTAATTTCGGGGCTCCTCGCCGCCATTTTGGCGCCTTCCCCGCCCATCCTCAGGCAGACCCCCTCGATAACGGGCAAAAAGTGCCATTCGCGGCCAAATCTTTGAAACAGTCATTTAAATTAAGATAAAATAGTAATATTTTCTTTAAACACCCCCAAAAAAAGGCGATTTTGGAGGCGAATTCGCCGCGGTTCAGGGCCGCCGCCCTCAGCCGCCATTTTGCGGCCGCGTGCGAGGGGGGCGCGTTCAGCCACCGAAAATCCTCATTTAGCGACAGAATCTCCTGATTTTAACCCAAAACCCGCCCCATTCAGCACGGCCCTCTTCCCTCATAGGCGATTCTGTGGGGGGAAAACGCCGATTTTGGGCTAAAATCGCCCTGGTTTGGGTCACCCTTTGTCTTGGCGCGCGGGGGATGGGGGAGCTCTTAAAGGGGCAACGCCGCCGCGGCGGGGGATGGAGGCGGGGCCCGCCGCGCTCACCTTGGCGCCGATCTGGTTGCCGCATTGGCCCGCCTGGATGTGGACGATCTCCCTCATGGCGGCGGCGGAGTCTGGCGGGGGGGCTCGGGCCCACCCGGACGGCGCGGAGGCGCTCGGAAAACGGAATAAAAAAACGTAAAGAGGCGGCGCGGCCCCTTTAAGAGCGGAGCGAAGGCGCGAGCGCGACGGCGGTGAAAATGGCGGCAGCCACGGCCCCGCGCGCGCTCATATAGGACAAAGCCGGGGCTCCCATTGGTCGGCACCGCCCGCTTTCCATCCTTCTATTGGTTAATCGTGTTGTCAATCCAGCTTTCTGCGCTTCAATTGGTCTAAACCTCCCCTAAGCTCCTCCCACGGGCGCTCCGGTGCTCTCGGAGGACCATCCCGCCCAATCTCTGTGGTCTGGTGATGATCGACATTCATGACAGCCAATGGAAAGCGCGGATGGGCGTTGGCGCGCGGAGAGAGCGGCCAATGGGAGCCCGGGGGGGCGGGGCCCGGCGGTGATGGCGCGGGAGGGGTGAGCGGGGGGGAGGGAAGCCGGGGCCGCTTTTGGGGTCCCTGAGGGAATTTTGGGGGAGTTTGGGGGGATTTGGGGTCCGGGTGGATTCTGGAATATCCTGGAGGGATTTGGAGGTGACAGCGGGGATTGGAGCGGTCCTTGGTGAGGACTGAGGGCCTCGGGTGCAGTTTTGGGGAGTCCCTGAGGGAGATTTGAGGGGGTCTCTGACGGGGGATGGAGGTTTCTGAGGAAAGTTTGGGATCTCTGAGGGAAGTTTGTGGGCTTGGCTTCGCAATTTGGGGTTCCGGAGAGAAATTTGGGGGTTTCTGAGGGCAGCTAGGACTTGATGAGGGAATTTGCGGGTCCCTGAGGGAGGTTGGATGTGTCTGAGGGAGGTTTGGGGTCCGTGATGGAACTCGGGGTCCGTGATGGAACTCGGGGTCCGTGAGGGAAGTTTGGACTCTCTGAGGGGGTTGAAGGGTCCTGAGGGGAGTTTGGGGCGCCCCTGATGTGAGTTGGGGTTTCTGTGCGGGCATTTGGGGTTCCTGAGAGACGTTTGAGTTTCCTGAGGGAAATTTGGGGTCCGTGACAGGGGTTGGTGGTTCTGTGAGAGAATTTGGGGTTCCTGAGGGGCGTTGGGGGTTCCATGAGGGGAGCTCAGCATTTGATGAGGGAATTTGGGCTCCCTGAGGTGTTTTGGGGGTTCTGTGAGGGAATCTGGGCTTCCTGAGGAAGGCTTGGAGGTCTCTGGGGGAGATTTTGGGTCTTTTGGGTGCAGTTTTGGGGGATCCTTGTGGGATTTTGGGTCATTTGGGTGCGGCTTGGGGAATTTTGGGAGGTCTCTGGGACATTTTGGGGGTCCCTGGGTTAGTTTTGAGTCTTTTTGGGGCAGTTTGGGAGGTCCCAGGCAGGGGGTTGGGGGCCTCTGGGGTGGTTTGGGTCCTTTGGGGGCAGCTTGGGGGTCTCCAGGTGATTTTTGGGGGTTCCTTGGAGAAATGGGGGGTGTTTAGGATGGACTTGGGGCAGTTTAGGGGAATTTTCGGGGGAATGGGAGTTCTGGGGGGAGGTCCCTGGGGTTGTTTTGGGGCATTTTGGGGGTTCGCGGGGGGGGGGGGGGGGGGGTGGGGGTGGGGATCCTTGGGGCAATTTGGGGGTATTTTTGGGGTCTTTGGGGAATTTTTGTAGGGTTTTGGGGCAGATTGTGGAATTTTGAA
This sequence comes from Agelaius tricolor, assembly GCF_023055355.1. NCBI lineage: Eukaryota > Metazoa > Chordata > Aves > Passeriformes > Icteridae > Agelaius > Agelaius tricolor. The sequence goes on along the minus strand of NW_027269317.1, from coordinate 648,699 downwards.
AGGGGTTTTGGGGCTCTTTGGGTTATTTTTGGGATCTTTGGGGGATTTTGGAGATCCCAAACTCCTCAGCCCCCCCACCCTCCTTTGCAGTGCCCTGGAGGATCCAGCTGTGCCCCCAGATGTTGAGGGCCCCCAAAAACACCTTCCCTGCTCCCAAAATGCCCCAGATGTGATTGGGGAGGGGTCAGATCCAGATGTTGGGGACCTGAAAACTCCCAAAGTGGCCCGAAACACCTCAGAGGCTCCAGATGTGGCAGCAGAAACCCCAAATCCAGATGTGCTATGGGCCAGAAATGGGCACCGGACACTTCAGGTGGACAGTGACACAGATGTGGAGGAGGAGGAGGGGCCAAATCCAGATGTTGGGCCACAAAAATGGCTTAAAATGACCCAAAATGTGCCAGAAACTCCAGATGTGAGGCTACAAACCCCAAATCCAGATGTTCCATGGCTTAAAAGTGGGCATGGCACCCTGCTGGTGGAGAGCGACACAGATGTGGAGCAGGAGGAGGCTGATCCAGAAGTGGAGCCCCCAGAACGGCTGAAAATTACCCAAAACGTCCCAGAAACTCCAGATGTTGCAGGAAAGACCCCAAATCCAGATGTTTCAGGCCCAAAAATGCAACACAGGATGGAGCTTGTGGACAGTGACACAGATGTGGATGAGGATCCTGATGTGCAGCCCCAGAAAAGGCTTAAAGTGACCCAAAACATGCCTGGAGTTCCAGATGTGGAGGTAGAAACCCCAAGTCCAGCTGTGAGGGCGCCCAGAATTGGACACTGGAGAATCCTGATGGACAGCGACACAGATGTGGAGGGGGAGGAGGAGAATCCAGATGTGCAGCCCCAAAACGTGTCCGAAACTCCAGATGTGGCAGCAAAACTCCTGAATCCAGATGTTTCGGGCCCAAAACTCTGTTCTCAGATGCTGCTGGTGGACAGTGATACAGATGTGGAAGATGAAGTGAATCCAGATGTGCAGCCCCCCAAAAGCCTCAAAGTTACCCCAAACGTGCGCAGAATTCCAGATGTGGAGGTGGCAACCCCAGATCCAGCTGTGGAAAGCCCCAAAATTGGCCATCAGACACTGGTGGAGAACAGCGACACAGATGTGGAGGATGATCCAGATGTGCAGCCCCCAAAAAGGCTCAGAAGGACTCAGCATTTGCCCAAAACTCCAGGTGGGCGATGGGGGACAGCAAATCCAGATGTTTCAGGCCCCACAAGCAGGAGTCAGATGCTGCTGGTGGACAGCGACACAGATGTGGAGGAGGATCCAGATGTGCAGCCCCTGAAAATGCTCAGAGCGACCCAAAACGTCCCTGAAACTCCAGATGTGGCTGCGAAGCCCCCAAATCCAGATGTTTCAGGCCCTGAAATCAGGTGCCAGGCATTCCTGGTGGACAGTGACACAGATGTGGAGGAGGAGGGGGAGGTGAATCCAGATGTTGAGACCCTAAAAAAGCTTGAAATGACCCAAAATGTGCCTGAAAGTCCAGATGTGGTGGCACAGACCCCAAGTCCAGATGCTGGCGTGCCCAAAAATGGGTGTCAGGCACTGCTGGTGGACAGTGATACAGATGTGGAGGAGGATGAGGTGAATCCAGATGTTCATCCTTCGAAAGGGTCACAGAGGGGTCACGGGGCACTCCTGAATGACAGCGACACAGATGTGGAGGGGGAGGCAAATCCAGATGTTGGATCCTTAAAAAGACTGAAACCAGCCCCAAACGTGCCTGAAACTCCAGATGTGAGGCTGAAAATGCCAAATCCAGATGTTTCAGGCACAAAAAATGGGTGTGGGATGCTGCTGGTGGACAGCGACACAGATGTGGAGGAGGATGAGACAAGTCCAGATGTTCGGCCCTTAAAAAGACAGAAAATGACCCAAAATGTGCCCGAAACTCCAGATGTGCCCACACCGACCCCAAATCCAGCTGTTGGAGGCTCTGAATGTGGAGCCTTGGTGGAGGAGAATGACCCAGATGTGGAGGAGGATGAGGCTGATCCAGATGTTCCGCCCTCAAAAAGACAGAAGATTACCCAAAGTGTGCCCGGAACTCCAGATGTTGGGCTGAAACCCTCAAATCCAGATGTTGGGAGGCTCCAAAGGACCCAAAATGTAGCTGAAACACCAGATGTGGAGGGAGAGGAGGAAGGGTGGGATCCACATGTGGCCACCCAGCTGTTCCTGCCCCCAAATCCAGATGTGAGGGAGGCAGAGATGGATCCAGATGTTGTGAGCCCAGAACGACTCAAAATGACCCAGAAGCCACCGGAAATTCCAGATGTGGAGGAGGAAGAGGAGTCAGATGCAAATGTGGCCACCCAGCTGTTCCTGCCCTCTCCAGATGTTGGGAGCCCAAAACGGCCCAAAACAACTCAGAACCCTCATAAAATTCCAGATGTGAAGGAGGAAACCCCAGATCCAGATGAGGAAGAACAAGAGTCAGATCCAGATGTGGCCACCCAGCTGTTCCTGCCTTCTCCAGATGCTGGGAGCCCAGAAGGCCCCAAAACTACCCCAAAGGACCCCAAAATTCCAGATGTAGAGGGGCTGCCCTCCCTGGATCCAGATGTGGCCACGCAACTGTTCCTGCCCCCCCATCCAGGTGTGGAGGACAGCCTAAATCCAGATGTTCTGGATCCAAAACAACCCGAAATGGCCCCAAGCGGCCCCAGAATTCCCATTGTGAAGGCAGAGACCCCAGATCCAGATGTGGAGGGGGAGGAGGACTTGGATGTGGCCACCCAGCTGTTCCTGCCCCCTGATCCAGCTGTGGAGGGTGAAGGCCCCTCAGAACCAGATGCTGGGTCCGCAAAACCACCCAAAAGTCCCCTAAACCCACCCAAAATTCCAGATGTGGACATGGAGAGCCCAAATCCAGATGTGGGGGAGTCACTGAGGGGCCACAGGACGTTGCTGGGGGACGCTGATCCAGATGTGGATGAGGCGGGCCCAAATACAGATGTGGCAGCCTCAAAAAGATCCCAAACAGCCCCAGAAGTCCCTGAAATTCCAGATGTGGAGGTGACCACCCCAAATCCAGATGTGGAGGGGCCAAGGAGCCCTGGCCTGAATCCAGATGTGGCCACTCAGCTGTTCCTGCCCCCTGCCCCAGATGTGGAACCCCCAGAAAGCCCCGAAAGGGCCCCGGATGAGCTCCAAGTTCCAGATGTGGAGGAGGCCCCAAATCCAGATGTTGAGGGTCCCCCAAGCCCCGCCCAGGAGGAAGCAGAAGCTCCGCCCACCCCGCAGGTGAATTTTGGGGGGCCCCGGGTGATTTTGGGGGTCTCTGGTCGATTTTGGGAGCCCCCCAGGGATTCGAGGGGGGAGGAGGGGGTTCCAGGTGGATTTTTTGGGGTTCCCTGTGAACTGTGGGGGGTCCCAGGTGGGGTTTTGGGAGGTCCCAAGTGGGGTTTGGGGTTCCCAATGGATATTGGGAGACCCTGGGTGGTTTGGGGGGGTCTCAGGTGAATTTTTGGGGGTCCTGGGTGATTTTTAGGGAGTCCCAGATGGAATTCAGGGGATTTCAGGGGTTCCTGGTGTAATTTGGGGTGAACTTGGGGGATTTGGGGGGTTCCCATTGGACTTTGGGGTCCCCACCACAGCCCCTCCCCCCCAGGTGCGGCGCAGTCGGCGATTGGCCGTGAGTGGAGGGGGCGGAGCCTCGTGTGGCCCTGCTCCTGCCCAGAATGGGCGTGATCCAGGCTCCAAGCCACGCCCTTCACACAAGCCACGCCCCCAGAGGGGGCAGGACCAATCAGCGGCAGTGCTTGAAGAGGCCACACCCTCTGTGCCCATAGAAGGAAATGGGCGGGGCTCAGTGACAGCCCTGCCCCCAGAGGAGGAGGAGCCAACAGAGGGTGCCAAGCGCAGGCTCCGCCCCCGGGCAGCACCAGGCTCCGCCCAGATCCGGGTAAGGACCAGTATGGACCAGTACAGACCAGCACAGACCAGTAGGAACCAGTACAGACCAGCGCAGACCAGTATGGGCCAGTATGGACCAATCTAGACCGGTACAAACCAATAGGAACCAGTACAGACCAGTATAAACCAGTACAGACTTGTACTGACCAGTACCCCTGGTGACTCCTAAGTGATCCCAGTACAGACCAGTGACCCCACCCAGTGCTCCCAGTATGGACCAGTAAGGATCAATGTGGACCAGTACAGACCAGTGTGGAACCATAACGACCAGTATAGAGCAGTGACTCCCCCAGGGGCATCCCAGTGACCTCCCAGTATGGACCAGTACAGACCAGTACAGACCAGTACCAATGGGAGGTTTAGGGACCAGTACAGACCAGTGCCCCCCCATGCCCCTCCCAGCTGCTGTTCTGGGGCTGGTGGCACCTGGGCATGTCACCAAAGTGTCCCCAATGGCCCCTGAGCCCCCTGGGGATGTCCCCAAAGTGTCCCCAGAGTGTCCCTGACTCTCTCAGGGATGTCCCCAGTGTGTCCTGAATATGTCCCCAACCTGTCCCAGTGTCCCCTAGATGTCCCCACCCACCGAGGGCTGTCCACAACCTGTCCCCACTCCCCAGGTGCTGTCCACAGGGACCCAGCGATGTCCCCACTGATGTCCCCACTGATGTCCCCACTGTCCCCAGGTGCTGTTCACAGGCCTGGTGGCCTCTCCGGCGCTGCGAGTGGCCCTGGGGACGCTGGGTGGCACCGAGGCCACATCTGTGCACGACTGCAGCCACCTGGTGACAGATGGCATCCGCCGCACACTGAAGTTCCTGTGTGCCCTGGGCAGGGGCGTCCCCATTGTCACCCCCCAGTGGCTGCTAGAGGTGACATCGGGGACAGCAGGGGGTGGGGGACCTCCGGGACATTGGGGACAATCGGGGGGGTTGGGGGGATTTGGGACAATGGGGGGAAATTGGGGGATTGGTGACACTGGGGACATGGTGGGGACATTGGGGGATTGGGGACACTGGGGACAATCGGGGATTGGTGACACTGGGGACATTAGAGACATCAGGGGGACATTGGGACATTGGGGACACCAGGGACACTGAAGTTCCTCTGTGCCATTGCCAGGGGTGTCCCCATTGTCACCCCCAATGGGGTGACAATGCTGCAGGTGACATCAGGGACAGCGGGGGATTGGGGACAATTGGGGGACTTGGTGACAATGAGGGGAGTTTGGGGACAAGGAGAAGGATTTGGGGACATTGGGGACAGGGGGTTGCACTGGGGTATTCAGGGGGATTTGGGGACGTTGGGTGGCCTTGGGGACAGTGTGGATTTTGGCAACATTGGGGACAGCTGGAGTGGCCTTGGGGACATGGGGACACGGGGGACATGGTGACGAGGGGGATTGGCCTTGGGGACTCTAGGGATGGGTGGGGTGACCTTGGGGACAGCGGGGTGACAGGGGGAACTCAGGGACAATGGGAGGGGATTTGGGGACAAGGGGAGGGCTCTTGGTGACAGTAGTGGTGGCCTTGGGGACCAGGGGTGACCTTGGGGACAGAGGGGCTTTGGGTGACAAGGGAGGGTGACCTTGGGGTCAAGGGGAAGGACTTGGGGACAATCGAAGGGGACAAGGGGGTGGCCTTGGGGACACTGGGGTGGCTCTGGTGGCCATGTGTGACCCCTGTGTCCCCATTGTCCCCAGAGTTCCCACAGTGGCCGCCCGCTGTCCCCAGGTCCCTTCCTGCCCCAGGACCCCCCCTGTGAGCGGCGCTTCGGCTTCCGCCTGCGCCCGGCGCTGGCCCGGGCCCGGGAGCGGCCCCTGCTGCAGGTGACACTGTCCCCAAATGTGCCCAGATGTCCCCAAATGTCACCTAAACCCATCCCTGAGCCAGGGCACAGGTCCTGCTGCAGGTGACACTGTCCCCAAATGTGCCCAGATGTCCCCAAATGTGACCTAAACCCATCCCTGACCCAGCCCCAGGCATAGCAATGGCCCCTGCTGCAGGTGACAGTGACAGCAGTGTCCTCAATGTCCCAAATGTCCCCGGGCCCAGGAATGGCCCCTGCTGCAGGTGACACTGTCCCCAAATGTCACCTAAACCTATCCCTGAGCCAGCCCTGGGCATGGTGGCACCCCCTCCTGCAGGTGATGATCACATTAATGTTCCCAAATGTCCCCAACTTCTCCAATGTCCCCAATCCCCCAATCTCCTGAACCCCTTAATGTCCCCAACCTGCTTAGTGTCCCCAATGTCCCACCAGTCATCCCCCATGTCCCCAGTACCCCAAACCCCCAATGTCCCCAATCCCCCAATCTCCTGAACCCCTGAATGTCCCCAGTGTCCCCCTGATTGTCCCCAATGTCCCCCGATGTCCTCTCTGTCCCCAGGGCTACCAGGTGCACGTCACCCCCAGTGTCCAGCCGTGCCCCGAGGACATGCGGGACATTGTCACCTGCTGTGGTGGCACCTTCCTGCCACAGCTGCCCCGGGAATACGCGGTGAGGGGACAGTGGGGACAGGGGACTTTGGGGACATGGAGGGGGATTGGGGACACTGGGGACACTCAGGGACATCAAGGGTGTTGGGGACATTGGGGGTATTGGGGACATTGGGGGTATTGGGGACATTGGGACATCGGGGACACTGGGGACATTGGGGACATTGGGAGGACTGGGGACATTTCAGGGATTGGGGGATTTTGGGGTTTCTTCTGGGGTATTTCAGGGTTTTTGGGGGGTACTTGGGGTTTCTCATTCACTTTTTTGGAGGTTTTGGGGTTTCTCACTGGGTTTTTGGGGTTTTTAGGAGCTTCTCACTGGATTTGGGGGATTTCTCACTGGGTTTTGCGGGGTTGGGGTTTTTTGGGGGGTCTTTGAGGTTTTCTGGGGGCTCCTCACTGGGTTTTGGGGTATTTGGGGGTTTTTGGGGATCCCAGATTGGGGTCTGTGGGGAGACCCCATTGGGGGTTTTAGGGGATCTCATTGGGGTTAGAGGGTTCCTATTGGGTTTTTGGGGATTTCTCACTGGGGGTTTTGGGGGTCTTTTTGGGGTATTTGGGGTTCTTTTAGGGTATTTGGCGTTTCTGACTGGAGTCTTGGGTTGTTTGGGGGATTTGGTGTTTTTAGCGGGGTTTGGGGGGTTTCTCACTGAGGTTTTGGGGGTATTTGGGGTTTCTGATGGGGTTTTTGGGGTTCCTGACAGGGTATTTGGGGTTTCACTCTGGGTTATTTGGGTTCCTCCCTGTGTTTCTGGGGTTTCCTCAGCCCCGTGTCCTGGTGATCTCGTGTCCCCAGGACCAGGCTGTGGGGGTTATTTGGGGTTCCTGACAGGGTTTTTGGGGTTTCCCCCTCAGCCCCGTGTCCTGGTGATCTCATGTCCCCAGGACCGGGCTGTGGGGGTTATTTGGGGTTTCTGATGGGGTTTTTTGGGTTTTTCCCCCAGCCCCCTGTCCTGGTGATCTTGTATCCCCAGGACCGGGCTGGGTGGGGTTTGGGGTTCCTCACTGGATTATTTGGGGTTCTTTTGGGGTATTTGGGGTTTCTGATAGGGCTTTTGGGGTCCTGACCCTCTTTCCCCCCTGCCCTGGGTGCTGGTCATTTACTGTCCCCAGGACTGTTGGGATCCTGTTCAGGTTTGGGGTTTCTGATGGGGTTTTTGGGATTCTTCTCGGGGTTTTTGGGGTTTCTTACTGGGTTATTTAGGGTTCTGACCTGTTTCCCCCTAGCCTTGTGTCCTGGTGATCTCAAATCCCCAGGACCTTTCTGATCCCTCTGGGGCTTGGAGTTCCTCTCTGGGTTTTTGGGAGTATTTGGGGTTTTTTTGGGATTCCTTGGGTTTCTCTTTGGGTTTTTGTTGTTTCTCATTGGGTTTTTGGGGTTTCTCTCTGCATTATTTGGAGTTCCTTACTGTGTTTTTGGGGTTTTTCCCCAGCCCTGTGTCCTGATGATCTCGTGTTCCCAGGACTGGGCTGGGTGTGGGTTATTTGGGGTTTCCGACTGGGTTATTTGGGGTTCCTCATGGGGTATTTGGGGTTTCTGGTAGGGTTTTTGGGGTTCCTTATGGGCTTTTTGGGGTTTCCCCCTCAGCCCCGTGTCCTGGTGATCTCGTGTCCCCAGGACTGAGCTGGGTGGGTTATTTGGGGTTTCTGAGTGGGGTTTTGGGGTTTCTGATGGGTTATTTGGGGTTCCTGACAGTTTTTTTGGGGTTTTTGATGGGTTATTTGGGGTTCCTTATGGGCTTTTTGGGGTTTCCCTCTTAGCCTGGTGTCCTGGTGATCTCATGTCCCCAGGACCGACTGGGTGGATTATTTGGGGTTCCTGTGGGTATTCCAGGTTTCTCACTGGGTTTTTGGGGTTTCTGATGGAGTTTTTGGGGTTTTTCCCCAGCCCCCTGTCCTGCTGATCTCGTGTCCCCAGGACTGGGCTTGGGTGGGGTATTTGGGGCTTCTCTCTGGGTTTTTGGGGTTTATCACTGGGTTTTTGGGGTTTCTGATGGAGTTTTTGGGGTTTCCCCCTCAGCCAGTTGTTCTGGTGATCTCGTGTCCCCAGGACAGGGCTGGGTGGGTTATTTGGGGTTTCACTCTGGGCCGTTTGGTGTTTCTGACTGGGTTATTTGGGGTTCCTGATGGGATATTTGGGGTTTCTCTCTGGGTTATTTGGGGTTTCTGATGGGGTTTTTCCCCCAGCCCTGTGTCCTGGTGATCTCATGTTCCCAGGACCAGGCTGGGTGGGTTATTTGGGGTTTCTGACTGGGTTATTTGGGGCTCCTGATGGGATATTTGGGGTTTCTCTCTGCGTTATTTGGGGTTTCTCAGTGTGTTTTTGGGGTTTTTCCCCAGCCCCGTGTCCTACTGATCTTGTGCCCCCAGGACTGGGCCGTGTGGGGTATTTGTGGTTTCTGACTGGGTTTTTGGGGTTTCTGATGGGTTATGTGGGGTTCCTGACGGTGTTTTTGGGGTTCCTGACAGGTTTTTTCAGGTTTCTGATGGGTTATTTGGGGTTTCTCTCTGTGTTTTTGGGTCCCCAGCCCCGTGTCCTGGTCATTTCCTGTCCCCAGGACCGCTGGCTCTGGCCCCCGGCCGTGGCCGCGCGGCTCCCGCTGCTCTCGGCCGAGCTGCTGCTCTCAGGGGTCCTGCGGCAGCGCCTGGAGCTGGCCCCGTTCCTGCTGAGCCCCTGGCAGCCCCCCGAAAACACCCCCGAGCCCCCCCAAAATACCCCAAATCCCACCCGAAACCAAAAAAATCCCACCCAAAGTACCCCAAATCCCCCCAAGAATATCCCAGAGCCCACCCGAAACCAAACAAATCCCACCCAAAAAGCCCCAAATCCCACCCAGAAACGGAAAATTCCCCCCCGAAAAACCCCAACCCTCCCCCAAAAAACCCCAGATCCCACCCCAAAAACCCCAAATCGCCCTCAAAACCAAAAGAATCCTACCCAGACACACCCAAATCCCACCCAAAGTGCTACAAACCCACCCCAAAAAACTCCAAATCCCCCCCAAAAACAAAAAAATTGCCCCCCAAAAACCCCAAATCCCCCCCAGAAACGCCCAAATCCCACCCAAAATCCCCCACCCCAAACCCAGTCCCGGCCCCATTTTGGGGGCTCCACTCCTCCCCCAAGCCCCCCCAGGACTCGTAGTGGGCGGAGACCCCCCCAAAATCCCCCCCCGAAAACCCCAAGTTCAGGGACCCCCCAAAAAACTCCAAATCCACCCAAAAAAACCCCAAATCCGTCCCAAAAACCCCCCAAACGGCCCCGGGGTCACTCAGAGGGTCCCGACGCCGATTTTGGGGTCTCAGACCCCCCACAGGAGCCCCCCAGGACCCGGAGCCGCCAGGGACCCCCCCAAAATGCCCCTCGGGACCCCCCAAATTCAGGGACATCCAAAAAACCCTCAAATCCAACCCCAAAATCCCCAAACCCGCCCCAAAAAAACCCAAAACAGCCCCGGGGTCCCCCTGGGGATCCCAACTCCAATTCTGGGGTCCCAGATCCTCCCCTGGACCCCCCCATGGAGCCCCCCCGGACCCGGAGCGGGCGCAGACCCCCCCCAAATGCAGGGAACTCCCCAAAACCCCCAAACCGGCCCCAAAAAGCCCCAAATCCCACCCCAAAACGAACCCGGGGTCCCCCAGAGGGTTCCCCCTCCAATTCTGGGGTCCCCGAGCCCCCCCCGAGCCCCCCCCGGACCCGGAGCCGCCGGGGAGCCCCAATAAAGTGAATTTGGGCAGCAGAATTTGGGCTTTTTGGGGTCAAAATTCCCAAATTTGGGCGGGAGGAGCCGGGAGGGTTTGGGGACATCCTGGGGACAGCCCTGGGGTGGCCATGGAGGGGTTGGGGACATGTAGGACGTTGGGGAACATCAGAGAGCCCTTGGGGACACCGGGGACTGTCTCGGGGACACTTTGGGGGACACCAAGGACCCTTTTGGGGACACCCCAGGATGGTCGTGGTGGCCTTGGGGACATCAGGGACTTCCGTGGGGACACACTGGGGGCATCAGAGTCCCCTTGGTGACATCAGGGACCCCCTTGGGAATATTTTGGGGACATCGGGGGACCCCTTGGGGACACCAAAGACCCTTTTGGGGACCCTCTGGGGACATCGGGGACCCCCCTGGGTTGGTCATGCGGGGGTTCGGGACATCAAAGGTCCCGTTGGGGACAATGGGGACCCTTTTGGGGACCGTTTTGCATTTAGCCCCGCCCCCTCAATCCTCAGCCAATCAGCGCTCTCGTGCCATGGCACTGCAGCCAATGGCAGCGCAGGATGGGCGGGATTTTCGCCGCCATGGAAAGCCCGAGCCGGGTCACCACGGTAACGAGCGAGGACGCTTCCGGGTTCTTGCCCCGCCCTCTGCTGCTCTCAGCCAATCAGCGCTGGCGGAGTGAAACAGCCAATGGCGATGCAGTAGGGGCGGGAGCAGCGTTGCCATGGTAACGGGGCAGCCGGGTCTGGGGCAGGAAAAGCGAGAAAAGGTAAAAAAAGGGAATAAAACCCGGGATTGGTGTGGGGTGGGAGAGACTGGGGGGCCCTGGGGACAGCGGGACCCCTTGGGGACACTGGGACCCCTCGGGGATGGGCGTGGGGTCTTCGACAACCCTGACTGACCCTGTCAGTACCAAATGGCCCCTCAGGATCCTGATTTACCCTGCCAGGACCCAATGGCCCCTCAGGACCCTGACTGACCCTGCCAGGACCCCATTGCCTCCTCAGGATCCTGATTTACCCTGCCAGGACTCCATTCCTCCCTCAGGACATTGATTTACTCTGCCAGGACCCCGTCCCTTCTCAGGACCCAAATTTACCCTTTCAGACCCTCACCTACCCTTCCATGAGACCCCCGGACCGCATTAAGCCCGCCCTAAGCCTGCACTTAGCCTTTCAGGACCCCATTTACCCCTCCTAGGACCCCCATTTCCCCTTCCAGGACCCGATCCCCTAGCCCCGCCTACACCCCCTGACGCGCCCTCCTATTGGTCGGAGGGGGAGGCGGGATCCGGAAGCCGCCGCCTCTGATTGGCTGAGGGGGGAGCGCGGGAAAGCGGCGGCGGGGGCGCCTTCCCGGCGTGCACCGCGCGGGGGAACTGGGAGAGACTGGGAGGGGAACTGGAAGGTACTGGGGGGAACTGGGAGAGACTGGGAGGGGCTGGGAGGGACTGGGAGGTTACTGGGACTGGGGACAGGCTATACTGGTCCATACTGGTCCATACTGGGAACTGTCCCCCCACAGGTCGCCGATGGCCGAGACCCGCCCGGGCCCTCCTAGTGCTCCCAGTGGCTCCCAGTACTCCCAGTTCCCCCCTCCCAGTCTGGAGAGGCTCATCCCCCCCTCCCACTTTGTGCTGCGCCCCAGGTGAGGCTCCCAGTGCTCTGAGTAACCTCCCAGTAACCCCCAGTAATTCCAGTTCCCCCTCCCAGTGCTCCCAGTAATCCCAGTCATCCCTCACAGGTCCCTGGGAGTGGAGCTTGAGGCAGAAAGGGGGCGTGTCCATGACTTGGAGGTGGAGCTGAAAGCACTGAAGGGGCAGAGCCAGCACCTGGGGGCGGAGCTTGAGGCAGAAAGGAGGCGGAGCCAGCAGCTGGAGGCAGAGCTTGAAGCAGAAAAGGGGCGGAGCCAATGCCTGGAGGCAGAACTTAAGTCAGAAAGGGGGCGGAGCCAAGCACTGGGGGTGGAACTCGATGCCCTGAAGGGGCGTGGCCAGCGATTGGAGGCGGAGCTGGATGCAGAAAAGGGGCGGAGCCAAATCCTGGAGATGGAGCTGGAGACCCTGAGGGGGCGGGGCCTTGGCCCAGAGGGGGCGGAGCCAAGCCCAGAGCAGGTGAGGCCTCGGTGCTCCCAGTAACTCCCAGTGCTCCCAGTGCTTCCCAGTAACCCCCACTAACCCCCAGTGACTCCCAGTGCTGCCAGTCTCACCTGTCCCAGGTGTTCTGGGTTTGTCCTGGGGCCAGAGCCACCCTGGGAGGGATGGGGGACACCTGGGAGGACACTGGGGACACACCTGGTGACATTTGGGGGCACTTGGGGACACACCTGAACACACCTGAGGGGACTTGGGACACACCTGGAAGCACCTGGGGACATTGGGGGCACACCTGGGGACACTGGGGACACCTGGAGGCTCCTGGGTGCATCTGGCACATCTGAGCACACCTAGGGGATGTTGGGGACACACCTAGGGGACACTGGGGACATACTTGGGGATGTTGGGGACACACCCTGAGGTGGCCCAGGTGTGTTTGGAGTGTCTCAAGTACATTGGGGGTGTTTCAGGTGGGATTTTCGGGGTTCCCCAGGTGAGTTTGAGGTGTCTCAGGTGAGTTTTGGGGGGTCCCAGGTGAGTGTTTGGGATGTCTCAGGTTTATTTGGGGTTCCACAGGTGAGTTTTTGGGTTCCCCAGGTGTGTTTGGGGTCTCTCAGGTGAGTTTTTGGGGTCTCAGGTGTATTTGGGGTCTCAGGTGAGCTCTCTCTCCCCAGGTGCTGCTGGGCCGCTGGCGCCAGAAGGTTTTCCAGCTGCTGCTGCAGGTGAGGCTGCAACGGGGCCAGGAGCTGCGGCTGCAGGGACAGGTGAGGGGACAGGGGAGAGCACACCTGGGACAGGTAGGGGGACAGGGGACAGGTGAGGGGACATGGGGGACACAGGGACAGGTGGGAGCCTTGCATGCCTGTGACAGGTGAGGGGACACACCTGGGGCAGGTGAGACCCCACAGGTGGGGCCGACCCCACACCTGGGGGGACCCTCTGGGGTCACCTGTGTCCCTTTAGGGTCACATGGACACACCTGGGCACACCTGTGTCCCTTGGGGAGGGTCTGGCGGTCACCTGGGCAGGTCACCTGTGTCCCTCAGGGATGTCACTTGTGTCCCCGTGTCCCCCCCGTCCCAGGTGCGCTCCCTGGGTGCTGCAGTGGCTGCCGGGTCCCGCCAGGTGTCGCTGTTGGAGCTGCAGCTGCGCCAGGGGCAGCAGGAGAGACAGGTGAGGGACACCTGGGGACACACCTGGGACAGGTGAGGGACACCTGGGGACACACCTGGGACAGGTGAGGGACACCTGGGGACACACCTGGGGCAGGTGAGGGGACACCTTGGGGACAGCTGGGGGGTTGGGGACACCTTGGGGCCATCTGGGGACAATTTGGGGACAATCTGGGGCTGTTCTGTGTCCAGGCCCTGTCCCAGGAGCGGCTCCGGGCGGAGGCGGCTGAGGAGGAACTGGGGAAACTGGGCCAGGCCCTGAGCCGGTACTGGGGGAACTGGGAGGGACTGGGCTGTCGCAATCGCTGTCCCCGGGCTGTTGGGGACACTGGGGGTTACTGGTTTGTACTGGTTTATACTGGGCTGTCCCCGTTGCTGTCCCCAGGCTGTTGGGCACACTGGGTGTGGCCTTGGCCAATGTCACCACAGCCATCGTGGCCCTGGGGACCCTCAGTGAGCGCCTGGGACGGGCCCAGCACCGACTGCAGGGTCAGTGACACTGGGGACATCTGGGGACACTGCAGGGACACCTGGGGACACTGCAGGGACACTGCAGGGACACTTTGGAGGCTTTGTGGGAGGACTGGGGACACTTTTTCAGGATTGGGGACACTCTGGGCACAGTTTGGGGACAGTCGTGGGGGTTGGGGACACCTTGGAGACACTTTGGAGGCATTGGGGGAGGACTGGGGACACTTTGGGGACAATTTGGAGGTGTGGGGGGATGACTTGGGACGCCTGGGAACACCTGAGGGGGGTTTGAGACATTTTGGGGACATTGCGGGGACACTGGGGACACTTTGGGCCTGTTGGGGACACCTTGGGCCATTGGGAATGGTTTGAGGGATTGGGAACACTTTGGGGGGGTAGGGATGCTCCTGGAACACCTTGGGGACACTTTGGGGACATTTGGGACACCTTAGGAGGGATTGGTGACACCTTGGGGACACTCTGGGGACATGGTGGGGACCCTGTGGTGGCTGTGCCCACTGTCCCTGTCCCAGTGTCCCCTCTGTCCCCAGTGCTGGTGGCCTCGGGGAGGCTCCAGTGGCAGCAGGAGCCAGAGGGGACAGCAGGGGACAGCAGGTGAGTGACACCGGGGACACTGGGGGTGGCACTAGGGACATTTAGGACATCAGGGTGACACTGGGGATGTTTGGGACATTGAGATGGCCCTGGGGACATTAGGGGTGGCCCTGGGGACAGCAGGGTGACATTGGGGACATTGAGAGGTTACCTTGGGGACATTGGGGACAGTGGGTGAGTGACACTGGGGACATTGTGGGTGGCCCTGGGGACAGTAGGCACAGTAGGTGAGGGACACCGGGGGGGCACCGGGGACAGTGGAGACATTGAGATGACCCTGGGAACATTGGGGGGTGACCCTGGGAACACTGAGGGGCTGGCACTGGGGACAGTGGTGACACCGGGGCCATCAGAGGTGGCCCTGGGGACAGTGGGGACAGTGGTGAGTGACACCGGGGTGGTACAGGTGACATCAGGGGGTGGCCGTTGGGACAGCGCTGAGCCCAGTGGTGACACAGTGGCTTTGTCCCTTCTCTGTCCCCTCTGTGTCCCCAGCACGGTGGCCCCAGAGGTGACATCGGAGAAGGTGATTGGGTGGCACCAAGGGGACACTAGGGGTGGCTCTGTCCCCAGGGTGTCACCCCTGTGTCGTGCCCCCCAGACCACCAAGGGTGGGGACAGGACCCAGCCACGCCCAGGCACAGGTGGGTGTGTCCCAATGTGTCCCCAAATGTCCTCAAATGTGTCCCTGGTGTCCCCAGTGTCCCCTCAGTGTCACCAAACGTCCCCAAATGTCTCCCAGTGTGTTCCCAAATGTGTCCCTGAGTGTCCCCAAATGTCCGTCTGTGTGTCCCCAAGTGTGTCCCCAGTGTCCCTAAATGTCCCCTGATGTCCCTTCAATGCATCCCCAATGTCCCCAGATGTCCCTAAAAAGTCCCTGAATGTCCCCAAATGTCCTTCCCAGTGTCCTCTCAATGTTCCCAAATGTGTCCCAAGTGTCCCCAAGCTGTCCCCACTGTCCTGTCAGTGTTCTCAAATGTCCCTCAGTGTCCCCCAAGTGTCCCTGAGTGTCCCCAAATGTCCTTCAACATCCCCAATGTCTTCAGTGTTCCCACAGTGTGTCCCCAGATGTGTCCCCAATGTCACTCCACTGTCCCCAACGTGTCCCTGCAGTGTCCCTGGCCCCGCTGGTGATGCAGCTCCAGGCCCTTGGTGCCGCCATCCTTGGGGACATCACAGACCCCGCAGTGCCAGCGCCCCCGTGGGGACACCGGTGACATCATCGGGGACACAGGTGACATCATCAGGGAGCGGTGGCAATGCAGGGACAGAGATAACATCACTGTGGAGGTGGTGACGTCGCTATGGTGATGTTGATGATGTCACTATGATGGTGATGACATCATGGCTCTGCCCCAGCCCTGGCTCGGTGTCACTTTGTCCCCGCTCGCCCCCAATGTCCCCAAAGCCGCCACGACCATCCCAGAGGGTCCCCAAAGAGTCCCTGATGTCCCCAAGGAGGTTCTTTGGTGTCCCCAACCCCCCCCCCCAATGCCCTCCAGGCGTCCCCACATGTCCCAGGAATGTCCCCAACCCCTCCCAGTGTCCCCAAGAGCCCCCAAAGTGTCCCCAAAGGTGGACGTGGTAATAGAAGTTCCCATGGTAACAGAAGTCCCGCCCATCCTGTGCTGCCATTGGCTGCTGTGCTCGGGACGGAGAGCGCTGATTGGCTGGGTTTGGAGGGGGCGGGGCTAAATGCAGAACTGGACCCAAACCAGTAAAGACTGAACTGGGAACTGGGATCAACTGGGAACTGGGTCCGAACCAGTACAGACTGAACTAGGAGTGATCCCAAACCAGTACAGGGGCTAAACTGGGAACTGGGATGAGCTGGGACCAGTGCCTGAACGGAGACCAGAACCCCAGACTGATCTGGGAGCCACAGGGGTCACTCACAGACCCAGCACTGCTTCTGGTTTGTACTGGTTCATACTGGTCCCCATTTCTCCTGGTCTGTACTGGTTTGTACTGGTTCATACTGGTTCATCCCGGTCACTGGCCATACTCCAGCCCCCCTGTGTGTCTCCTGTACTCTCCCAGTGGTGTCTGAGCCACAGGGGAATGATCACAGCCCAAGGGTCAGCAGGAATGGCCACAGGGGAATGGCCACAGCCCATGGTCAGCCAGAATGGCCACAGGGGAACGGCCGCAGACTGAGGGTCAGTGGGAATGGCCGCAGGGGAATGGCCGCAGCCCGGGCTCAGCCGGATGCGTCGCTCGCCCTTGGGCCGTTGCCACTGAGCGCTTCCTGTGGTCCCGGTGGTGCCCGGCCTCACCGGTGCCTGGGCCGTGTGGCCACTGCGGCACAGGAGCTCGTGGCCATGCGGGTCCACCAGTGCCCAGCTGGGCAGCAGCAGGTTGGTCAGCAGTGGGATGTCCAGTGTGGTCACTCAGTGGTGGCTGGCATGGGTTTGATGTAGAAGATGGCGGGCAGGTCTAGCGGCATGGCCGGAGGAATATTGGTGTCATCTGGCACGATCCATGTGGGGCCTTCGTTGTTGTCATTGTCATAACTGTCATCGCTGTCATCATCATCGTTGTCATTGTCACTGTCCTCCATGTGGATCTTGAGGATCTCCTGGGATGGCAGAGATGGGGATGTCGTGGTGGCCATGCGGAGCTGGAGGAGCTCCTCGGTGGTGATGCGGGTGGCCCAGGAGGAGGAGGAGGAGAAGGAGGAAGAGAAAGAACGGTCATTGTTACCATGGATTGTCACAATGTCGCTGTGGATTGTCACCATGGATTGTCCTGTCCCCACCATGGATGGTCCTAATGTCACCATGGATGGTCCTGATGTCATCATGGATGGTGTTGATGTCACCACAGATGGTCCTAATGTCACCTTGGATGGTCCTGATGTCACCATGGATTGTCCCCTCACTGCCGTGGGAACTCCATGGTGACAATGACAATGACAAGGGTCTTTCTCCACTGTGGTTGAGTCACAGGGCCTCTAGAGGGTCCATGAGGAGGAGGAGGAGGATGAAGATCTTTCTCCACCATGGTTGGCACACGATGACCCACTGGGACCATGGGTGGTGTGTGACAATGACAGTGGAGACTCTTCACTACCGTGGACTGCCCTTGATGACAATGGAGATCCTTCATGGCCATGATTGGCTCGTGATGATGATGACAATAAAGGCAAAGACCCATCAAGACCACAGATGGACTCATCTCCATCATGGATATTCCACAACGATAATGACCCTTCAGGAAGACGAATAGTCCTTAATGATGATGATGAAGACCCTTCATGACCACAGACAGTCCATGACGATGACAAAGGCAAAGACCCATCATGACCATGGATGGCTCTTGAAGATCAGGGATGGACCCGTCATGGTCATGGATAGCCTTTGATGATGACAATGACAGTGAACACCCATCAAGGCCACGGATGGACTCATGACTGTCACAGATGTTCCACAACAATGATGACCCTTCATGACCATGGACGTTCCTTGACAATGCCCATGACCCATCGTGACCATGAATGTTCTGTGATGATGATGATGATGATGGATGATGACGATGCTGATGACCCATCATGACCATGAATATTCTGTGACAATGTTGATGACGATGCCCCACCATGAACCCGGCTGGCCCCATCCCCTCCAGCTCCTGCAGGATCTTTCAGCATGGCTCCACCAGGTGCCCCATCTGCAGCACGCTGGCCACCAGCAAACCCCAGCGAGAACCCTCCAGGACCCCCCAAATCGTCCCCGGGATTTTCCAAAACCCCTCCTAGAACCTTCCAGGACCCCTCAAACCCCACCCAGGACCCCTCAAGGCCCTCCAGGACCTCCCAGATCCTCCCCAGGAATTGCCAGAACCCCCAAACCCTCTTGGGACCCCTCAAATCCTCCCCAGAACCCCTCAAATCCTCCTAAGGACCCCTAATGTGCCCTCTCTGAGGCCGTTTCTGTAATGACTCAAATTGCAATTAAAAGTTGACTTTCCAGAAAGTTCCTGGGTTTTTGCTGGAAAACTGGGAACTTCCTGGAAAATCAATGTTTTATCCGAATCTGAAGCATTAAAATACAGGAATTTCCAGGAAAATAAGCTTTTAATGCCAATTTGGGGCATTAAATCTGAGAATTCCTTGGAAAATCAACGTTTTATCCCAGTTTGGGATATCTGGGGGGGTCTTGGGTCCTGTTTTGGGGGATTTCCATGGAATTCACAGTATTTTAGGGGTTTCCAGGGATTTCCCAGGATTTTGGGGTCCTGGTCCCATTTTTTGGGGGTTCCCATAGAATTCCCAGGATTTTGGTGGGGGGTGTCCATCCCATTTTTGGAGTATACATCCCCTCTTCCCCCCCCCCCCCCCCCCACTCCACATCCATTTCAGTTTCGAGTCTCAGACCTAGCCACCGGCTTGGCCACGCCCCTTTCTCCAATCGGACCAATCAGAGCTTGGGGTGGAGCCTAGGGGAAACAGCCCATGGCGGGGGGTCGGGGGCGGGGGAATGAGGTCCCAGAAGGTGATTGGGGTCCTGGAAGGGGAAATGAGGGTTCTGAAGCGTTCATTGGGGTCCTACAGATGGAATTCAGGACCCTCATTTAACCTGCCAGGACCCCCATTTACCCCCTCAGGACCCTCATTCCCCTGCCAGGACCCAATTCACCCCCTCAAAACCCTGTTTCTCCTTCCAGGACCCCATTTGTCCCCATTACTATGGAAACAGCACCTGTGAGTGACTGGAACTTGCTGGGTTGGTCCTGTCCCCAAATATCCCCAGTGACATCACCCCAGGAATTCCTATCAGTATTTGGGACAATTTTAATGAAAATTCCCCGAAAATTCCCCAGATTTATCTCAAATCCTGTGCTGGGACGGTGGGAGGGGACAGGTGACACCAGCGATGTCCCCGATGGTGTCACCACCCCGATGACATCACAGCGGTGACATCACTGTCCCTGCAGCAGCCTCGGGATGTCCCCGATGGCTCTTTGGCACTGCTCAGCCACCGCACGGGCACCGGGGCCACCAGGGAGCCTGCGGATGTCCCCAAGTGTCCTCAGCAGGTGACGCGTGGCCAGGCGGGCACTGGCCTCCCACAGCCGCTCGGCCACGGCCACCTTGGCCACCAAGGCCTCGGGGACATCGGGGGACGCCTCATTTGTCCCCTTCAGGGCGGCCTCGATGTCCCCAAGCCAGCGCTGCAGCTCCCGGGGGAACGCGGTGGCTTCGTCACACGCGGCCACCAAGCGCTCCAGCAGCCCCAGGGCCGCCTCTGCCCGCTGTCCCCTCCTGGTGGCTGCCCCCCCCTCGCTGGTGGCCACCTCAGCCTCCATCCTGGCCTCGGTGGCCGCCACCAACTCATTTTTGGCTGTCTCCACCCGCGCCTCATGTGCAGCCTCCTCCGAGGCCATCTTCTCCTTGTCCGTGGCCAGTGTCAGGTGCCAGGCCTCGGCCACCAGGTTGCGCAGAGATGGCTCCCAGCGGGTGGCCTTGTCCTGCAGGTCCCTGGCCCGGGTGTTGGCGGTGTCCGCAGTGGTGGCCTCCCTGGTGGCCGTGTCCCTGCAGGCATCTTTGATCTTGGTGGCCTCCCGGGCCAGCCGGGCCCAGCTGTCCTCGAGCGCGGCCACCGAGTCCCTCCAGGCGCTGGCTGCAGCCGTCACATGGGCCCAGGTGGCCCCCAGGTTGGCCCTAAAGGCAGCCAGGGCCTGGCCCAGGGAGGTGATACCTTGGTGGCCCAAGGTGTCCCGGAGGTGACCGATGAAGGTCCCCAGGGCTGCCTGCAGGGACTCTGGGGACATGGCCAGCATCACGTCCCCATACGGCCCGGCCACAGCGGCCGCCACCTCGCCCAGGGTGGCCACCACGGCCACCAGCGCCTCCAGCAGCTGTGGAAGGGACAGGGGAGGTGGCAGGGACCTGGTGGCACTTGTGGCCTCCTGCGGTGGCCCCTGTGCTCTCCCAGGGTCCTGTCTGTCCCCTCCCTGGAGGGCTCTGCTGTCCCCTCTGTCCCTGTGTCACCCCCTCGTCCCCTCTGCCACCCTCGGTCCCCTCCAGCCCTCTGTCACCTCCCCCCTTCCTGCCACGCCCCTGTCCCCTCCTGCCACTCCCTGTGTCCCCTCCGTTCTCCCACCGTCCCCTCCCCCGCCCCGCGCCGGGATTGTCGCACCTCGCGGGGCTCCATGACCGCTGGGGACACTCCAGGGACGCTTTGGGGACACTCCGGGGACACTTCAGGAGGCGCTGGCGGGGAGGGGGGGACACTCGGAGCACACGCGGAACGGGGCACGGCCGGATGGGGGCAGGGCGAGGTGACGTCACCACCCCCTCCGCCCCCCCCCGCCCGCGGGGCCAGGGCGGGTCCCCAATGTCCCCCCCATGTCCCCTCAGGGTCCCAATGTCCCCAACAGGAGCCCAATAGTCCCTTGATGTCCCGTTGGGGACACTGGGGGACACACCGGGTCCTGTTGGGGACATCGTGGTGACCCCAAACGGGACAGGGGACGTCAGGGTAGCCCCGGTGTCCCCAAGGGAAGGACACAGGGGTGGCACCAAGGTCCCCAGCGTCCCTCGGGGTGTCCCCGTGCCCCGGTGGTGACAGTGCCACCCTCGTGTCCCCACCCTACCCCTGCCCCGCCAGCGCCCCCTGGGCCACCTCCAGCCTCCGCGCCAGCTCCTCGTGCCCCTCCCCCGGTGTCCCCAAGGCCACCACGATGTCCCCGAGCGCCCGGGCAGCGCTGGGGAAGCCCTGTCCCCGTGTCCCCCACGGCGTCACCTCCCTGTCCCGGGTGACAGCGGCCACCAACGTCCCCAGCGCCTGCGTCACCTCCTCCAGCCGCCCCAGCACATCCGCGGTGGCCTCGTTGGTGGCCGCGGTGGCCTCGGCGCTGGCCCTGGTGGCTGCCACCCGCCGGGCGCGGTCCCGCAGGCGCAGGGCCATGTCCTGCTGGTGGCGCACAGCGGTGACCAGGTGACGCCGCGATGCCTCCAAGTTCCGCCAGGCCACCTCGCAGGACACGGCCACCACGGCCAGGGCCAGCAGCAGGTGACTGTCCTCAGCCACCCCCAGGGCGGCGCGGGCCGAGTCCAGGGACACTGCAGGGACACCACACAGGTGGCACCAGGGACACGGCAGTGCCACCAGCCCAACGTCACCAACACAGTTCCAGCCAAGCGTCCCCAGTCCTGTCCCAGTGCCACCAGCCCACTGCTCCCAGTGCCAGCCCAGTGCCACTGCCCCCTTGTCCTCAACCTATGTCACCGTGCCAGTGTCACCAGCTCAGTGTCACCAGTTCAATCCCAGTGTCCCCCACCCCGTCCCAGTGTCCCCAGTCCCTTCCTGATGTCCCCATCCCAGTGTCCCCTCCCAGTGCCCCCAGTCCTGTCCCACTATTTCTGTCCCAGTGTCACCAGTCCCCTCCCATTGTCCCCAGCTCCAGCCCTGTGCCACCAGTTCTGTCCCACTGTCACCACCTGAGTGCCACCACCCTGGTGTCACCAACCCAGTTCCAGCCCAGGGTCCCCAGTCCTGTCCTAGTGCCACCACTCCATTGTCCCCATACCAGTGTCCCCACCCCATTGTCACTGTGCCAGTGTCACCACCCCAGTGAGTCACCCCAGTGTCACCAGTTCAATCCCAGTCTCCCATCCCGGGGCAGGGAAAGGTCTCTACTGGTTTGTAGGGCTCCATACTGGTCTGTACTGGTCTGAACTGGTCTGTACTGCTTCCCTGCATCCCCTGCTGCCCCGTGCTGCTCTATACTGGTCCATACTGGTTTATACTGGTCTGGACTGGTCTATACTGGTCAGGGCAGGGGAAAGTCTCTGTTGGTCTGTAGATATTCATACTGGTCTGAACTGGTCCCCTCTGATTTGTACTGGTTCATACTGGTCTATACTGGTCTGTACTGGTCCATACTGGTCAGGGCAGGGGAAAGTCCCTCCTGGTCTGTAGAAGCTCATACTGGTCAAAACTGGTCTGAACTGGTCCCCATTGCTCTATACTGGTTCATACTGATCTTTACTGCTCCATAGTGCCTTATACTGGTCTATACTGGTCTGTACTGGTCTATGCTGGTTTATACTGGTCTATGCCGGTTTATACTGATTATACTGGTTTATACTGGTCAGGGCAGGGGGAATTCTCTACTGGTCTGTAGATAGTCATACTGGTCTGAACTGGTCTGTAGTGCCTCCCACTGAGGCAGCACAGACACACAGCATACAGTCCTACCACCAAGATGTATACTGGTCTGAACTGGTTTATACTGGTCTGAACTGGTCTGTACTGGTCCATACTGCCCCATACTGGTCCATACCATTCCATACTGGTCCATACTGGTCCATACTACTCTATACTGGTCTGTACTGGTCCATGCTGGTTTTTACTCACACACAGCCCCACACAGCACCATCAGCCCCATGGTCAGCCTATGCCCGGCCTGCAGCTCAGTTCATCCAAACTGGTCTGTACTGGTTCATACTGCTTTATACTGGTCTATACTGGTTTAATCTGGTCCATACTGGTCCATGCTGGTTTTTTACTCACACACGGCCCCGCACAGCACCATCAGCCCCATGGTCAGCCCGTGCCCAGCCCGCAGCCAGTGCTGGCACCGCCGTGCCCGTCGCTCCTCGCCCTCCAGTGTCACCGCCGCCGCCTCGGCCACGGCCCCGAGCTGCCGCAGCCGCTGCTCGTCCTCATCCCCCAGGGTCCCCAGGGCCACTGCTGGGGCCACCATGGCCTCCCGGGCCCCCTCCAGCCCCCTCAGGGCCACCTGGGCCTGGCTCAGCGCGGCCTCGGCCTCAGCCAGTGCCGTGGGGACGCTGTCCGGTGTCCCCAGGGCCTCGGCCAGGGCCACCAGGGCCGCCAGGGCCCGGTGCCGTGCAGCCACTGCTGGGGCCACCTCGGGAGGGAGGGCAGGGGGGGACACCTGGGGACAGGAAAGGGGGGTTAGGGGGGTAGGGGAGGGGTTTGGGGGATTCTGGGGGGGAGTTTGGGAGGTCGCCAGTGGGGTTTGGGGGCTCCCAGGTGAGGTTCCCCAGGGATTTGGGGCTTCCCAGTTGAGAATTCCCAAAGATTTGGGGTTTCCCAGCTGCCCGGGTGAGGATTTGGGGGGGGTCCCAGGTGTCCAGGTGAGTTCCTAAGGGACTCCCAGATGATGTTTGGGGAGTCCCAGGTGAGAATTCCCAAGGATTTGGGGTTTCCCAGGTGTCCCAGGTAAAGCTTCAGGGAGGTTTTGGGGTTCACAGGTACCCAGCTGAGATTTTGGGGGGTTCCACTTGAATCCCCACAGAAATCTGGGGACTCCCACCCCCCTTTTCCCCGTCCCCGGCCCCTCTGAACTCCCCAGACTCCGGAACTTTCCACTTCCCTTTTCCCTCCCAGCCGCACCCATGGCCCTGGGGATCCCCAAACTTCACCAAATCCCCCCAAATCCCCCCAAATATCCTCGGGTGCCCACTGGGGGTGACCCTGGGGTTTTGGCGTTCCCACCTTGGGCTCCATCCCCGTCCCCATCCGGAGTCTGCGGCCGAAGTTCTGAGGGCAGAGGGCATCGAGGCTTGGAGGAGGGAGGGCCCCACGCCTTGATCCTCCCCCGAGGGGCAGAACTGGCCCTGCCAGGACCTCAGGGAACCTTTTGGGGCTGGCTTTAACCCCTCGGGGCCTGGATCCATCCATCAGGGCTCCATTTCCCTGCCAGGACCCCATTGACCCCTCAGGGCCCTGATTTCCCTGGACAGGACCCTATTTTACCCCCATTCACCCATTCAGGACCCCACTTACCCCTCAGGGTCTTCATTTATCCCTTCAGGACCCATTTCTCCCTCAGGACCCCATTTATCCTTCTAGGACCCCATTGACCCCCTCAGGGCCCATTTACCCCACCCAGGGCTCTGATTTCCCCTGCCAGGACCCTGATTTGGAATTGGTTTTGGAGATTGTTTGTGAAAATCCAGCAGGATTTGGGGTCTTGGAATTGGGATTGTTTTGGGGACCCAGCACTGGAGATCTTTTAGGATTGGATTTGGGGTATCTGGTATTTGGGATCTGGGATTTTTTGGGATACAGGATTTGGGATTTGAGAGCATTTAGAATTAGTTTTGAGTGTCCAGTAGGATTTGAGATCTTTGAGTGCTTTGGGGTTGTTTGGGATCCAGGATTGGAGATCTTTTAGGATTGGATTTGGGGTATCTGGCATTTGGGATCTGGGATTTTCTAGGATCCAGGGTTTGGGATTTGAGAACATTTAGAATTAGTCTTGAGTGTCCAGTAGGATTTGAGATCTGGGATTTGGGATTGTTTGGGATCAAGGATTTGAGATCATTTGGGACTATTCCTTGGGATCCAGCAGGATTTAGGACCTGGAATTTACCACTGCTTGGGATCCTGGATTTGGTGTAATTTTGGAATTGCTTGGGATCCAGAATTTGAGATAATTTGGGTTTATTCCTTGGGATCCAGCTGGATTTGGTATCTAGGGTTTGGGATTGTTTGGGATTGGTTTTGTGTATCCAGCAGCATTCAGGATCTGGGATTTTTTTGGATCCAGGATTTGGGATTTGAGATCATTTGGGATCATTCCTTGGGATCCAGCAGGATTTGGGATCATTTGAGAACCCTGGGGCCCCAAACCCCCGCCTCCGATGTCCCCAAGGGGTCCCTTTTACTGCTCTTCGCACCCTCCCATTGATGGCCCCGCCCCTTTCCCACGCCCCATTCATGCCCGCACAGGCCCCGCCCAGATTCGTTTCCTTACAGGCCCCGCCCCTCCACTCCCCAACCCCCGCCCCTTCCCGCCCCTTAGGCCACGCCCCCTCCGCTCTCCATTGGCTGTTGCTCCGCCCCTTTTCCCACGCTCCCTTTCCTCACCCTCCCCAATCCCCGCCTCCCCCTGCTCTGCCGCTCCCCATTGGCCGAACCACACGGCCCCGCCCCTCTGTGGGCGTGACTACAAGACCGATTGGCGTTGATTGACAGGCTCCGCTCAATGGCGGCCCCGGGGGGTGGGGCCAACGCGGGCCGGGGGCTCGGGGGACCCGGGGCGGGGGGAGGGATTGGGGGCGTTTCGGGAGGGTTCAATCAATGGGGCGGGCCCAGGGGTTGCCGGGGGGGGGGTCCTGGTGAGTGTGGGGGAACCCATGGATTGGGGAGTCGGGGGTAGGGGGGTCCCCTGGGTGGGGTAGGGGCGGTGAGTGAGGGGTCCTGGCGCACTGGGGGGGGGGGTCATGGACCGGGGGGGTCCCAGCGCTTTGGGGGTCGGTAAAGGGGGGGGGGGGGAGGCAGTGAATGGGGGGATTCCAGTGCGGGGGGGTGCTCTGGTAAACTGGGGGGAGGGGCCCTGGTGATAACGGGGGGATCCTGGCTGATAATGGAGTGGGAGACAGGACTGAGCCCCAGGGACAATCACACTGCCATTAAATTGGCTGCACAGATAAACTGATCGATTATATTGTACCAACGAGCAGCCACAATGGATTACCAATAATCAATAATCAAGTACCAGAGCAGAATACTTGTGAAAGGTTTTTTTTTTCAAAAGCCAATGCAGACTTACAGCAGCCAATGCAGAATTTCAGCAGCCAGTTATTAAATTGTCATTTATGACCCGGCTGTGGTGGAGGCGCAGTGGAGAGCTGGAAGCTGCTGAGGGGACTCAGTCACCCCTGTCCCTGAGTGTCCTTGAGTGTCTTCCCTGTGTGTCCCTGAGTGTTTCTGGTGACATCAGCCCAGGAATTCCCATCAGGATTTGGGACAATTTCAATGAAAATTCCCAGAAAATTCCCCAGACTTGTCTCAAATACCGTGTGGGGAGGGGAGAGGGGACAGGTGACAGCAGCGATTTCCCCAATGATGTCACTGCCCCGGTGATGTCACAGCAGTGACCTTGTTGTTCCTGCAGCAGATTTGGGATCTCCTCAATGGCTTTTTGGCACTGCTTGGCCACCATGCAGCTGCTGGGGCCACCTGGGCCACCGTAGGAACTCAAGAGGAGGTCGTGAATGTCCCCAAGTGTCCCCAGCAGGTAATGCATGGCCAGGTGGGCACTGGCCTCCCACTGCCACTCAAACTTGGCTACTTTGGCCACTAAGGCCTTGGGGACATCGGGGGATGAGTCATTTGTCTCCTCCAGGATGCACTTGATCTCCTCGAGCTGGGACTCCATGTAACTGATAAGTATGGAGGCTTCGTCACATGCGGCCACCAAGCGCTGCAGCGGCCCCAGGGCCACCTCTGCCCAATGTCCCCTCCTGATGGCCGCCCTCGCCCGCCTGGTGGCCACCACAGCCTCTCCCACGGCCTCGTTGGTGGCCGCCGCCACCTGGGCACCGTGCGCAGCCCCTGCTGAGGCCTCCTCATCCCTGTCCGGGGCCACCATCAGCTGCTGGGCAGGGGCCGCCAGGTTGTCCCCAGCTGTCCCCCTGCGGGTGGCCTTGTCCTGCTGGTGCCTGGCCCAGGCGAGGGCCGCGTCCTCGCAGGCGTCGCGGAGCTTGGTGGCCTCCTCGAGCAGCTGCTTCCATCTCTCCTCGCGCACGGCCACCAGCTCCCGCCAGGCGCTGCCCGCGGCTCTCACACCGGCCCAGGTGGCCCCCGGGGTGGCCCTGAGGGTGGCCAGGGCCTGGCCCAGGGAGGGGACACCGGGGTCACCCAGGGAGCTGACACCAGGGTGGTCCAGGGCCTTACGGAGGCTCCGGGTGAAGATCCTCAGGGCCGCGTGCAGCAGCTTTGGGGGCACACAGCGCCGCACGCCCCGGCATGGCCTGGTCACAGTGGCTGTCACCTCAACCAGGGTGGCCACCATGGACACCAGAGCCCCCAGCAGCTGGGGAGGGGACAGGGGAAGTGTCAGGGACCTGGTGGCACTTGGGGCCTCCTGCGCTGGCCTCTGTGCTCTCCTGGGGTCTCCTTTGTCCCCTCCCTGGAGGGCTCTACTGTCCCCTCTGTTCCTTTGCCACCCCCTTGTCCCCTCTGCCACCACCTGCCACCCCCTGCTGTCCCCTCTGCCACCCTCCGTTCCCTCCTGCCACCCTCCATGTCCCCTCCACCCTGCCTGTACCCCCCATCCCCTCTGTCACCCCTGTCCCCTCCCACCCACAGCACCGGCACTGTCACACCTTGCGGGGCTCCATGGTTGCTGGGGACACTCTGGGGACACTGCGGGGACCTTCCCGGAGGTGAACACGCCCAGGTGACACTCAAGTGACACTCGGGTCACACTCAGGTGACACGCAGGAACATGGTGCAGACGGATGGAGGAAGCAGGAAGAGGTGACAGCACCATCCCCCCCACCCATGGGCCCAGGGCAAGGTTCCCAATGTCCCCTCAATGTCCCCAGTGGAACCTCCATGTCCCCTCAGGGTCCCCACATGGCCCCGATGTCCCCAACAAGGCCCAAGTCCCCCCATGATGTCCTGTTTGGGACACTGTGGGGACATTGTGGTGACCCAAAATGAAACAGGGGACATCAGGGTGGCCCCGGTGTCCCCAAGGGAAGGACATGGGGATGTCCCCAAGGTCCCCAACAGGACCCCGGTGTGTCCCTGGTGTCCCTAGCTGGACATTGTGGGATACTTGGGCCTTGTGGGGGACATCGGGGCAACACCAGCACCATGTGAGGACACTCAGGGGACATTGGGGTCCCGTTGGGGACATTGGGGGGACATTGGGGACCCTGCCTTGGCCCCACAGGTGGGGGGAGGGCAGGGGGGACAGTGACGTCATTGTCACCTCTTCCTCCTTCCTCCATCCGGCCATGCCACATTCCCGTGTGTCCCCAACTGTCACCCTGGTGTGTTCAACCCCCGCAGTGTCCCCAGAGTGTCCCCAGAGTATCCCCAGCGGCCATGGAGACCCAAGAGGTGTGACAATCCCGGTGGGGGGGGGGGGGAGGGGACAGGGGGCACACAGGGGTGACAGAGGGGACAGGAGGACGTGGCAGGAAGGGGGGAGGTGACAGAGGGGTGGAGGGGACTGAGGGTGACAGAGGGCTGGCAGAGGCGACAGCGGGGGGTGGCACGGGGTGGCAGAGGGGACAAGGGGGCAACAAAGAGACAGAGGCAACAGCAGAGCCCTCCAGGGAGGGGACAAAGGGGACCCCGGGAGGGCACAGGGGCCACCGCAGGAGGCCACAAGTGCCACCAGGTCCCTGACACCTCCCCTGTCCCCTGCCCCGCTGTCCCCTCCCCAGCTGCTGAAGGCGCTGGTAGCCGTGGTGGCCACCCTGGGCAAGGTGGCGGCTGCAGTGACCGGGTCACACAGGGATGTGCGGCGGCGCGTGTCCCCAAAGTTCCTGCACGCCGCCCTGAGGAGATTCACCCAGAGCCTCCGTGAGACCCTGGACCACGGCGATGTCACCTCCCTGGGCCACCACGGTGTCCCCTCCCTGGGCCAGGCCCTGGCCCAGGCCCTGGCCGCCCTCGGGGCCACCCCTGGGACCACCTGGGCCGATGTGAGAGCCACAGGCAGCGCTGGGGGGAATTGGTGGCCGCGCTCACGGAGAGCTGGGGCTGGCTGGCTGAGGAGACCACTGAGCTCCATGAGCTGCATGCACACGGTCTTCACCATGCCCATCGCCCAGGCCATGGACCCGCGGTACGAGGCCACCTGCCAGGACTGGGACACGGGTTTGGAAGACCTGGAGGCCACAGTCCGGTTGCTGCCGGTGGCCCTGGGCATGGATGAGGGGCCCTTGGCAGGGACTGTGCACGAGGCCCAGGGGGCTGCAGCCACCAACGAGGCCATGGGAGAGGCCGTGGTGCCCGCCAGCTTGGTAAGGGCGGCCATCAGGAGGGGACATTGGGCAGAGGTGGCCCTGGGGCAGCTGGAGCTCTTGGTAGAAGCGTGTTGCAGCGTCAGTTTGTTCCTCCAGGAGCTGCAGCGGCAGCTCAGGGCCATCAAGCCTTATCCAGAGGGGACAGAGCAGGCGTCCCCCAATGTCCCCGTGGCCTTGGTGGCCAAAGTGGCCGAGTTTGAGCAGCTGTGGGATGCCAGTGCCTGCCTGGGTAAGGATCACCTGCTGGCCATACTTGAGGTCATTGACAACATCCTCTTGAATCCCTATGGTGGCCACGGTGGCCCCGGCAGCCCCGTGGTGGCCAAGCAGTTCCAAAAAGCCATCAAGGACATCTCAAGGCTGCTGCAGAGACAGTGATGTCACTGCTGTGACCTCATCAGGGTGATGACATCACTGGGGTCATTGCTACTGTCACTTGTCTCTTCTCCACTCCCCACACGGGATTTGAGAAAAATTTGGGGAATTTTCTGGGAATTTTCATTGAAATTGTCCAAATCCTGATGGGAATTCCTGGGGTGATATCACTGGGGACACTCAGGGACACTCTGGGGACACTCAGGGTCACTTGGGGACACTCTGGGACACTGTGGGAACACTCAGGGATAAGGGACGGGGGTGAATGAGTCCCCTCAGCAGCTTCCAGCTTTCCACTGTGCCTTCAGCAGAGCCGGGTCATAAATGACAATTTAATAATTGGCTTCTGCAATTCTGCATTGCCTTCTGGATGATGTTATTGAACACAAGTATTTTGCTATGGTACTTGATATTGATATTGATTATTAATAATTCCTTGTAGCTGATTTTTGGAGCAACATAATCTATCAGTTTATGTGTGCACTGTATAACCTGTTTAATGCTATTCGATATTATAGCATAGGCCTTAAAATATTCAAAATAGACAAATATTAAATAGATAAATAACAAGTGTTAAAATAGAGACTATGCAATGTTAAAATGCTTTTGCATAACTGACTCAGGAGTAAAACAATTCCATTGTTTCTCACACCTGTGGATCAGCCTCTCCAGGTGATAACAGTGACACAAATGTGAGAAGAATTTATGAATTTATCAGGGATTGTGAAACAACAGGATGGAACCAGGAGAAGAAATCAAATATATTGACCTAATCTACAGAATGTCCTGCAG
Source organism: Agelaius tricolor (assembly GCF_023055355.1). Classification (NCBI taxonomy): domain Eukaryota; kingdom Metazoa; phylum Chordata; class Aves; order Passeriformes; family Icteridae; genus Agelaius; species Agelaius tricolor. The sequence goes on along the minus strand of NW_027269317.1, from coordinate 618,293 downwards.
ACAAGCCAGAGGTTCAAACCAAACAAGAGTTCCTGGAACATCCAAACCTCCCGGGAATGTTTGAATAATGTCTAAACTCGGGAATGTGTTTGCAGCCCTGCCTTGGAACCGGATCTGGAGAACAACGGGTTAAGTTAAGGGTGCGTTCTTTGACCGAGCACCAAAATCCTTTTATAGCCCCTATTAAACGTTTGCAATTTCCAAGGAGTGAACTTTGTTTCTCACACCCGGCTGTGGTTTGGGGGCCCCCCCGCTGCTGCTGAGCACTGAACCCGTCCCGGGTGTCGCTGGGACCCCCAAAAACCGCAGCCACCCCCGCCCTCTTGGGGGTTGGGATTTTCTGTTCTCTCCTTGTTACTTGTGGATTGTTTTTCCCATTGCGTTGCTGAGAGGCTCTGATGGCTGAGTGCTCGAGAAGGCGGGGAGGGGGAACTCCTCTGGTTTTTGGGAGTTTCTCCGGGAGGGGACGATAGAGGTACCGGGAGAATGGGGGCGGGTGAAAACGATGGGGTTGGGGGCAGCGTCTCTCTGTGGCTCTTTGGCATGGGAGGAGGGCGGCCGGGCTGTGCCTGCAGAGAGAATTCACTGGCACGGCTGGAGCTCAGCCCTGAGGGACCGATCAGGGTCCGCTCCTGTGCCCCGGGAATCCTGAATTTTGTGTGCTCTGGGAATCCTGAATTCCCTGTGCCCCGGGAATCCTGAATTTTGTGTTGTTAATTACGAGAGCAGGCTCCCGGTGCTAAAGTGATTTCAGCATTTATTATAATAAAAGCAAGGCCCAAAGCAAGGGGGCCCCGGGCCGAGCAGGAGCGTTCCCGTCGAGGATGGAGCAGCGCCGGCGCTGGGGCTGTTCAGCAGCGATGTCCCGAATGTTCCAGACGGAGCAGCACAGATTCAGTGGGATGGAAGACCCTTTCTATCCTGTTTTTTGTCCCTTTGGATTCTTTTTGGATTTGGATCCTTCATTTGCATGAAGGTTTAAGGCGCTTGATTGGCCCGTTACAGTTCTGTCCAGGCTGGCTGGTTTCGCTCGGGGGGGCGGTGAACTTTACTGAGGTGTGTTGTGGTACGTTGAGTACCGTATTTCTTATAACTACTCTTTTAACCCCTTTTACAATATAATAACCAAACTAACAGTACATGCTTAATGATCTATCAACTCTTTTACAACACTTTCTAACCTATTTTTTTAACAATTCTCCCCTCTATTTGATCAGGCTTCCAGCCTGCATCAACCTTTTAAAGTACAATTTCTACTTTTCTCAGTTTCTCATGCTGTTCAGGCACATCTCTGGCATTCTGATCACTCTGTTCTTTCATTAACATGACTTTTTCACCGTTTTTCCCTGCCACGTTCCCTTGCAGCACGATGCTGCTGTGGACAGTGCTGGTCACTGTCCGGCCTAGACATGGAATTGCACGTGGCAGTGATATTGCACTTGCTGGTGCACACACTGCAAAGGCCAATTCCTTCCACCATTTACCATTCCAGGTGAACAAGTTGTCTCACCAATCAGAGTTTCCAAACAAGGGGGGTCCATTTTTGTGCTCCAACAGAGGTTAGTTTTCTATATTTTGAGGAATGTTTTTAATTACATGACTATGGTCATTGATCTCTTGGAAGCATTCTGAAGTATTAAATTTCCCACAGATCCCTCCTTCCTCTGGGAGCAGGTAGTCCACTGCAAATCAGATCTGGTAAATGACTGATTGTGTTTGTTGTTGCTGCTGGTTTAAGAGATCGATGGTCAGAGTTGTTTGATTGGACATGATTTTGAAATAAACAGGACAGGACACTTTTTCTCCTTTAATGCCTTTATTAAAGTGATCAGCTTAAGGCCTGGAGGCTCGACAGATCCACTGCCTCTCTGTCATCGTCCTCAGGATGACTCAGAGGAGGAGGAAAGTGCAGCTTTGTCCACTAAAGAGCAGAGCTGGGGGTCCCATCTTTACGAGAGCAGTGGGTTTGTACCTAGTGTTTCAACTATCCAGTTTTCCAGGCTTGGTGTCTTGGTTCCAGCTGAGGTCTTTGCTCAGGGCGAGGGGCAACAAAGGCTCTCAGCATCTCTGCAGGCTCGGTCCTTTGTTCCTCACGTCCAGACATCACTCTGATCTCTTAATTCTGTGTTTGCCCATTGTTTTCGGGGTCCTTTCAGTAAGTTTGGTGGGGTTCCTTCCATTGCCATGCTGGTCCTGAGGTTATTTTTCATGCCCTCTGATGCCCCCCACCATGTCCCCTCCTCTCACTGTCTGGGGAGAAGGGGCATCAACTTAGCCCCAGGCAGGGCCTTAGGATACAAAAGGAGCAAATAGCGAAAACGACCAATGATTACAATAACAAACAGGTAGAACTCCACCCTGGCAGCAACTGATTTAACTGGTTCACTCTGCAACCTTTTTTTTAAAAAATTTGGCAGATGTTTTACTTATAACATAAGCTAACCACAAACAATCCTTTTTCCCAGGTAGTGTATCTTTTCTCAGGATCTTTGAAATCACGAGAATAGAAACCAACAGGCCTTGTTGGACCCTCAGGACCCTGCTGCCAAATGTGTATTGACAGCCCTGAGCAGGCAAATCCCCATTCCAGCTGGAAGGATCTGTGGGATGGACAGGGTCCAGTGCTTGGTGAGCTGTTGCTTCAAAAATCAGCAATTGCAATGCTTCCTCCTGAGAAGGAGTCCAATCCCATTTCACCCCATTTGCTCAGCAAGTCATAAAGGGGAACAAATGGGTCATTCTGGTTACTAAGGAATCTATTAGGTGTTGTAACCCTACTATGGTTTTTTGAAGGTGAATTGTTGTAGGTTTAAGTGTTTCTGAAAGCCCTTGAATTAAAGGGGTCACAGTTTCAGGCTTTACAGGTGATTGCATTGGTAACTCATAGCTTGTAGTTGATTTTCTTTCCTGCATCATTTGCAAGCAAGCAGCTCTGTCAATGTTTTCCAGGGGCTGGCCGGGGGTACCAGCTCTGGTTAAAAGGTCTCCCCTTTCCAAGGGGTGAAGCCCCCCTGCCCAATGAGCTGCACACTGAGCCAGGGACCATGGGGTGCGTCTGTCTCCCCTTGTTAAGAACACCCCAAGTCCCCAGCACCCACTGGCTTCTTGTTCTGACAAAAGAATCTGATCTCCCTGGTGAGAGACACTTGGCAGATGTGTTCTGTTTCAGATTTGTGGGGGAGAAGCCCGTACTGCTTTGCAAGTTTTGTTAATTCAGTAGCAGTGTACGGGATTTCTTTAGTGGTTATGTGCAGGTCAAGATCCCCATTATTGATATAGCTGCATTCTGTTTT